>NC_134504.1:894697-1252928 GCF_040206685.1 Ascaphus truei | reverse complement strand
ACGGAGCCTTTACTCACATAGCCTTTACTCACAGAGCCTCTCCTTCAACCCATAAGAGTGCTGACTATCTCAATATCCAGACCCTGATGTAACCACTCTGTTTTTAAAGACAAGCTATACATGATACAATCTCAAAATGCTTACAAAAGCATTGTACATTATATTGTACATTATATTGTACATTATATTGTACATGTATATTGCACATGTATATTGTACATGTATATTGCTTGAGTTACATGTATTGTCCTCCCAGGAGGCAGCCATCTTGGATTTGTCATGTCATTTCTGAACCTGGAAGTACCATGGATGCTGAGACCCACTGCTCATTGCTCTCCTTCCCTTCCTGCTGCTGTCTTAAAAACAGGAAGAAAGGGAGAAGCTGAGAGCGTGTGTGCTATCCTAGGAGAAGTGGAAGCCAGGGGGATTGGCAAATGGATTCAAAGGCCTTCCTGCATAATAAAATGTCACGACAAACTAAGGGCGGCAGGCACTGACATCTCATTTTCCATATACTTTTATAGAGCTTCTACAAGAATGTTTAACATGTTCAGGCTAGCTTTCCGAAGGGTGTTATCTGCTTGTAAGGGAGGCAGGGCTCCAGTCTGATTATGGGTGTTGGCCTCTAAGCCCTGGTAATAACAAAAATAAGAGACATTTGGGGCAGTAGATGTGTCTCCATTAGAGCGTGCATGGGGTGGGTGGTACTGTAATAGGACCTAGAGCAGCGAGGGTCACCAGTAACCACCAAAGTTAATAGAGTCTCTGCTGCCTTACTCCCTCATTCACAGTGCTGTGAGCCTTCTGCATAGTGCTGGAGAGGAGTTCAGCTCCATTCATATGGACGGGAGAAAAGTTCTCTCCTCCTCTGGACAGAGGCTTAACAGCGCATTGAATAAAGGCCGTAGGGAGAGATGTCCAGTCATACTCGGCACTCATAGTCATTTTAAATCATTACTGAATAAAATAAATTGTGTACAATTAATGGTGGAAATATGTATTTCTACATCCTTACAAAGCGTCATGTTTTTATTTTTTGCAGCTTCCTTTACTTGCTATTGTATTTTTTCCAGCGGGAAGGAGCGCTAAAGGTAAGTAACGACCTTTTAATGTCACTACGGGAACTTTCAGCAGTGGGAAAGCTAATGGCCGTTACAAAGGCCCTGATTTCAATTCTCGGTGCTCTTTTATACCTGTGCTCCTATATAGACACCAGGGAAAGTATAGGAATTATATACTGTGTAGAAGCCCATTTAATAATACGCCTCCCGCTATATTGCACTGTAACTAAGGCTGTGCTGCCGGCGTTGCCACATAGAGTGTGCGCGCCAGTCCTTGCGTGGCTGTCTCCCGCACCATGTGTGAACATCCCATGTACTGGGCTGCAGCAGATTAGGGAGGCGGTCGGGGGCATGGCGGGGGCTTTGGTGAACGCATCACGGAGCTGGTTCACCCTCATTGGCTGAACCAGCTAACGTGACACAGACGCCGTGCTACTGGAGCCTGAAAGACAAATTCACTTGTCTTGGCAAAATGTCGCAGCGTCAACGCGCTGCTTGGCCACCGGGACATTAAAAAGTGCCAATCGTGCGCGTGCACGTAAGTGTCCGCACGTCGCAATGCCGGTGCCCTGAGCGCAGCCTAAAGCAACAGTCCATGCAGGAAGATATCTTTCGACCCCATTTAACTGAATGGACCAAAAAGGGGCATATTTACTAAGCAATGTTTATCTATAAGACCTTCCAGAAGAAGACAATTTACAGCCCATTCACTTAAATGGGCCATTATGTTCCATATTTCCTTGTCCTATAAAGAAGCACGGCTTAGTACATATCATCCTTTATCCCATATTTACAAAGTAGTGAAGGGATTGTAGGGTATATTTCTGCTAAAAAGTCAGTGTAAAAATTATGTCACTTTGCACTCAAATAATGAATTAAGTAGAAATAGCCGGGATAGTCCAGTTGCGATAGTGCAGAGTTAATGAGTTCTTCAGTATTAGGTGATACCTTTTTTATTTGGACTCACAATAGATATTATAAGACAAGCTTTCGCAAGCTCTCTCTCTTCCGCGGGTCAGCAATGCTGATTTACACAGGTTTCATGGTAAAGATAAACCCCATGAAATCTCTGTAAGTCAGTATCGCTGACTTGAGGAAGAGAGAGAACTCTCGGAAGCGTGTCTTATAATATCTATTGTTAGTCCATTAGTAATACTGAAGTACTCACACAAATAATAAAACATGTCTTTACCACTTCCCAACGTGTTGTAAAGTCCCATCTATTTATAGGTGTCTGTAATATCAGTTACATTGTGAGGGAAGCTATATTAAGGAACTTGTAGTCTTTGCACAGGACTTGCATCTTGACAATTAATATTACGAATATTAGGCATTTATGTTGCTACCTTCAGCTGAATCATGACAGATTTACGGCATCTACAGAAGATGGGGAATGAGACCATTTCATAACAATATTATGTAGATTAATGATGGATCTGAACGCTTACTAGACAAAGATAACCATTCTGCAGACGTGATGTTGTACTCGAAACTCTCGAAAAAGGGTTTTGTTCATATTAGGTATTCAAAACTCATTCATTTTATCATCGATGAACATACATTATCTTGGTCCCCCACAACATACAAATTGCAGTGGATTGCTTCCCATTCTGAGGACTGCAGTCACAACCAGACCATGAACATCCCATTCCAATGCTAATAGAGCCAGGTATAAAGGTCCAATATCTACTGGACATAACCGTGACGTGTTGAGACATCAAGCATTTAAATGTATTTGAAATGAGTTGGTTACAAAATTGTTTGTTGGGGAGACAGATTAAAGGAGCTTGAGTTGCAATTACCGTATAATGTTCTAGAACCAATAACGTTACTAGAACTGTACTATTGAACAAACAATATGACATTAGTATATGCCTCTCACAGATTTAGTCAATTGTTATTGCATTGGGGGGAAATATATAAATGTCTAAACTAATTTATAGATATATTGATACTTAAAGGGGCAGCCAGTTCATGTCTTTAAATCTTCCAGCTCACTGTAAGCTGAGTGTACGGTGAATGTCTGACCGGATGCTGTTCCATTAATCTCGTGCGAGATAAGTGACCCCAGGTGGTCCAACTGAATTTCTTATTCTCCATAGGAAACCGTCAGCCATGAGTAGTGACGCTGAGATGGCCGTGTTTGGAGTGGCGGCCCAGTACCTCCGGAAGTCAGAGAAGGAGAGGATAGAGGCACAAAATCGTCCCTTTGATGCAAAAACATCTTGCTATGTGATTGACCCGAAAGAGATGTATGTGAAGGGTATTGTCCAGAGCAAAGAGGGTGGAAAAGCTACTGTGAAAAAGGGCGATAATACCGTAAGTTGAGAAAAGTGTATAACAAAGTATTATATTAACCGATTTGGTGGTAGTGACGCCTATCCTTCTCTATCAATGAAGGAATCTAAGCCCATATTTCTAAGCAGTGCTATTGCATTTGACCCTTTTAAGTGCCGGAAGGCACCTTATATCCCATTCATAGGAACAAGCCATAAAGTGTCTACTGGCACGGAACAGTGTCTTGTGGCACTGGATGTGTCTTGTGGCACTGGATGGTGCCTTGTGGCACTGGATGGTGCCTTGTGGCACTGGATGGTGCCTTGTGGCACTGGATGGTGCCTTGTGGCACTGGATGGTGCCTTGTGGGTTGGCACAGTTGAGTAAATATAAGCCAAATTGTGTTTTAGTGGTTGTCAAAAACAATTCACATTTTTGTTCTGTGTTATACAAAGGCAGGATATGAATCACCAACATTATAATTGATTCAGGTGATTTTCCTAGGGTTGGATTCATGATTAATTGCCAATCAAAATATAGCAACGTTCACCTAATTTCTATTTGTCTGTAAATTCTTCCCGCAACTCCAGTTTATACATTTCTGGAAATCTGTCAAATATAACTTTTCAGGAATACCTTTTAATAGAGATGATTTATTTGGGTTATTTTTTTACTTTGAATTTGTGAATAAACCTCTTTGCAATGTACAGAATCCCTTGGGTGCAAAATAATTAAACTTCTCTCACAAAATTACACTATTTGCCTGACCTAATGTGCAATATTTGGCCAAACGTATGGGATATGTTGAGCGTTAAGTCAGTTTTTTACATGGCCTCCTGTTGAATATCGTCATTTCCTTATCTAATGTTTTGACTTTGTAGACTGTAACAGTGAAGGATGATGATGTCTTCCCCATGAATCCACCCAAGTACGATAAAATTGAAGACATGGCTATGATGACCCACTTGAATGAACCATCTGTCCTGTATAACCTCAAAGAGCGCTATGCAGCCTGGATGATCTATGTAAGTTAATACCACAATCTGAAATTAATCTAACCTTCAGATACCAGTGTCAATAGTAATGAAACCTTTCTGTATAACTCTATTTGTACACTATTCCGAGCCACCTCTCATCATTTGATATACTGTATGATGTAGGCATTTGCAAATGGATCCCCAAGCAGAAATTCTTTACATTGTCCATTAAACACCCAGTAACTTCTCCATTAGGTTTACTGGCTCATTGAAATAAAAGATTGTTAAAGGGTGGGGTGTGTGGTGTGTGCGGTGTGTGCGGTGGTGTGTGGGTGGTGTGTGTGGTGTGTGTGTGGTGTGTGTGTGGTGTGTGTGTGTGTGTGTGTGTGTGTGTGTGGTGAGTGGTGTGTGGTGTGTGGTGTGTGGAGTGTGAAGGTGAAAGATATTTGACAGCAGTCTACTAAATAAGTTAGTTTTGGCCTGTATCTTACCAGCCAGTGTGGAGTCACGTGCCAGAGAAGGAGCAGAGGACAGTGGTTTCTGAAATTTGCAAGCACTGCATTCAGTAACACAGCTCACACTGATTGGTCTGCAAGTTCAGCACTGTGGCTTTTAATCATTACTGATTCATTCCAAGGTCCCAGATGAGTGAGATTTAATGGTCCTATGCCAATCGAATAATTCTAAAATGCCTCACACTGAATGGTTCCCACATTCCTCTCCTGATTGGGATATAACTACCTATACTGTATGTGCGCTTTCACTTTCAGACCTACTCTGGCCTCTTTTGTGCCACCGTCAACCCCTATAAGTGGCTTCCTGTGTATAACCCAGAGGTGGTCGATGCTTACAGAGGGAAGAAGCGTCAGGAGGCTCCCCCCCATATCTTCTCCATCTCTGACAACGCCTATCAGGCCATGCTCACTGGTAAGCTGTCCTAAAGCTTGGAATAGCAAATATAGGTATAGGCCGATCATTTTACTAGGCCATGATATTTTCCCAGAAGACGTGCGCCAATAGTTCTGAGGAAGTTGTGTTGATTTCTGGTAGATAAACTTTTTTTTCAGGGTGTCTGCGATTAGTAGAGTCCCAAGTGCTACATATCTCCTCAAACAACTGGTAGAGAGACACCGGTGCATACAACGAAGCACACCTGGGAGTTGCTAATAGGAGATGCAAAGTATATTTAAATGACCCACACCCCACGCCTGCTAAAAGGTTTCTACAAGGCATATCCTGACAAACCAGGTGCTAAGACACTTTGTGAGGAAAGGGGTACTCTACGACCCAACCGGATCAGAACCCACAACCCCCTACACCTCACACCTGTAGCAAATCATACTCGTGGACATTCCCCCTGCATGAGGAGACCACCTGAGATACCTGGGAGATATCCTATTACCATATGCACAGTATAGGAAGGAAGACAGGGAAGGGTCCACGCGGAGGATTAGTTGCAGCTGTGAGCAGCAGAACACGCAAGTTTGCAGCGATCATGGAGCTATCCAGCAGCTGGTTTAGGAAAACCCATATTCAGGGTCTGCAAGTTCTGGGTGTATTGAATACAAATTACAATGTTAAAATGATTGCAGATTCAGGTGCATTCACACACATTTTTAACTGTCCAATCTGCCTATAAATATCCGTTTGCCAAACTAACTGGTTAAAAAAAACAGCAAAAAAATGTTCTGCACTAATTTCGACACATTCGCCTGTTCTACATACCAGCATTTTCAGAAACGTAAATTGGCCAGCAACAGGAGTTTGCCACACAGCCAATAACTAACCGTGACCTATAGATGTTGCAGGCTGTATCGCTCCATCTGGTAGGATATAGTGAGATACAGTATGGTGTGATACTCTGTGTCAAGACTACCATTGAACCCTATGGACACTCTGATATTGTGATTGATACCAAGATATGTAGCGTTCTCACTTGGTACTGCACAAGATCACTATTACTGATTGGCTCTTTACACTTTGCTGGTAGGCCTATTCTAGGATCAACAGAGATCATGGCTATTATAAGTGGTGGTATTTAGCTGCCAATCTAGTTAATTACAGGCATTAAACAATGTTATATTGGATCTAAAGTATATAAAACAAGTTATTTCTGAAACATTCTCATTTATAGTATTACTTGTTTTTTGTACTTTGTTGCAGATCGTGACAATCAATCCATCTTGATTACGTAAGTAAAATATTCCAATTAATTCAAAGTATTTAGAAAATAACATACATCTAAAATGTATTTATCCAAACATGTTTCTGTTTCCACATCTCTACTGTGACACAGTATACAGATATAATGGTCTTAATTGTTTCCTGAGTGAGATGTGAATGTTTCCGGTGGAATGAATTGTAATTTTTTGCACCAGCGCTGCCTTATTATATTGATATTCAGCATTATAATGGAATATTTTGTGTTATCTGGAGGAATAATGTCACATGTTACATCTGTAGCTGCAGTATAGATATGGAATGTAAAGTGGACAAGAGGATTACAGCGATATTGCTCGAATAACTGAATGCTAAGGATTTATTCTTATATTGTATTCCCAGCGGAGAATCCGGTGCTGGGAAGACAGTGAACACGAAACGTGTCATCCAATACTTTGCAACAATTGCAGCCACTGGGGAGAAGAAGAAAGAGGCCGACAAGACTAAGGTAATGTCACCCGCAGTAACGTAATGTCTCCCGCAGTACCGTAATGTCGCCCGCAGTAACGTAATGTCGCCCGCAGTAACGTAATGTCACCCGCAGTAACGTAATGTCTCCCGCAGTAACGTAATGTCTCCCGCAGTAACATAATGTCTCCCGCAGTAACGTAATGTCACCCGCAGTAACTGTAGCCCATTTGGTTTTGGAGGAGCCTGCAATGGATTCATATTCTATTAGATCAGGGGAGGCCAACTCCAGTCCTCAAGGACCACCAACAGGTCATGTTTGAAGGTTATCCCTGCTTCAGCACAGGTGGCTCAATCAGTGGTTCAGTCATTGACTTCACTGCCAGTGTTGAACAAGAGAAATCCTGAAAACCTGACCTGTTGGTGGCCCTTGAGGACCAGATTTGGCCTCCCCTATATTAGTTCTTAGTATCAGGTGATTACATTGTTATCAGTAACAGCGGCACGTTAATTGTGCATCAGTTATAAAAAGTTATTCTTAATCTATTTGCCCGAATCTAGACAAATTGTCTCTGTACATGCCAGAGGCCATGTCATACGTACCATGTACATCATTAGGGCACTGCAAAGGTTAATGTATATACTATGGTGATATTGGTGTTTACCGCTCGAATCCTTACGCTTTAATTAACAGGCCCCAAAGAGCGCTCCTTAAAGAAATGTTTGGCCTTTTCATAAATGAAGTTTTGAGAAACAGATCGCAATTGTTATATTGTTTCATCTAAATGTTGGTCTCTTCAATATTTGTAGGGGACCCTGGAGGATCAGATTATCCAGGCTAACCCTCTGCTGGAAGCCTTCGGCAACGCCAAGACCGTGAGGAATGACAACTCCTCCCGCTTTGTAAGTTACGGTTTCCTCGTCGTGTATTCATGGCATAAATGGCTGTGAGTCTGTCCAGGAATTAAGGGGAGAAACACTCTGGCACATATTTAGAGTGGCGCTATGCTATAAGACATCTTCTGGCACTGAAAGACTCCTTACACTTACTTACTATAGGTTGTCATATAAACAGAGCTACAGTGTAACATGGCAACTATTTAGTTTGGTTTTTCTAACATTTCTGAATAAAATTGGACTTTAAATTTGTGCATCAGTGGATGCAGAAACAAATAACATTTTAGCGCAACTTTGTGTAATATCCATATATAATGTTGCAATATGTCCTGACGATGCCACATATATTTAAAATCAGTCAGTCAATAATAAAACTGTGGTAGTTGTTATATTGCAATATTGGAAATTCAAACAGAATACCTGTTTGCACTGCAAAAGCAAACAGTTTACAAAATGAATACAATATATTTAACATACAAGTTCGAACTAAAAGTATGTACAGTACAGTATACCCTACCAGCAGCTACAACATTGACCATACAGTATTCCACATGAGTATCCACTCAGAAGTGTCAGGCTATATACGTGATGGCTTTATTCATAGCAGTACAGGAAACTAATGTTAGTTTTGAAAATGCAATGGGGGTTATTTATTAAACTGTGATCGTGCCAATGAAATCTATGGCAGTTTCTGTGTGATAATGCCCAGATCAGCACTATGAACTTTTCATGATTAACCCCCAATATCTTACAGAAATACGGTACAGATGTAGCCCAACTGAACATCCCAAGAGATACGGCAAATATACCAATTTGCCACAGCTCAGAAAAGTTGATGCCACATTCTGGGACCTTAGCAAACCGCAATGACATAGTTGATTAGGTTATATAAAGACAGGCTGTATGTCCATTCAGATAAACCTTTGTTAAATAATCATTTGATGAGATACTCATTGTATATTCATAATTCTCCTTTCCTCTAATCAACTGATGATCGCAAGTCATTTGCATTGTCTATGGGGTGAGAAATAATAACCAATGGATGTTAATCTGGCTAAACCTGTGCAATTCCCTACTAACAGTTTCTAATTTGTTTAATGAATAGGGTAAATTCATCAGAATTCATTTTGGCGCCACAGGAAAACTATCTTCTGCTGATATTGAAACATGTAAGTTCCCACAAAACAGAGAACACTTGACAATGACACAATGGATGTCATGTTGCACTATTAACCTTGTGTCTATCGTTTTTGTTTACTTAGATCTGCTGGAAAAATCCAGAGTAACATTTCAGTTATCAGCGGAAAGGAGCTACCACATCTTCTATCAGGTCATGTGCAACAAGAAGCCAGAGCTAATTGGTGAGCCACTGTAAAGACCACCTTATTTTCAGCAGTGGTTTAGACTTTGTGTTAGGTGGACTCTCAGTGTAGGTCCTCAGATTTATCCCACAGTATATATTCACCTACAATATGGCTGCATTACCCTGATCATCAATGTAAACCGTGTTTTCAGAAATGCTCCTGATTACAACCAACCCTTATGACTTCCCATTTGTAAGCCAAGGTGAAATTACTGTGGCCAGCATTGATGACCAAGAGGAGTTAATGGCCACTGATGTAAGTATCTACTCAGAATACTGTACATTGAATCAATTGTCCTGCATGTCCATACACTATAAAAATACAACGGCTTATATGGAAGTTATACAAATTCAGCATATTCTATTTCAGTAGATATCATTACAACGCATTATAATGTAACATTCCTGATGTTCTCATGCAGAGTGCCATTGACATCTTGGGTTTCAATCAAGATGAGAAAATTGGTATCTATAAGCTGACGGGGGCTGTCTTGCACTACGGTAACCTGAAATTCAAGCAGAAGCAGCGTGAGGAGCAGGCTGAGCCAGACGGCACGGAAGGTAAGAAAACCTTCTACTGACTTTTACTATTTAGATAATCCCATTTAAGGAATGTGGGGGTATAGAAGATAATGGTATTATGTGTTATATTCTATCTTCCTTTTCATATCCACTGTTAAAATACCAAGGTTAGGTAGAGAAAATGCATCTAGTCTAATATGAGGTCACTGGGGCAGATGAATCAAATCAATTCTGGGGAAACATTGATACAAAGGCTTCCCTGGGAAGATTTAGGCTATATTCATTTGAAACCTTCAGTCTAATTATCAAGTATCTTCACTTCCCTTTTGTAGAGTCTCAAGAAGGGGAGGGGGTTTGTTAAAAGGCTATATAAGGCTTTATAACATATTATCTGGAAGGGATGAAACCCTCCACCTCAGTGCATCTTTCCTGCTCCCCTTTCCCAAAAACGTATCCAAATCTATAGCAAACCGAAAACGCTGCACTGCGTCAAGGAGAAAAGCGTGTTGTGCCAATACATAGAGCCCATCCCCCTAAAAGAATGGAAGCCACCCTGATCTGGGCTGAAGAATACTGCTCCTCATATACAGTGGCGTGGAGTGTCTTCCCAATAATGTATCTATCAACATGCCTTTTTTACTATTTTATAGTTGCTGACAAAATTGCCTACTTGATGGGTCTGAACTCAGCGGATTTGCTGAAGGCGTTGTGCTACCCAAGAGTGAAAGTTGGAAATGAATTTGTGACCAAAGGTCAAACTGTCCAACAGGTAAGTTCTCTGATATCATATATTCTCATTATTATAGATATGCCAGTGTCTTCCCTAGTGCTTCACAAAATGTCACGGGAATTTTCAGGAAATGTAGTCCTTTCCTTACCTTTTTTTTAAATGGTCACATTGTCCAAAAAGTTGCAAAATGTCACCAATTTCATCATTGTTGACAGCAATTTAATGTTTGGCAAACTCTGGCAAAGCTTGCCAGAATATTTAATATTACCTGGTTTAGAGCTCGTGAACATTGTGCAAATCTCTAATTGTTATGTGTTTCTAAGTGTGTAGTTTTGTAATGTTTACATTAATACATTTTCCCCTAAAGGTTCATAACTCAGTTGGTGCCTTGGGCAAGTCTGTCTATGAGAAGATGTTCTTGTGGATGGTCATTCGTATCAACCAGCAGTTGGATACTAAGCAACCAAGACAGCATTACATTGGGGTCTTGGACATTGCTGGCTTTGAGATCTTTGATGTAAGTAACATAGCATACATATGAAAGTAATAAGTACAGTTATTACTCAGTATGGTATTTTAATTGCAGCCTGTAACAGAATGAGTAATGTGTCTCTCTCTCATTTGTCAGTACAACAGCTTGGAGCAGCTCTGTATCAACTTCACCAATGAGAAACTGCAACAGTTCTTCAACCATCACATGTTTGTCCTGGAACAAGAGGAATACAAGAAGGAAGGGATCGATTGGGAGTTCATTGACTTTGGGATGGACTTGGCTGCCTGCATTGAGCTTATTGAGAAGGTACACTATATTTGTAATATATCTAATATTATAGCATAATATATTTTTACATTTACATGAATTTCACACACACACACGCACACACGCACGCACGCGCACACACGCACACACACACACACACACACAGTTTATTAAAACAAAGTAATTGTTAAAATTGGTATTGGGTGAGATTTTCAAAGTAGGTGATTTCTAGTGAATTTTTATATATTTTACACCACTCGTGAATATCCAAAATTAGCTTATTTAGGAAACTTGCCCATCTCCACAACCTTCTGTCTCACTTTAACAATTGTGTACAGATGTTGCGAGTTCTATTATTGTCTCCCTTTGGATATGTTGTGATATATTGTGACTATTTTTTCATTGAATCTTATGGAACGTTGCAATATTCTGAGTCATACTGGGATACATACAGTATGTTGTGTAACTGTGTCAGTAAACTCACTAAGACAATAGCCACAAAGGAAGGGGAATACTAGCAGTTTGAAAACCACTATTAAAAAAATGCAGCCCCATTACTACACAGGGAATTGTTACTCAATGCTGTTTGTTTATCATTCCTTTCCTCAGCCAATGGGTATTTTCTCCATCCTGGAAGAGGAGTGCATGTTTCCCAAGGCGACAGACGTTTCATTCAAGAACAAGCTGTATGACCAACATCTTGGCAAGTGCAACAACTTCCAGAAGCCCAAGCCTGCCAAAGGCAAAGCCGAGGCTCACTTCTCCCTTGTGCACTATGCTGGGACGGTGGACTACAACATCACTGGATGGCTTGAGAAGAACAAGGACCCCTTGAATGAAACTGTCATTGGGCTCTACCAGAAGTCTTCGGTGAAGCTCTTGTCCTTCCTCTACGCTGGTGTTGCCGGTGCTGATGCAGGTAATGTTTATGTTTTTTCATACGATCTTTTGGGTCTGATCCATTATGTAAAATTGTTATGCATTGTGCGGTTGTATGTATGTATGTATGTATGTATGTATGTATGTATGTACGTATGTATGTATGTATGTATGTATGTATGTATGTATGTATGTATGTATGTATGTACGTATGTATGGCTTTATTTATATAGCGCCATTAATGTACATAGTGCTTCACAGCAATCATACACGTGACAATCATATAAATAACAAAGGATTCCCTGCTTGAGCACACGGTCATTGACTGAGTCACTGATTGAGCCGCCTGTGCTGAAGCAGGGATATCCTTAAAACCTGACCTGTTGGTGGCCCTTGAGGACTGGAGTTGGCCACTCCTGTTCTAGATGGACCTTAAGGAGAGCAAAGGCCTATCACTAGTCAATCATGGCCTTATGGGTTTATTCATTAAAGAGGACAATTGTTGATTTCCTCTCTAATCAATAGCCACTATCAACTGATAATAGCTATCACACCGTGATCACAACGTAATCACAACATAATCACAATGTAATACAACGTGATCACAATATAATCACACCGTAATCACACCGTAATCACACCGTAATCACAACATAATCATAACATAATCACACCGTGATCACACCGTAATCACAGCGTAATCACAACGTAATCACAACGTAATCACACCGTGATCACAGCGTAATCACAACGTAATCACACCGTAATCACACCGTAATCACACCGTAATCACAACGTAATCACAGCGTAATCATAACGTAATCACACCGTAATCACAGCGTAATCACAACGTAATCACAACGTAATCATAACGTAATCACAACGTGATCACACCGTAATCACAGCGTAATCACACCGTAATCACAGCGTAATCACACCGTAATCACAACGTAATCATAACGTAATCACAACGTAATCACACCGTGATCACACCGTAATCACAGCGTAATCACAACGTAATACAACGTGATCACAATATAATCACACCGTAATCACACCGTAATCACACCGTAATCACATCGTAATCACAACGTAATCATAACGTAATCACAACGTAATCACACCGTGATCACACCGTAATCACAGCGTAATCACAACGTAATCACAACGTAATCACAACGTAATCACAGCGTAATCACAACGTAATCATAACGTAATCACAACATAATCACACCGTAATCACACCGTAATCACAACGTAATCACAACGTAATCACAACGTAATCACACCGTAATCACAACGTAATCACAACGTAATCACAACGTAATCACAACGTAGGGACTGAACACCTTCAATTAAAAAATGTGTGAGACTCTGACGTTGACGTAGAAATGTTCTGTACAATGCGACTTATCAGTCTACAGTAATATTAACTGAAATATTACATCTCTGTTCTGGATTTTCAGATGCCGGTAAGAAGGGTGGTAAGAAGAAGGGTTCCTCCTTTCAGACCGTGTCTGCTCTTTTCAGGGTATGTTAATATTATTCATACTTATTCTTATATAGAGCTGAGCAAGTATGCTGTCCTTAACATTGGGAGCATATGGATTTTTTAAGGTGGCAGGGAGTTGCATATACTATACTGTACAAATAATAAAGCTATGATCATTGAACATTAGACTGTGCACATGAAAAAGGGAATACGTGCCCAAAGAGCTTACACTCTACTGGGTATATGCAATGAATGAGGTCATTCTATATACGCCGAAGTGGCCATTCAAATCATATTCATCCTGAACAACCACTTTGGCATATACAGTATAGAATATATATGGACCTAAGTGTTTAATTCAGTGAATGCTTATAATGTACTTCGTATTGATGGTTACTATTTACATCTTAAATATCATCTATCTATAGGAGAACTTAAACAAACTGATGAGCAACCTGAGAAGCACACACCCTCACTTTGTCCGATGCCTGATCCCCAACGAGACAAAGACACCAGGTAAATAAAAAACACAAGCGCTAGAATTTGCGAGCACATGAGACCTGGGAGCTGTTTAAATCTCTGTACACTACGTTACAAGGTGTCATAATCGCGATGAATCTGTCATTTTACCCACACAAGCTGGGTTATATAAGACTTACAGCAGTTAGGCCCCTCCAACCGTAGGTCCAAAATGAACTAAGGGTGGTGGCATATTTAATAAGGAAAATGTAGCTACTTGACACCTATCTTTAACTAATGTTTTTTGATGCTGAGATCATTTGACAATCCTGGAATCTAAAGGTAAGTTGTTCTTTTGTTTTTTATCTTTGCTTGTAAAGTAATTATGGTGCAATAATTAGATGAATGTAAGGCGCTGGTAAGTAATTCAAAGTCGGAGGACCTGGAGAAAAGCAAAACATATTCATTTGTTTCACAATAAGTAAAATTATGACTTTGAGGGTGATTGAATATTTCTCAGGAAGCCAGTTATACTGATAAATTGTTTATTCTCTTATTAGTTTAAGGTTTGACCTTTTATGTGGACTGCCCGTTTAACCAGCACATCATCCCTCCCCCTTAGCAAAGGTTGTTGTCTGTAAATGTGTTTGCACATGCAGTATACACCCTTTGGGGTCAATATATGAAAATAGCAATCCTGGGTTTAAAGATTAATCTTATCAAAACCAGGGGGTCTCCTGGATATCATCGGTGGTGCCCCAATTTCTGAGGACCCCCCGTCACCCCGAAGCAGTAAGTCTGTGGTGGACCGGGCCTCCACCAGGCAAACTAGAGAAACAATATGGCCACCGAGGTCATGGCTCATTCCGGCGGCCAATAGAAAAGCCATGCTGGCATCGGGAGATAACGTGGCGCCTTTCTAATGGTGACTCCTGCCACCATATTTGTAGTTCTTTTGTGTTGAGGGACCTCCGATGAACTCTGGGAGACCCCAGATTTAGATGGAAAAAAACAAGCAACCAGTATTGCTGGTTTAAGCTAAAGTGGGGAAATTACTGTATCCACAAAAAAAACCATTAAAAAATATGTCCCTAACACAACCGGAAATAGGAAGACAGACCACACTTATTCAAAAACAGTGTTATAGCAACTATTTTATTTCAGTAATGATGACGAACTGTTAATGCCCTTTGTTGTATGGACAAGTGACACTGTTAAAACATCACATGTATTCCAAGACTATATATTTGTTATGTCTCTCTAAAACAATAAAAAAAATTGAAACAAACAAAAAAAAAGATGTGAATATCGTCTTTGATGGCTCTGGTGCCATTTTCCTGCCCAATAATGGCACCACTTATGCGTCAATGTTAAGAGCACTCAGAATCATTCAGAACTAGATAGAATCTGGGATAAAGTCTCATAATATATTCTGAAAATGTTTACTTACATGCTGTATAATATTGGATTCATGTCTTGCCTTGTAGCATTATTTATTAAGCAGTCTTCTGGAATAAGGCCAATTCTGACACGGGAAGAAACATTACAGTCCGTTCAAGAGGTCTTCTAGGAGCAGGAGGAGTCTTACGGCCCTAAGTACTTTATAAATGCAACATATACAGCATGTCTATACTCATTTATCTTCATTGTTTAAGGTACAATGGACCATTACCTGGTGATGCATCAGCTTCGGTGTAACGGTGTGCTGGAAGGCATCAGGATTTGCAGGAAGGGATTCCCCAGCAGGATTCTATACAGTGACTTCAAGCAGCGGTATGGATTTCTCACTGTAGCGCTTATTACAATACTATATACAGTATCTTCCTGGTTAATCATACTCTCTGAGACATGACTGTTTGACCATACACACACACATACACTGAGGTCGTCACGTAGCTATAATTGATCAGTCCTATGGATAAATGTGTTTATACTTTGTAGTTACAAGATGATTATTACTCTATTTTAATATAAATTACATGAACTGGTCAGTGATATTTGCTTTTTTCTACAGCTACAAGATCCTGAATGCAAGCGCTATCCCAGAGGGGCAGTTTATTGATAGCAAGAAGGCTTCAGAGAAACTTCTTGGATCTATTGATGTTGACCATACGCAGTACAGATTTGGACACACAAAGGTACTTTTCCTCTGTAGAGGCTGATAAACGCGTACAATCACTTAGGGATAAATATATATTGTAGGAATTACTGTATGAATTTTAACTATTTATAATCATGTGAAATTACAATACTGAGGTTAGTGGAAGCAAATAGAAAATGGCGACATGCACCCAATTTAGTCCCAGTACAGAACGTCCTGTAGACCAATCTGTGCCGAATTTTTTACCAAAGTTCATACATAAACTGGAATATCCTAAAAAGCATATGGCAAAACCGAACTCCAGCTAGAGTCTGTAGGGTATACCAGTTTGTGTATAAACTACTGATAGTGCAAAGTATCACACTAATAGATTTTTGTCTAGATGCTAGTTGGATCATTATTTCAATACATAACTTTTATGTTTATGGAAAAGAACTTAGTAGTCATACAAATACTGTACATGTCACGTTGACTCTGAATTCCGTTCAAACAAAAAGGGATCATATGTAATCATCTCATCACCAAACCATTTTGTCGGATTTCAGGTGTTCTTCAAAGCTGGTCTTCTGGGTACTCTTGAAGAGATGCGAGATGATAAGCTGGCACACCTGATCACCCGTACTCAGGCTCAGTGCAGAGGATTCCTCATGAGAGTGGAATTCCAGAAGATGATGGAAAGGAGGTACCATGCTGCATATTCTTTTTAGTAACTGTATTTAAATTATTTGTCAATGGAATTGGTGCTACCAGTTGGTTGCAATATAGCATCTAGTAGCTGTCATTTCCCTGCATATTCCAACACAAGGTTGACAACCTCAAAGTGTTGAACCAAATGCTGAACCAAACTCTGTTTAATTCCCAGGGAGTCTGTTTTCACCATTCAGTACAATGTCCGCTCATTCATGAATGTCAAACACTGGCCTTGGATGAAGCTGTACTTCAAAATCAAACCTCTTCTCAAGAGCGCCGAATCTGAGAAAGAGATGGCTAATATGAAGGAAGAGTTTGAGAAACTTAAAGTCAACTTTGCTAAATCTGAAGCCAGGAAGAAGGAGCTGGAGGAGAAAATGGTCTCAGTTATGCAGGAAAAGAATGACCTGCAACTTCAAGTGCAATCAGTAAGTGATTCAAAATATAGAGGGGAATTCACCACTGTTCAGTGCACTTCATCAGTCGAGATAAGGTTTTTCTCCAAGCCTTTAATTATTTTTATAACTTTGAACCACTATCACAAAAGACCAATGATATAGATCAACACCTTGCAAAATCTATAACATATACAAATGCATCAATCAGACAACAGATTAAGCATATAATCTCAAAATAAACACAAACATGTGGATGTACTGTAAGAGCTTGTATTTTTCCACACCAGTTAGACTATAAAATAATTTCTGCAACAAAAACATTGTTATGTTAATTCTTTCTTTGGGAGCACTAAAATGTAACTCATTGTCCAAAAATCTTTCACAGGAATCAGATAGTTTGTCAGATTCAGAAGAGAGATGTGAAGGTCTCATCAAAGCCAAGATACAACTGGAGGCGAAAATCAAGGAGGCCAATGAGAGGCTGGAGGAGGAGGAAGAATCCAACGCTGAGCTGACAGCAAAGAAAAGGAAACTTGAGGATGAATGTTCTGAACTGAAGAAAGACATTGACGACCTGGAGCTCACGTTGGCCAAAGTGGAGAAAGAGAAGCATGCCACAGAAAACAAGGTCATTTACTTATGACTTATGAATATTAAATCATCTGTTTTCAATATAATATATATTAAATTAGAACTCAATGATGACAGACTTATTAATTACGCTTGGGTATGCAATATTATTATCATGTTTTCGTGCAGAGAAAGTGGCTCTCCTAGGTTACAAGATCGTTAATAGTCTCAAACTAGATTAAAAAATGAATTATAGCACTTGTCCTGTGCTATACAATTATCAATCCTATCTACCTATGTTTACTCATCATTACGTTGAGCTATTGAGCTATTGAACCAAAGTATTGAGACTGAGGCATTGAGGCGTTGAGGCGTTGAGCTATGTACTATGTTGATTTTTTTTTCTTTAATTCGGAAGTAACATTCAATTTAATCCTGCTAGCAACCGTCATGTCTACTTAGAACATGGAAATGTAAATAACCAAACTTTAACAATACAGTCCAAGTTTTAGATTTTTAAGACATATTGGTTTGGAGATACTATAAACGTTTTCATTTTTCCCTTAATAGAAACATAGATTAGAATCACTTGGCCCAGTGAGTCTGCCCATTTTCCTATTTGTTGTACAACCCCCCTATTTGATACTTGACTTTATAAATGATAAGTTACGTTAATGGACTGAGGAATGAGTTTTATCATAGGCAGTAAATCATGAGCAATAAACTATTACTAGTCATGTTAATTATTACAAATAATCCAAACTCAAGAAGTTTACAGAAATATTAGCCATAACCATAACCTACAAGTGACATTTATTATAAAGATGGTACTGCACATCATTTATTTAAAATTCTTTTAATATGTAGGTTAAAAATCTTACTGAAGAGATGGCTATTCTGGATGAGAGTATTGCCAAACTTTCAAAGGAGAAGAAAGCCCTTCAAGAGGCCCATCAACAGACCTTGGATGATCTCCAAGCCGAGGAGGACAAAGTAAACACTCTCACCAAAGCAAAAACCAAGCTGGAACAGCAAGTGGATGATGTACGTATCATTGATATAGATAATGGGTACTACTTTTAGCTGTAGTGCGATATTGAAAGGCTTGTGCTCTAAACTTTACACTTTCCTGCAGCTTGAAGGGTCTTTGGAGCAAGAGAAGAAGCTCCGCATGGACCTGGAAAGATCAAAGAGGAAGCTGGAGGGTGATCTGAAATTGGCCCAAGAAACTACAATGGATTTGGAAAATGACCGGCAGCAGCTGGACGAAAAAGTTAAAAAGTAAGAAGATCAGACATTAGTGGGACAATTGTTGGGTGAACACAACTATTAGATAGACAACGAGCAAGGAGCGCTCAATAATATTATGTGTATTTTTGTTTACTCTTAACAGGAAGGATTTTGAAATCAGTCAATTTCAAAGCAAGATTGAAGATGAACAGGCTCTTGGTGCTCAGTTGCAGAAGAAAATTAAGGAGCTTCAGGTACATTTTCTTACCTATAGGAGCTAGTTCACAAACCTGTGTTGGTATAGGGCTTAATGTAATCCCAAGGTGGTGAACAGGTTACCACGTGTGCTACCACTATCCCAGCTTATGAAATGATAATTGAGATGGTTCTAAACTTTAATATATCCAACAATAATTATTCACAATGAACTCTAGGCCCGTATTGAGGAACTTGAAGAGGAAATCGAAGCTGAGCGGGCAGCCCGTGCAAAGGCAGAGAAGCAGCGGTCTGACCTCTCCAGGGAACTTGAAGAGATCAGCGAGCGTCTGGAAGAGGCCGGTGGGGCAACTTCCCTCCAGATCGAGATGAACAAGAAGCGTGAAGCAGAGTTCCAGAAGATGCGCCGTGACCTTGAAGAGTCCACACTGCAGCATGAAGCCACCGCTGCTGCTCTCCGTAAGAAGCATGCCGACAGCAGCGCTGAGCTTGCAGAACAAATCGATAACCTCCAGCGTGTCAAACAGAAACTGGAAAAGGAAAAGAGTGAACTTAAGATGGAAATTGATGATCTTGCCAGTAACATGGAGTCTGTCTCCAAATCAAAGGTAAGTTTCGAGAATGTAGTTATGCTGTAAGAAAAACTGTTATTTAAGTAGTTATCATCAAAAATGGTGGCAATCATTGTTATGTTCCTGGCATGAGCAGGGGAATCCTGATGAATTATACAACTGTCATATAGAAAGATGTTGGGTACCAACAGAGAAAATATTCCAAGAGTAGATATTTATTCCTCCTCATATGGACCATTTGCTAAGCCAACTATGGGATATTGTACATGATATTTACAAATAATATAATATTTTGAGGTTCTTTATCAAAGCTTTTCTAAGGCAGAACACAGCACCAGATTGGTCGAATAAAAAATCCTAAAGAATACAACAGGATCTTTTTCTTTGGTACATTTTGGCAACAGTGTTAAAGCTGGGAGACTTTGATAATTAAACCTGATTATCTTGCACAATTACCATGAAGTCTGTCTCAAAAGCCAAAGTATGTCTTAAACAAATGTTCCATGGTAGTTAACAGTAGATGCTCAATATGGTGGATGTTCTATAGCTGTTTTTTCCGGAGTGATGATAGCAGGTACAATAAAATAAAATATTCCCCGTTTCTGCTTCTTGACAGTCAAACCTGGAAAAGATTTGCCGAACCTTAGAGGACCAATTCAGTGAAATTAAGACAAAAGAGGAAGAGCATGTGAGAATAATTAATGACATAAACATCCACAAAGCGCGTCTTCAGACGGAGAACGGTAATTACTCATGATGAACCTCTCTCTACCAATAGTTTGACTGAAGAGAAATCAATTTTGCTGATGTTGTGGCTGATTTTCTTCACTTAGGTGAATTCTCCCGTCAACTGGAGGAAAAAGAGGCTTTAATTTCTCAGCTTTCCAGAGGAAAACAGGCTTTCACCCAGCAAACGGAAGAACTGAAGCGGCAATTGGAAGAGGAAACAAAGGTACGTGTTTTTAATACAAAAAAATGACATACTATATAGATGACATTTGACAAAGCAGTGACACTTCATCAAAAGACAATTTCATGCATACTGCAATTAATTATACAACACATGTACATTACCAGTTACTGCTGTTGTTTTATTAATATCTAAGTTTAGTTGTTCTTTTAACTTATTGAAGAAAATAACATTAGTCGCAAGAGGTGAAAAGTTGTATTTAATAAAGTGTCAACAATTTATGTTACGTTATATCTCTAAAGGCTAAGAATGCTCTCGCCCACGGTTTGCAATCTGCGCGGCATGACTGTGACCTTCTCCGCGAGCAATATGAAGAGGAACAGGAGGCCAAAGCTGAGCTGCAGAGATCGTTGTCCAAGGCCAACGGTGAAGTTGCTCAGTGGAGAACCAAATATGAGACAGATGCTATTCAGCGCACAGAGGAACTGGAGGACGCCAAGTATGTTTTCAATGAATACACTTTACGTTTATTATCTGTTGTGTTATCTGAGGAACAATGTAATAGCTGTATAAAATATCACATGATGTTCTGTGTTTCTCCCTTGGATCCTGCCTCATCATGTTTTCTTACCCCTCTGCATCATAAACAAAAGAAAAATCGAACAGGTCTATAATAGCATCCCATGTAAGAAACCCTAAGGAGTTTGGTACATAGTACATTTGCATTAACGTTATCTTCCCCAAATATACGTTTTTCTAAGCCAATGTATGACATGCTGTGACTTCTTCTAAGCTACTTGCAATATACAGTACAATACTTGTCTCTTTGTATAACAGGAAGAAGCTGGCTCAGCGCCTCCAGGATGCTGAGGAGCAAATTGAGGCCGTCAATTCTAAGTGTTCATCTCTGGAAAAGACAAAGCAGAGGCTTCAAGGAGAAGTGGAGGACCTTATGGTGGATGTGGAACGCTCCAACTCAGCCTGCGCAGCCCTTGACAAGAAACAGAGGAACTTTGATAAGGTTTTATAACATATTCATTATTTACTACATTTCATTTCATTTGACTCAGGAGGTCAACATTTCAACATGTTTCTACAGTCTATTTTTCTGGTTCATCTGTTGTAAAGGGTATCACATGGAGATCATTTTGAAAATATGTCATATGTGGGAATCACACGTTGAAGACACCTCACTAGTTACATCTATTATTTAATTATTCTACAGTAAAAGGGCTTCATGGACATTAGGAAGTCTCTCTGGGTCATTTTTGACATTTTGTGGATGATTTTGTCCCCAGGTTCTGGCAGACTGGAAGCAGAAATATGAAGAAACTCAGGCGGAACTGGAATCTTCTCTGAAAGAGTCTCGATCTCTGAGCACGGAGGTCTTCAAAATGAAAAATTCTTATGAAGAAGCATTAGATCAGCTCGAGACCATCAAGAGAGAGAATAAGAACCTGCAACGTAAGCATGGGGTCAGGCGTAAATACTGTATTAAAGATTCATCATTATAGCATCAGTTCTCACAGGAAAAATTCTGTATATTCTCATTTGATACATACAGTTATATTATAAATAGTCTCACAACGTTATACTCCTTTATCAAACGTTATAACCAAGCCATGCAATAACTCTATATAGTATGTGTGTATGTATATACAGTATATACACACACAGTAAGGTCAAATGTATCTGAGGCACTAAATATTTCACAAATAATAGAAATAAGTAGCCTGATTCAGCTGATCTTGATACATAGGCCACTTTGCGGATTGTAATTCTATCTCAAAGAGCACCTAGTTGAAAGGAAATCTTGGCAGTATAACTTTTTCTAGGTTCTTTAATGGTGTTTATAATGGTTTAGAGATCTAAGATGTGACATTGTTCCCCCATATAACAACCACATCCCACTATAGCTCAGAATATTACAGAATTTCAATTGGATTTAATGGCAGTGATGGTGCAGAATGTCACAACATATCCAACCGTATCCCACCAGAGGAAACGCAATGCCTGGTCCATCTGTTTGTCCAGAACCTTTGAAATCTCCATATAAGGCTATCACTTCTTGTCATTTTGCAGAGGAGATCGTTGATCTAACTGAGCAGTTAGGCGAATCAGGGAAAATTATTCATGAGTTGGAAAAATCCAAGAAGCTGGTTGAGCAGGAAAAGTCCGAGCTCCAGTCGGCCCTCGAAGAAGCGGAGGTAAATATAGAACTTTTAGAAGACATCACAAAATGGTCACCTTAGAAGAGAACTGTGTTTTTGAAACATATTTATTATTTGATTACATTTAGGCATCCTTGGAGCATGAAGAAGCCAAAATTCTCCGCGTTCAACTTGAACTGAATCAAGTGAAGTCTGAAATTGATAGAAAGCTGGCTGAGAAGGATGAAGAGATGGAACAGATAAAGAGAAACAGCCTGAGGGCTTTGGAATCAATGCAGAGTACGCTTGATTCTGAGATCAGAAGCAGGAATGATGCCCTGAGGATGAAGAAAAAGATGGAGGGAGATCTTAACGAAATGGAAATCCAACTAAGCCATGCCAACCGCCAAGCTGCTGAGGCCCAGAAGCAGCTGAGAAACGTGCAGGGACTGCTTAAGGTAGTTTTTCCGACGAAAGTATCTATTGTCATTTGGTATCACATCATTGGCTAAGATTGATTACATTGATTTCTTCCTACCTAGGATACCCAACTGCACCTTGATGATACTCTTAGAAGCAACGAGGATCTGAAGGAACAGCTGGCTATTGTTGAAAGAAGAAATAACCTCATGACTGCAGAAATTGAAGAGATGAGAATTGCCCTGGAACAGACTGAGCGTGGACGCAAAATAGCTGAACAGGAACTCCTTGATACCAGTGAGCGTGTCCAACTGCTGCACACTCAGGTACAGAGGACCGCATATTTCTGCACTGTTATATATTTAACTTGAGCCCTAGTTCTGACTTTATTTCCTTATTAATCTAACCACCAGAACACCAGCCTCATCAACACCAAGAAGAAGCTCGAGTCTGATGTGTCTCAACTGCAAACTGAAGTTGAAGAGACTGTCCAAGAGGCAAGGAACGCAGAAGATAAAGCCAAGAAGGCAATAACAGATGTAAGTCCTGTTTCCTCTTCACTGTGTATATTTTCTTTAACCTCTACAATAAGGGATTCAATACTGGATTTTGTAATCCCCCTGACAATGTTCAATCTTTACATGTACACATGCGTGTCATGAATTTAAATGAAGCCAATATTTGAATGTGAATATCCTAATTGATATGACATATCATGGCAGACTGCGTGGGTAACCTTTGTTTATTGCTTCAGGCTGCCATGATGGCAGAGGAATTAAAGAAGGAACAGGACACGAGTGCCCACCTTGAGAGGATGAAGAAGAACCTGGAGCAGACAGTGAAGGATCTGCAGCTCCGTCTGGATGAAGCTGAGCAGTTGGCCCTAAAAGGAGGAAAGAAGCAGCTCCAGAAACTGGAGTCCAGGGTAAGTCTCTATATTTCTGGGAGTAACATGAAATATGCATAAGGATCTATAATTACTTAATTCTGGTGTTAATCCTCAAATCAGTCCTATGTTTTAAAAGAAAGATGCAGTGAAAGTATCCTGCCTATTGTATTCTAGGCCTAACTGTAATGCATACTAAATATTATACACCAGGGGTTCTCAACGCCAGTGCTCAAGGCCCCATCAGCCGAGATTTTCAGGATATCCCTGCTTCAGCACAGGTGGCTCAATCAGTCCCAGCTTCAGCACAGGTGGCTCAATCAGTCCCAGCTTCAGCACAGGTGCCTCAATCAATCCCAGCTTCAGTACAGGTGGCTCAATCAGTCCCTGATTGAGCCACCTGTGCTGAAGCTGGGATATCCTTAAAACCTGACCTGTTGGAGGGAGGGGGGGCTTGAGCACTGGAGTTGAGCCCCCTGTTGTATAGAGAGAGAGACAAAGCAGAATATGCTCTTTGCACCAGGTGTGTATGAAAGTAACTTGTGCCAGAGTTAGACTTCCATGTATACAATAAATGTACCTTAAACATTTGTACAATATGCGACTTACTGGGTTATAGTAAATGCTTTTAATGGTCCATAAAACTATCCATATTGCAGGTGCGTGAACTTGAGAACGAACTTGAGGCTGAGCAGAAGAGAGGCTCTGATGCCATCAAGGGCGTGCGCAAGTATGAGCGGAGAGTGAAGGAGCTGACATACCAGGTATATTACATACAGCAAACGCCAAGAACCTACAATCATTCTCCAAGTCACCTCCCTTTCTCATATTGTTTTCCTTACTTACAGTCTGAAGAGGACAAGAAGAACGTGTTCAGACTTCAGGACTTAGTGGACAAGTTGCAAATGAAAGTGAAAGCTTACAAGAGACAATCTGAGGAGTCTGTAAGTATATAGAAATCAGCAGTCATTCAGATACGTTACTAAAGCGGAATTGACGACCACTTTGTATATATCATGCATATGATTTATATTTCTAAAAAAGCATTTAAGCCAGAGATCAATCTCACATTATTTGCCAATGGCTAAAAGAGATCGAACCCATACCCCTTATCGGAGCTCGGTGAATTAACCCCTTAGTTGTTAAAAATGTTAAAGTATAAGTAAATGATCAAAAAAGCTACAGTATTCCCTCCATGAACACTTTATATTGCGAGTGATACTTGGATGTGTTCACTATTGCTCAACAAAGTAATGATTCTTTAAATATTGTATAGTACTGGACTACAGGTAAGAAACAGCAGACTAACTAATGATCCCTTTAATACATATATTTTAGGAGGAACAGGCGAATGCACATATGTCTAGATTCAGGAAAACTCAGCATGAACTGGAAGAGGCAGAGGAGCGTGCCGATATCGCAGAATCACAAGTCAACAAGCTGAGAGTCAAGAGTCGCGATATTACCAAGGTGAGACACACCTGGCCGGTTTTGTAGACAGTCTCTGTAGCTAGCAATTACTGTGTCCTTTTCTGATCGCAAGGCATGGTGAGATAAAGTGATGTGCCAAAGGGCACTAAAATATAGTGGCCCTGGACTAACAACCTGCTTACTCTACTCCATATAGAGTGCTGTTATTATCAGGCCCGGCCTCTCTCGCCGCCCAATGTGTTCCCCTAAAACCATTTCTACTACCTGCAAATATGTGAACGATCGTGAACCTTTTTAATGCCCTATTGACGTGCCTGGTACGTTATGAGCAAATGCTCATTATTAAGGGGCAGATCGGGTGGCGTACTCCAACGAGTGACACCCCTCAAATCGCAAGGCGACACAAAGGATGCAAAACTTGAAGCTAAGACCTTGATACAGTGACGCAAAGAGACGCAAGATTTAAACATTTGCTATGATACATTTCCCCTGATGAGTCTTAAGGTGTCTCATAGCACTGCTTAGTAAATATGTGCCAGTCTGTCGGGGATTCCCTGGGGAGAAGGCTGGAAGACCCTACAGCAATGTGATACGGCACCATTATTACTTTGGCTAATTAATACATCTTTGCTTTCCTACCACTTAGTGAATATTTTATATTCTGCATTTTCCCCTCGATAGGACACCCTTTCAGATACAGTACTATACACTGACAATACCGCCCGTAACATATATACATATATATATATATATATATATATATATATATATATATATATATATATATACTGTATATATATATATATATATATATATATATATATATATATATATATATATATATTACAGTATAATACACATTATTCTGTATGGAGTTATGAATCGTTATATCTATTGTAATCCCGTTTTTCTTTTTCCTTTATAGATAGCAGAAGAGTGAAAAGAAACAGTGAAACGGAACAGAATATGTATATTTGTAGAAGAGGTTCATAAAATATGGACTTCTATGTAAATCAGTATGTTCATATGTAGTATGTGTAGATGGAAATAAATGCAATGCAGACCCTGTTATCGTGTGTGCTATCTTTCTTTACAGTCACAGTGATATTTAAAGGTATAGTTTGGTACCAATGGTTTCTTTGTCACAGTGACTTTTTTTTTTCAACAAAGAATTTTTATTAAGTGTTTGATACAGGCATACAACAATCTTTCAACACATTGTCTTGAAATTCAGCATCTGCAGCACTTATTTTAAGTAACGTCTATGGTAACTAGACATACTGGGAAGACGTACAGACTGATATCCTCACGACACCAGACTACACACAAGGAAAAATGGGGGGGGGGGAGGTGGACCTGCAGTCTTGAATTCCTCAATCGAAGCGCTTTTGTATCTGGTCCTAAGTGTGAGGGATCCGATCAGATTTGTAATCGCCCATATTTTCAATGAACTGACTTGGTTCCTGTCCGCCCTACCTGTCTCATGGTTGCCTACCGTCAGTACCAGCCCATCCAAGGAGAATGCATTTCATATGATCAAAGCAGTATAGTAGTGGCATCTACCTCTGGTATATCTGATTGGGCTAACCATGGAGCCCACACTTTTAGAAAGTTTGTGCCGGTGTCATTGACCATGCTCTTCAGCTGTTCCATCCGGCAAACGTACCAAATTCTATTCCGAATTTTTGGGATATTGGGTAAATCAGGTTGCTTCCACAATGCTGCGATTTCGTACCGCAGGGCCGTAGCAAAATGTGCAATTAATTTGTGCTCTGATCTGTTTAGTCCCTTGGTGCGCCTGCCCAACAGGAGCAACCAAGGGTCCAAAGGGACCTCGTGACCGAGTAAACTCTGCAGCCAGTTTCTAATATCTTCCCAAATCGGGGCCACTTTAGCACAACCCCAGAGCATATGCAACAATTCTGCCTGCTCCCCACATTGTTTTGGGCACAAGGGGGGTAATCTTTGATAAACTTAGCCAATCTTTTCGGGTAAGATACCACCTCATGAGGACCTTGTATGCATTCTCCTTAAATGTGGTGCAAATAGAGCTCTTTGCCGCTGCCAGTACTATAGTGTCCCAGTCCTTGTCTTCTAAGGTCTCCCCTAAGTCCTCCTCCCACCTGGCCCTGTAACTCAGTTTGTTGTCATCGTCCTTTGCAGGACAGACCACCTCTCTATAAATGCCAGAGATAAGTCCCTTGGTACCTGTCCCTCTGGAACAGAGCTGCTCAAAATTTGTACGCCTGGGACGTTTTGGGATTTTGATATAGAACGTCGGATCTGGAGGTATCTAAATAATTCTGAATTTGGTATGCCTTTTTCGGATTTAAGTTGTTCAAATGATTTTATTGAGATTCTGCCCTCCAGATGTAGGAGCCTCGTGAGGCCTTTTTGTTTCCAAATTGCGAAATCTTTACTCAACAGACCAGGAGCAAAATCAGGGTTACCCAAGAACGGGGTCAATAAGGAGTGCTGCCTGGAAAGGGCATATTTATATCTGCTGATCTCCCATACTGCCAACGAGCTGCCCAGCGCGGAAAGCGGTTACACACACACACACACACACACACACACACACACACACACACACACACACACACACACACACACACACACACACACACACACACACACACATAGTAATCCTTCAACAATGAAATGTGCTACACTGACTCACTCCAAACCTCTAGAGATAGAAGGCGTGGGGATAAAGGCTTTTCTTGTAGGGAGGGAATTAGGTAACATATGAAATTAACATGGCAAGACTTTGGGGGGTACGTACAATATCCTGAGCAGCAATTAGCTCCAAAGCAAGAGAACACAAATGAAGATTTGTGGCCGTGACAGGTGTAAGAAGCTAGTTACCTTGTGTCTTACGTTTGGCTCTCTCGGACCTGACATGTTTATTTGACACAAAGAAAAATATAAACTGGATCAGTTTTAGGTGTAATATTTGATTAATCTCATGTTAATATGGTGCTGCCTATCCTCTCCCCTAACTCCTCCTATAACGACTCCCCAAAACCTTCACTGCCATAAGAGGAGCACAAATGGGTCACCTTGATACAGTGACATAAGGTCAGAATCCGTGCCAGCAGACAGTTGACACATATGTTTAGTTTCCTGAACAGAATATGATCTGAGCTCTTGTGAATGCCCTATGGACAAATCGAGGTGATCAGCCCATCAGCTTGTTGAATTCATCCTCAGCTGGTGTGAACGGGGGCTCCTTGTAATCTGAATGGATAGACCAGATCACCAGTCTATAAATCCATGGAGTATTGGGTGGCACATCTCTCCCAATACATATACAGATATATGCACCATGACTAGCATGCCTTCCCTTGATTTCCTCGCCATCATTCAATTCTGCAAAAGTTTACTTTGCATACAAACACAATGCAAGTGAAACAAATGGAAGTACTTGTACCCTGCCAGGTAGTGATTGCAATGCCTGCAAAAGAAAGTTCTCATTCACCCAAGAGATAAAGTGTGTGATATAGAGCAGAGCTGTTCCACTGACGGCCGATGGGCAAACTCCAGTCCACAAAGGGATTTGGGGTCTCTGTTCCTAGTCATTTCATACCAGTTGCTTAAGCATCTAAGTGTGGGTTTTCACACTAAAACTCAAATTTAATTCAATTAATTTTTCATGACCCTAAATTACATTTGTACCATATATATTTACAGAAAAAGCATGAATATTTAATATATCAATGATATTATAGTAAGCTTGTGGCCCGTCTGCAGTCCTAAATCTTTTCTGATCCGGAGGACCCTTTGGAAAACTAGTTGAAGAGCCCTGATATATATTAGGGCATAGTTACAGATTATAGTTATTAAAATGAATTTATAGCTCATTCACCATCAATCTGTTCTCAATATCGCAGTCCTCCAGTAATTCAATTATTCCAAACATCAAAATATTGATTTCCATACCAGTCACACAAGTCACAAACAGATTTCTAGTGGGACAGCCTCCCTACAGACGGGGTAGAGACTAACACAATAAGGGAGTTCAAAAATGTTTGGACTACACACAAGGCTAATCCTATATATGAAGTAAATCAGGGATTTAATAGGGTCTGATGTTTCATAACAGATAGGAGAACAGGCTATGGGGGCTAATTAGTTCTTATCTGCTGTCAGTTTCTACGTTTATAATGATCACGGCATTTTTCTTCCTCTAACCGTACACTATATTATTCTTTATTCCAAGATAGGCTATCTTTGGCCATTATCAAAAACCACATGGCAACTTAAGGTGAAAAATGAAAATAGCACTCAGAAGCTCTGCCAACTGGATGTATTATCACACGGACAGACCGAGAATGACTGACATATTGGGGCTTATTATAGGCCAAAGTGGTCATTGTCACACCACATGTTTTTTTCATGTACAGAAGTACCGGAATGAAACGTGAGAAAAAGCCCTATTCTCTATTGCAAATCGCATCTTCTAAACCGCGTCTATAAAAAGTGACAAACCGCCCGGATTGTCTCTGCGTTGGAAGCGGAATGACCTGAGCTGTGCTAACTCCATCCCCGGTCTGATTTATGGGTTTTGCTCTCTCAGCCGAACCCATATTTCAGGCTCCGGAGGTAACGCACGACACCAATCTCACTCCCCTTGAGGTAGCTTGAAGAAAATGTGGTTTGCATAACGGAGCTACGAGAATAGCAGTTTTAGTAAAATATAATGCGAGTTGGAGGCTTCTTTGACAAACCGATGGGATTGGCAGAGCCAGAGTGAAACCACTTCTAAAATAAGCCTTTTCGACTCGGATTGGACATGCGAGAAGGGGTCACAGAATAGCAAAGCGCGCCAGTCCCATCGGAAAGGGTTCTTTAGAAGCGGTTTGTCTCACTTCGGAGCTACGAGAATAGGTCCCAAAGTCTCTTAATGAGATCCTGTAGTTATAGGACCTTCACTCAAGCAAACATCACAGTGTGAGCTTCAAATGTTCATTTCACTAAGAAATAGAGATAAAATACTCTCGTCCCTAATAGAGGTTAATAGAGAAGTTACATTCTAATAGAGGTATATTAGTATTTTATCTGGTTGTGTTAGGACCTGCAAACTGGGTCTGCCTTGATGTGGCTCGCAAGCTTACAATGCTTTGGCCAAAGCGTTAAACTAAATGGCCCTTTTTCAAGAGAATATATAAGTATTTTACTGTGTATTTTTGTCATTTTGGATGTAGTATTGGGCTTCTCTGTCGCTTGTTGCACAGTAATTGTAACACAGAGACCTGTTCTGACAGGCGGCGTCTGTATCATGTTATTAGGTTACTAACACCCCGCAGCCGGGCTCTTCAACTCGTTTTTGCATTATAAAAGGTTTAGGAGCAGAAGGGCCCAAATCTCATTGTCATTTAATTTGGTAAATGAAATATTATATTCAAATATTTTACCAGCATTTATAAAATTTCTACAGGGCAGGGACTTGTGTCTGCACAAACTCTATGCACTGCGCTGCATACACTGTCTGCACAAACTCTATGTACTGCGCTGCAAACACTGTCTGCACAAACTCTATGCACTGCGCTGCATACACTGTCTGCACAAACTCTATGTACTGCGCTGCAAACACTGTCTGCACAAACTCTATGCACTGCGCTGCATACACTGTCTGCACAAACTCTATGTACTGCGCTGCATACACTGTCTGCACTATTCTATGTACTGCGCTGCATACACTGTCTGCACAAACTCTATGCACTGCGCTGCATACACTGTCTGCACAAACTCTATGTACTGCGCTGCATACACTGTCTGCACAAACTCTATGTACTGCGCTGCATACACTGTCTGCACAAACTCTATGTACTGCGCTGCATACACTGTCTGCACAAACTCTATGCACTGCGCTGCATACACTGTCTGCACAAATTCTATGCACTGCGCTGCATACACTGTCTGCACAAACTCTATGCACTGCGCTGCATACACTGTCTGCACAAACTCTATGCACTGCGCTGCATACACTGTCTGCACTATTCTATGTACTGCGCTGCATACACTGTCTGCACAAACTCTATGCACTGCGCTGCATACACTGTCTGCACAAACTCTATGCACTGCGCTGCATACACTGTCTGCACAAACTCTATGCACTGCGCTGCATACACTGTCTGCACTAATTCTATGTACTGCGCTGCATACATTGTCTGCACAAACTCTATGCACTGCGCTGCATACACTGTCTGCACTAATTCTATGTACTGCGCTGCATACATTGTCTGCACTATTCTATGTACTGCGCTGCATACACTGTCTGCACTATTCTATGTACTGCGCTGCATACACTGTCTGCACTATTCTATGTACTGCGCTGCATACACTGTCTGCACAAATTCTATGTACTGCGCTGCATACACTGTCTGCACTATTCAAGAAAAACGTTTTCATTTGGTGGCTTCCCACTATCACGCCTTCAGATGGATTTAACAGCCAACAACAGCTATAGCACTTTGGTGATTAAACCTCTATTCTGCTTTTATGCTTCGAGGCTCTGAGACCAGTTAAATATCCCTACTTTATTTTTAGGTCCTATCAAGTACTCCATCCCACCCGCCAATCCCCCCAGCCCATCCCACCCGCTCATCCTACCCGCCATCCCCAACAGGGAAGCATGTGACGGTCCAGCCTTTGGAAACCACACAACTTCACGGAGAAGTGTAAGGTGATATTGTGCTTCATTAAGTATCTCCTTTGAGAAGGAAGGATATAGAACAGTGTGTTCCCTTCAAACATGTGAGTTATGATACACTTTGGGGTTAAATGTACTTGAGTCAGTATAAAGTATATACAAAGCCTAATAAAATACCCATTTAATTAAGTAGTGATAACATTTAGTAATTAGAAGGTAATAGAATATTGTAGCAGCAGATACTGAATCTCACCCTAATACACATTGTAATTTCTCAGGGGAAGGGTCCTTTTTTCTGTTTTTCTGTATTATAATCCCTCGCATTGTGTGGTCTCATTTGTACAGCGCTGCATACATTGTTGGTGCTATAGAAATAACAATATACAATTTATAGTGACACGACTTGGCAGTGATTGTCTTGGGCTTTTTCCATAGTGCAGGATACGGCGCGAGCTATGCAGCTCACGCGGTAACAAACACTAGGACGCCAATGCATATGCACATGGGCAACAGGGAGAGTAGCGCTTTGCAATACAAACAAGTTTGTATTTGAAGCGTGATGCCGGGAGGAGGAAGCGCAGAAGCTAGCACGACACTGGGAAGAGGAGGAAGCGTGGAAGCTAGCGCGATGCTGGGAGGAGGAAGCTAGCGTACCGCCGGGAGGAGGAGGAAGTGCAGAAGCTAGCATGACCCTGGGAAGAGGAGGAAGCGCGGAAGCTAGCGCAACGCCGGCTGGAGGAAGCGTGGAAGCTAGCGCAACGCCGGGAGGAAGAAGCTAGCGCGACGCCGGGAGGAGGAAGTGAGGAAGCTAGCGCGATGCCAAGAGGAGGAAGCTAGCGCGACGCCGGGAGGAGGAGGAAGCGTGGAAGCTAGCGCGACGCCGGGAGGAGGAGGAAGCGTGGAAGCTAGTGCGACACCGGGAGGAGGAAGCGAGGAAGCTAGCGTGACGCCAGGAGGAGGAGGAAGCGAGGAAGCTAGCGCGACGACTGGAGGAGGAAGCGCGGAAGCTAGCGCGATGCTGGGAGGAGGAAGCGCGGAAGCTAGCGCGACACCGGGAGGAGGAAGCGAGGAAGCTAGCGTGACGCCAGGAGGAGGAGGAAGCGAGGAAGCTAGCGCGACGACTGGAGGAGGAAGCGCGGAAGCTAGCGCGATGCTGGGAGGAGGAAGCGCGGAAGCTAGCGCGACACCGGGAGGAGGAAGCGAGGAAGCTAGCGTGACGCCAGGAGGAGGAGGAAGCGAGGAAGCTAGTGCGACGACTGGAGGAGGAAGCGCGGAAGCTAGCGCGATGCTGGGAGGAGGAAGCGCGGAAGCTAGCGCGACACCGGGAGGAGGAAGCGAGGAAGCTAGCGTGACGCCAGGAGGAGGAGGAAGCGTGGAAGCTAGTGCGACGACTGGAGGAGGAAGCGCGGAAGCTAGCGCGACACCGGGAGGAGGAAGCGAGGAAGCTAGCATGACGCCAGGAGGAGGAGGAAACGCGGAAGCTAGCGCGACACCGGGAGGAGGGCGGCTCAATCAGTGGTTCAGTCATTATGACTGACCCACCTGTGCTGAAGCAGGGATATCCATAAAACATGACCAGTAGGTAGCCCTTAGGACTGGAGTTGTCCGCCCCTGATTTAGGGGTTAATGTCAAAGCAAATTAGGAGAACATTGACACAAACAGCGACATTTTCATCTTGCATCAATGTAAAGATGTACCCACCTCAACATTTCCGGCAACTGGGGTATACTGGGGAAAAGCAACCCTAGCAGTGCCTGTCCGTGGTAAGGTAGTATTGAGCTGGTGTGGCAGCCGTGGCTTTCACCTTCCCCAGCACCTCTGAGGAAGGGCAGCCTGGCTATGTCGGCATGGAAGTTTTTGATCCATTTCTTGACCCAGTTTGTGATTTGGAGCGCGTCACCGCACACAGATTGTAAATAACCAGATGTGTGACATTCTGCGCCTATCAGTCCCGAGTGGCGTCACATTCCCGGGCTAACTATCTGCCAAAGTATCTTTACATTGGATGCAAACACAATCAAACAATGGAGCAATTTTTTTTATCACACCTCCCAATTGTTTTCCTTTAGTAAGTCTCAGCGCCAGACTTTCCCACGTGTAATAAACAGAATCACACAAGGAGAATACGTCCTTATATGAAAATCAGAGCTATTGTCCTCAAAGCTACAAACCACCACACTTTCAAACAATGGGGATGCTCCTTTTAATTCAGTTCCCTGTTAGGACACCACTCCTATCACAAAGAATACATCTTTAACCCTTTCTCCGCCTTCCATTCCCCTTCCACCTAGATTGCGCTCTACTCTACAGAAGAGCGCAGAACGCCATCTCCCCTAGAAAAACGAGCAGTAGCATTATGACGAAGCTGCTACATCACAGGGACCCCTGGAGCGCCAGACTCCATGACGTAGTAACTACATCTCAACTGCACCCAAAGGGTTAAAACAAATTGGGAAGTTCAAGTTTGTATATTAAACACAGAATCCCAGTAGGGCACCGTTTTATGTGCAGTTGACTCCCCAAATATTTCCAAAGACTATATAGATATCTACACTCGATAATATAAAATACCAAGAAGTAGAGGAGGATAGATTGTCTCATAGGACCTTCTTAATAACCCCCCTTCCATGATCTGCTGAAACTAACTTACCTCTTGATGCAGAGACACTGCAGGAGAATAACATTGTGTATCCAAACTTCTTATATACCGTCAGATCTGCTAATACAGCAATATTGATATCTATATTTGGTAAATAATATTAGAAGGCTCCAGCTGTGAAAGCGTTGATGCAATGATTTCACTTCTGTCAGTCACTGGCAGATATGATTAGCTGGTATTTTGATAGAGCCATATGGACAAATCATTTTAAATCATCTCACATTTGCCTAGGTCAAGCCGTTTCCCACATGCTCCCGGACATTCCAGTAGCGTACAAACTCCGGTAATTAAATGTTCGGGCAACAAGGGATTAGCTGAGCAATAAAAGATTTTTCGGGTATTTTCTAAACATATTTCATTTTATATTTCTCATGCATGACGATAGTTGTACCATGTGTAAATGCAACAGTCTTGAATGTGAACAGTCAAATCTCCTTAGACACAAATAATGCTATAAATATGCTATTCTGTAGAAACATTTTTTTTACACTTTTATTTTAATAGTGGTCTTGACTTTAAAAAGTCAATGTGGCACTAAGCTCTCCAGACTATGGAATCAAATATTCCACGTTGGCCCATTTGACAGGAGAGCGAACGCAATGAGACCCATGGACTGTCTTGCTAGGTAGACTAAACATAGATAAATACACCGAAAATCTCCTCTCACATGTTTTTATAGCATAGTAGCTAAGTGTGTAATAGCACGTAATTAGGAATCCCCAAATCCTCCCACGCTGCTCCAAGTTAAGAATACAATCTGGAAAGTACTCTCCATGGAAAAGCGATCAGTCCGTCTCGGACACGATGGAAAAGCGATCAGCGCGTCTCAGACACGATGGAAAAACGATCAGCGCGTCTCAGACACGATGGAAAAACGATCAGCGCGTCTCACAAGGATGTATTTTCCAAGGATATCCATGTTATGCTTCTGTCATTAGACACAGAGAAAGGTTTAGATACATTGAATTGGGTTTATATGTTTAAAGTGTTGTAAGCATTTGTTTTGGGGATATTTTTTTAAGAGTCATAACTGCTTTATACCTTTGTCCCTCGGCCAGGGTTATTGCTTATGTTTTTTATAAGACCTTGTCTAATAACATACAGGACAAGACATGGCTGCCCCTTATCCTCACTAGTTCTCACCCTAGCTTGGTATCCCCGCACCCTTCTTGCACGTGACTTATTCAAAATGTTTTTTTACCTAAACACTGATGATGAGATTATAATTTGACTAAGGCAATGTGTATATATGTAGCCAAGGTTATTGCACCCCCTCCTGCAGTCGATTTAAATCAACATCCCCATCTCCCGTTGATGCGTTGTGAATGACCCGCTGCAATACGCCAGTGGAAGCCATAACGTTTGCCTCATCTGTAAACTAAGACTATCTGCTGAAGATATTTTCTTGACAATTACTAACCGTTATTATCGCTTTCAAATTTCGAGAAAACACAGATTTTGAGACAATATCTAATTTTAACATTAATACTTCCAAATGAGAAGCTTTGAATATAAACATTGACAGTCATACAGAACAATAGGACATCGTAAAATGGAGGCTGAAGTATGGACTGCTCTGTTACTGGTGTGCGGCATTCTAGCGCAAAAAGGGCTACTGTTTAATGCAGTATGAGACCAGACCGAACCAGAGTCTCCAATAAGGGTGTAGGAAAAAGGCACAGGGGCAGTAAATCTGCAGAGCAGCAGAACTGTTATCTCCGAACTGTCCCTTGCCTAGTGACCAAAGACATAACTTAGCCGTGGACACAGTAAAAACACAGAACAGAAAGATATCCCCATGTACACACTAGGCCTAAGACTTATACCTTCTCTCACTCCCGCCTACAAGACATACTTTCTCTCACTCCCGCCTACAGGAATGCACTTTGCGGGGCTCAAAATGACCTTCATCAGATAGCCCAGATCATGTCTACCCACCTGGACAGAATACAAATAAAGGACAGGATAAGGCCTGGATTCTATATGTCCATTAGTCTATCTTTCTATATGTGGCTCTATAGAGGCTGGTTTTCTTCGGCCCAAAAGGAGCAGCTGCTGTCCTCTTTGTTTTTAGTGTATAAAGCACCTTGCGACTTTTTAGAAATGCAGTAGTTATTTTATTCATATTTTCAAGTTTATTCTTGATCCCCTCTATATATATGAGATTTATGTGTGATTGTCTGGAGCAAATAAGGCGGGTGCTATAGGGACAGCGCTGAATGTTTGTCTGTTGGCTAAATCCCAGATGACTACTGTAGATATAGATTTTAGTGAGTTACCGTATTTAACTGTGGGCTATACCACCATTACCCAGATCTCCATTCAAGAGCCGAAAGGGTTAATTTCACGGAATAGCAATATGTTTGTGCTATTGTCCTCTGTCCGACTCATTCTGACCCCACACCAGCAGGCAGCAGCTTTCTGCACTTGTATCTCGGTAGCTGCTCCTGGCTGCCTGACAGCCATATCTGAGGAAGGGATACCCCCTGCCACACTTATAGACACTTTGTCGCTAGTTCTGCGTTTCCTCACTGCTGCTTTAGTACTCTACCTTATGTCCAGCCTGACTCTACGGCTGTGATTATCCCTCACGATTTGTATTCAACACTGCCTGACACCCACCCCTAAGCCACTAATTGATTCAGCAAACACCTACCTATTTTTATAGAGGGTGCCCTTTGGAGTATATAGGAGTAGATTATAGCCACCCTGTGAGGTCCCTGTTTTTAGTCTATATACAGCACTTCCGTGACGTTAGAGGCCCTTAGTAGTTAAGATTATTATTAATCAAGTTTTAATTTTAAGTGTGTAACTTTTCATTGTGTGGGTATATATGTGACCTCACTACCTCCGGGGATACCTGTATTCTTCATGCATTCACGGGCTGTTTGGCGTAGCTGCGGTGTTCATGCAATAGTTCTGTATTTACTCTCCTTCATATACTGACTTAAAAGTATCAAGGGAGGCCAACTCCAGTCCTCAAAAGCCACCAACAGGTCTGGTTTTCAGGATCCCTCTGCTTCAGCACAGGTGGTGCAATGATTATGACTGTGCCCCCTGTGCTGAAGCAGGGATATCTGAAAACCTAACCTGTTGGTGGTCCTTGAGTACTGCAGTTGGCCACCCTTGGTCTACATCATCGTCATTAGTGTTACCATCTTTCCCTTTTCTAATGGGTCCCGTGAGTGCGCTGTGATAAGGGCGTCTCTGAGATCCTAGCCTGGTTCTTGTTCTGTTTTATCCATTACCCCTTAGGTGCACCCGACTCCCTCTCTACTGTGTGATAGGTGAAGCAAGTGGCAGTGTTAGGTTTCTCTATACGCCCCTCACTGGGGTGGGCACAGCCTGCGAGGAGCAGCTAGTATGGCAGAGAGCTGTTGGGAAGGAAGCTAGAGTCTACCAATTCTCCATATACTACAGTAATGTACAGTGATGTCACAGTAATGTACAGTGATGTCACAGAGGCAACCTCACTACAAGAGGTATCACGCAGAGTCAACTTTACTAGTGCCACAAGTTACTTCTATTTACACACCTTATATAATACGTTGAGAGATACCTGTGCACAAATACAACACCGGATATACTCTGGATATATGCTCATTTGGATATGCAAAGTGTAAGCAAATTACGTATATTACCATATATCCCAGATGTGTTCCTGTTTGTACACAGGCGTCTGGCCGCGTGTTGTATAAAGGTGTGTTTGGGGGAGGTGTATAAGTAACGTGAACGTCTAATAACAGACTCTGAACATATCTGTACATTTATAATTCCAGTGCTATGAGGGCGTAGGTAACAGGATTTCCTAATCTTGTACACGTTACATTAAGGACCATACTTACTAGGACGTGGTATTCCATAAGACATCTTAGGGCCACGTTTACTAAGCTTGTATAGAGTAGAACTGCCTTGTAGATATGGCCCCAAATCTTTGGTCGCACTATAATTACTTTGCAAACAAAGCAAAGCTAATATTTTACCCGGGATGCTGATGACCGGCAATGTGTGTTATTACTGTGTACTAAATAAAAACTATTTACCATGGAAATGGGAAAAGTAAAAAACTATTTAAACATATTTATAAGTGTTTGGGTTTTTTTTAAATATAAAAATGTGTTATTCGGCTACATAATAACTATTGAACATGCCACTGTCCTTGGTTCAACCTTCGTCCTAAGTAGGAATGCCCCTATAAACACCTATCCCGATCAATATAAATCCAACCTTTGCTATACGCCCTCATCATATTCAAATGTCAAATGATAGCAGTAACTATGACTAATCGGCGAGAGGGATTGGTTATTTTCAGAGGCATATTAACTACGCATAATAAAACATGGAGGTGTCAATCTATATTTAACCCACATTACATATCATGTTTTAGTTTGATGTTAAAATAACACTGGTCATATACAGTAATATTAAAAACTGAATTTCTCCACTACCGAAGCTGTTTTAAAGATGTATCAGGCGTTATTGCTCCGGGTAACGCAGCACACTGGCGTGATATTTGATGCACAATTTAAAACAGCTGTATCGAAACAAATGGTAATATGTGCGTCATTTTCAGAACGTACAGACACGTTTAACACGTTTGTAGACGCAAAGCATTGGAATAAGTTACATAGTTACATATAGTTACATAGTTACATAGTAGATGAGGTTGAAAAAAGACATCCATCCATCAAGTTCAACCTATGCTAAATTTAGACAACAGATACTTTATCCTTTATCTATACTTACTTATTGATCCAGAGGAAGGCAAACAAAAAAACCCAGAGTCATGTCATCCAATGATATCTCATAAGGGGAAAAATTAATTCCTTCCTGACTCCAAGAATTGGCAATCGGATTACTCCCTGGATCAACATCCTTCCCATGTTTACTTATTTCGTATATCCCTGTATAACTTTCCTTTCTAAAAAAGATGTCCAACCTTTTTTTGAAGATATCTATTGTATCTGCCATCACAGTCTCCATGGGTAATGAATTCCACATTGTAACTGCCCTTACTGTAAAGATCCCTTTCCTTTGTTGCTGGTGAAATCTCTTTTACTCAAACTTAAAGGGATGGCCCGAGTCCTTTGTACTGCCCGTGGGATGAATAGTTCTTTTGAAAGCTCCTTGTATTGTCCCCGAATATATTTGTATATAGTTATCATATCCCCTCTTAGACGCCTATTTTCTAATGTAAATAAATGTAATTTAGCTAGTCTCTCCTCATAAATTAGATTGTCCATCCCCTTTATTAATTTGGTGGCTCTTCTCTGCACTCTCTCTAGTTCCATAATGTCTTTTCTAAGGAGTGGTGCCCAAAATTGTTCTCCATATTCAAGTTGCGGTCTTACTAATGCTTTGTAAAGGGGAAAAATTAAGTTCTGCTACAAATTGTTTTCATAACCTATGTACAAAGTACACCTCAAAATTCTGCATTGGATTTGACTTCTTTATAAACAGAATCAAATTAAACAAATCAGAAAGTAACAAACAAATATGATATATTCACTTTCTCTTTCATATGCTCTATACCCGATAGATGCTTTATAAGCTTAATTTTCGTTCCATAGATAAACAAAACAATAATCTTACTGAGCATCATATTCGTGAAAGAATACGTCGCTGGAAACCCCCGAGGAAGATCCCCACAGGCAGCGAAACGTCGGGACTCTAACAGTGTTCGTTAGGTATTCTTAAAGTAACATAACTTACGTCACCGCACTGGCCCAGTGTTGTTTTTGACGTACTTTTTCTGACGTTATCCTGCTGTGTTTTGGGACCTTTTTATTTACCTTACCTAGACCCATGTAGGACCATTAACGTTAATTCATTGAGTAAGCTGCCAAGCCAACTCTGCACACGTGAAACATATAACTTATAACGTTTGTGTACACCCCACAAAATTCCCATTTAACGGCACTTAATTATCCTCACTTGTCAATATTTTATTTGATCAAAATAAAAGATTACATGGAAATAGAAATGTGGTTGAAAAATTACAACAAAAACCCATATACTATGAAAAAGTCACGGACTAAACAGTGAATTCAAATACGTTTAAAGATAATATTGAATAGGTCACCTAGGGATTGTGCAATAGGGTTAATATTTTCACAGGTGTGTTGGATACCACAGTACAACAAGCGTGATACCACGTGTATGTCACAAACGTTAATGTAATTAGTGGTGGTATTTCTCCATACAATATCATTTACGGATAATAACTGGAACACACAAGCAGCTGCTACAATTATAAATGATACATCTTCTGGTAACATAAATACTTTCTGAATAAAACTTAAAGAAAAAGCATAGTATTATGCTGCCTTCTTGTCCGGAAGAACATTTTATTGAGGCTCGGTTCTGATTTAATTCTCAGGTCTATATTAGGAGATCAGAAGTGTTGACATGCAGCACACACCGATGATACTTTATACAAAATGACTTGTCCATATGGCTCCAAGAGTGCCCCAGCCAGATCATCATAGCTCACAGGGGTCAACAGAAGTAAAATTACAGCATCAACACTTTCACAGCTGGAGAGGGGAGACTCCTAATACTATTTCCCAAATATAGAGGTCAATCTATTGCTGTATTAGCACGTCGCAGTGTATAAAAGTAGTTGGGATGCAGGGTATCTTCATCCTTCACTGACTCTGCATCTAGAGGTAAGTTACTGTCAGTGAATCCCAAGATTTGGGTAATGGCAAAACTCCTACCGTACCTTTTTATAGTCCATTACTGTGCAGATTTCTACAGGTACTAGATATACTTTGGGGACAATTCAAAACACCGAAAAGTGTGTTGCTGATGAGTGATTGCATTTTTCTTTATATTCGTGCACACTTTATCTTCCCCCTATGTCTGACAAATCTTCTTATTTGATTTATCTTAGGCGATATATTGTTTAAAGATCAACATTGATGTAAGAGCTTCCCAAATAGGTCTCTTCTTTATATTGAATGTATGAAGAAGGGGTCTCTCCTATTCCATTTCCATAATATACCTTATTTTACTTTTCCCAAAGAGCTATGCTCACTTGAAATGATCATGCTACCTTTCTTGGCGCCCCACTATTGGGGTAGTCCAAATACTCGTCATTTTGCTTTTCCATTTTCTAATAGTATTTCTATAATATTGCAGAAGTGTTGTAGCCTCTGGGGACTGATACGGGCGTTCTTTGTGGCTGTGGTTGTACACAAGTCTCTTCTTCACATGCTCAGTCAGTGCATTCAAACTTTGTGCGCAAAATCAATCATTTTTCTACAAGGCCACAGAAAATATTACATCCTGCAACAAACCCACATTTTACAAACTAGCACAGTGTTTTTCAACTGGGGTTCCTAGGAACATTTGGGTTCCCCGGGCACCCCTAAAGGGTCACCTGCAATTTTCTGGTCATTTCAAAATTATACCAAATACAGACGAATTTAAAATGTATCTGATCTCAGACACGCTGTTAGAGAGGGTTGGGGTTCCTTACAATGTATCTGATCTCAGATGCGCTGTTAGAGAGGGTTGGGGTTCCTTACAATGCTTCTGATCTCAGATGCGCTGTTAGAGAGGGTTGGGGTTCCTTACAATGCATCTGATCTCAGACGCGCTATTATTTATTTATTTATTTATTTATAAAATATTTTACCAGGAAGTAATACAGTGAGAGTTACCTCACATTTTCAAGTATATCCTGGGCATAGAGTTAAGATAAATAATACATGGTTACAAATACAGTTACATAAGTGAACAGGGTATACATTATATTAGAGAGGGCTGGGGTTCCTTACAATGCATCTGATCTCAGACGCTGTTAGAGAGGGTTGGGGTTCCTTACAATATATCTGATCTCAGACAAACTATTAGAGAGGGTCGGGGTTCCTTACAATGCATCTGATTTCAGACGCGCTATTAGAGCGGGTTGGGGTTCCTTGCAATGCTTCTGATCTCAGACGCTATTAGGTAGGGTTAGGGTTCCTTACAATACATCTGATCTCAGACGCGCTATTAGAGAGGGTTAGGGTTCCTTACAATGCATCTGATCACAGACACGCTATTAGAGAGAGTTGGGGTTCCTTACAATGCATCTGATCACAGACACGCTATTAGAGAGAGTTGGGGTTCTTTACAATGCAGCTGATCACAGACGAGCTATTAGAGCGGGTTGACAAGGAACTTTTCATCCAGGCCTTCGTAGACTGTAACATTAGCTATAGCGTTCTTGTGAGTTCATAAGTAAAGGACGGAGCACAGAAATATAACAGAAGTCTTTGCCAACCAGCTGTTCTGTATCCTTCCCTTTCAAAGTATATTAACTACATTTATTAAAGTCCACTAATAGGACTCTGTGAGAAATAACAAAGTATTCATTACAGTAACCAAATTCCAAAAATGTTAGCATTGTGCTTTCTGTGAATTAAACAAAAACTGTCTGTCTTTTCTGCAGTTTAATTCCCTTGACCTCAAGGTTTTTTCCATCTTGAAGGATACTAGAGGTACGTGTTTGCGTGCTATTTGTTACTGAGATATGTACTCAGAATGTAGAAAATGTACAATTTATGATTTTTGATAATTCCCCTTTATTAATTCCCCCAGGGATAGAATAAGTATTTCAGTAATCTAAACATTATATACTGTATGATCCTTATTTTTATATGTGCCATAAAAAGCTTTCAATGTGCAGAATAATTACTACGAGTGACGCTACACCCAGAAAATCCCAAATAAACCGGCTTGTTTTACTCGAGCACAAATCACGGCTTTCTTGCTAAATGTAACGAACTCTGACCTCTGCTTCACAATGTTTCATTGGAAACATTTATTCAAAACATTCATTAAAAAGAAATCACGCAGCGGTCGGCTGTTAGATCACACAGCAACACCGAGGACCAGATTAACTAAACAGTGCAAAACCAGCGCACTATCCTCCAATACGTGTTATCGCATCTCCATCCCTCATTATCTGCCATTCAAGACATTGGCCGTTAAAAATGGATTGTGGTGCGATAAGCCGTATCACACGTTAAAGAATTAAAGCGTGAGCTTAGTCTTAGCACTATTTAGTACATCTAGGCCTGACTGCCTTACTGATCTTTTTTTCCCACAGAGCATCGTCAGCCATGGGTGACGCGGAGATGGCCATATTTGGGGTGGCGGCCCAATTCCTCAGAAAGTCCGAGAAAGATAGGATTGAGGCACAGAATCGACCATTTGACGCCAAGACCTCCTACTTTGTGATTGATCCTAAAGAGATGTATGTGAAGGGTATTATCCAGAGCAGAGACGGCGCGAAAGTTACTGTGAAAAAGGGCGATAATACCGTAAGTTGCAAAACAACCAAGCCTAAAGAGTTTGTAATGGTCATCAGATTCTATTCGGAACATTTGGGGATCAAAAAAAATATTAATGTTACCATAGATGTTGCCAACTGCAGAAAATAGGGTATGTTACATCTGCATTTTTAAGTTGATAGAGTTGAATGTTTTTTTAACTAACATGTATAATTATTATTCTAGCCATTTGTGAGCTACTTTATTTACTGATGTCGTTCACTGTTCTTGATCGCTCTAGACTGTAACAGTGAAGGAGGATGAAGTCTTCCCCATGAATCCACCCAAGTACGATAAAATTGAAGACATGGCTATGATGACTCACTTGAATGAACCATCTGTCCTGTATAACCTCAAAGAGCGCTATGCAGCCTGGATGATCTATGTAAGGATTTTCTTTCTCTCTCTCTCTCTCTCTCTCTCTCTCTCTCTCTCTCTCTCTCTCTCTCTCTCTCTCTTATATATATATATATATATATATATATATATATATATATATATATATACTGTATGTATATACAGACACAAACACACAGGTGTTTTTATTTTTGTGTCTAGCTGTACTAAAATGTAACAAACAAAATGATGGATCAGAAGAGCATATTAGGTTTATTGCCGATGCCTCCAGCGAGTGAGGCTGAAATCCCTATAGTGAAGGCAATCACACCTTTCCATTTTTTGTCTGCTCTGGGGGTCATTGATCCAAGTAAAATACCTGATTTATCAAACAAAAGTTTCCAATGACTTGAACTAAAAAAAATCAATTTTATGAAATTGGGGCTGAATTGTATTGGGCTATAGTAATATATCCACTATGATAAAAGAGCCCAACGTTAGTAGATTGAAATTAAGTATTCAAAATGATATTATCTAGATCTGTAACATTGCCCCTTTGGTAAAGCCTTTACCAAACATATGCTGTATTTACAACTAGTTAATATTTATCTTTGCTCTTTTCTACTTAGACCTACTCTGGCCTCTTTTGTGCCACCGTCAACCCCTATAAGTGGCTTCCTGTGTATAACCCAGAGGTGGTCGATGCTTACAGAGGCAAGAAGCGCCAGGAGGCTCCCCCCCATATCTTCTCCATCTCTGATAACGCCTATCAGGCCATGCTCACCGGTAAGCTGTTCTTAAGCTGTAGCAAGTGGTTGGAAAGATAATGAAGACAGGAATCAATTACAGTGTAATAGTAATAATAATAATTTAAAAAAAAGGAGGTTGGACTTTCAGAAGGACTAGATAATATAGAGGCCAATCCTGTTGTATGTGGCAAATTAATAAGAAGTGATTACAGTAGGTTGAGCAATAGCCTAAGGGCGTGATCCTACATGCAGTACACAGCTATTTGGATGGGACTCTTTTCTCCAAATGAACTGATGATGCAGCCATAGGAATATAAATAAAGAATAGGAGCACTCACAAATCTTTTCTTAGTAATTCCGCGGGTACACATCCTTCAAATGCCTAGGTACACATCCTTCCAATGCCTGGGTACACATCCTTCCAATGCACGGGTACACGGTCTTCCGATGCCTGGGTACACGTCCTTCTGATGCCTGGGTACACATCCTTCCGATGCATGGGTACACGTCCTTCCGATGCCCGGGTACACATCCTTCCGATGCCCAGGGTACACATCCTTCCAATGCCTGGGTACACATCCTTTCGATGCCCGGGAACACGTACTTCCGATGCACAGGTACACATCCTTCCGATGCACAGGTACATGTCCTTCTGATGCACGGGTACACATCCTTCTAATGCATGGGTACACATCCTTCCGATGCACCGATACACATCCTTCCAATGCCTGGGTACACATCCTTTCGAAGCCCGGGTACACGTCCTTCCGATGCCCGGGTACACGTTCTTCCGATGCCTGGGTACACGTCCTTCTGATGCCTGGGAACACATCCTTCCCATGCATGGGTACACGTCCTTCCGATGCCCGGGTACAAATCCTTCCGATGCACGGGTACACATCCTTCCGATGCACGGGTACACATCCTTCCGATGCCCGGGTACACATCCTTCCGATGCACGGGTACATGTCCTTCTGATGCACGGGTACACATCCTTCCGATGCATGGGTACACGTCCTTCCGATGCCCGGGTACACATCCTTCCGATGCCCAGGGTACACATCCTTCCGATGCACGAGTACATGTCCTTCTGATGCCTGGGTACACATCCTTCCGATGCATGGGTACACGTCCTTCCGATGCCCGGGTACACATCCTTCCGATGCCCGGGTACACATCCTTCCGATGCACGAGTACATGTCCTTCTGATGCCTGGGTACACATCCTTCCGATGCATGGGTACACGTCCTTCCGATGCCCGGGTACACATCCTTCCGATGCATGGGTGCACGTCCTTCCGATGCACGGGTACACATCCTTCCAATGCACGGGTGCACGTCCTTCCGATGCACAGGTACACATCATTTCAATGCACGGGTACACATCCTTCCGATGCCCGGGTACACATCCTTCCGATGCACGGGTGCACGTCCTTCCGATGCAGAAGAGGAACATCAGTAAGGAAAATAATGACCGGGTCTCCTGTGGTCTTGTGAAAGAAACGGTTTATCCAAGAGATCAATGTTTCGTCCTACTGTGGACCTTTTCCCAAGATCTCCTGAATAAACCTTCACTTTTACAAGACCACAGGAGGGTCGTTCATTATTTTCTATACTTTGCTATAAGAATATTGACTGTAAATCTACAAATTGTAATTTAAATCAACATAAAATAAGTAAATATGCTACTGTTAATATATGTTTCTTCTATAAAATATTAATATGTTACTGTTGAATTTTCCTTTCCGGTATTAATTACACTGTCCTTTTTTAAATTTAATTTTTTATAGATCGTGAAAATCAGTCTATCCTGATCACGTAAGTATTAAACATTGCTAATTTACTGTAAATGGGTCGCAAATGGTTTTCAGAAAAAGATGTTTAATGAATAACGCCTGGTGTTCAATGTCATTGTTTGTGTGTTTCATTTCTTAGCTAAACGCCTTCTTTTCTCCCCCAGCGGAGAATCCGGTGCTGGGAAGACAGTGAACACGAAACGCGTCATCCAATACTTTGCAACAATTGCAGCTGTTGGGGAAAAGAAGAAAGAGCCGGCACCGGGAAAGATTCAGGTTGGTTGCAATTCGCCCGTCTAGTGATGAACAGCTTAACTCTTTGGGGATTTATCATAAACAAGCTCTATGTGACGATGATGTGGTGGGTGGTGACTACTAGTTTCTCTATCTGAAGGTCCAGGCTTGAGTCAAACAGAAGGAACTAGATCAGGGACGGCCAACTTCAGCCCTGAAGGGCCACCACCAGGTCAGGTTTTACAGGTACCCCTGCTTCAGCACAGGGGGTGCAGACATTCTGACTGTGCCACCTGTGCTGAAGCAGGGATATCCCAAAAGGCCCTTGAGGACTGGACATGAGCATGAATTAATTAACACGTTTGTTCCATTTGATGTATCCACTAGAAGGTAATTAACAAAAAAAAGTCTGTCTCTTGAAACAGATAATTATCTGCGGGGAAACAGGTGTGGGATGTCATTGAATGGAGTGGTGTAAATAATATAACCGCAAGTAGATTGTTGATGTGAGGAAGTGATGGGCTTGTTTTATTCTTCTGCAGGGGAATCTGGAGGATCAGATTATCCAGGCTAACCCTCTGCTGGAAGCCTTCGGCAACGCCAAGACCGTGAGGAACGACAACTCCTCCCGCTTTGTAAGTTACGGTAGTCCTTGCACACAGGTCTGACGTGCTCTGGAAGACTTGGATTAAAAGTACATGTATTTTCACTGTTGTAAAATCTAGATTGCAGCTGCAGTTCAACTTGAGACTCCACTAACAAATGCACAGATAGTTATTATAAATATACCATTATTATTTATTTTGTTTACAATGGCAGCTTTAACTGTATGTATGTATATCTTTATTTATATAGTTCCTTCCAAGTACACAGCGCTTTACAGCAGTAATACACGTGACATAGTATGGTAACATCATGGGAATACGCGCTTTAGACATAAAACAAGAGAAAAATGAGTCCCCGCCCCAAAGAGATTACAAACTGAGTCTTAATTGTGGCCTCGTGTCTGTAGTTACACAGTTATCACTCTTAGCTGTCAGTATCCACTTTAAACAGCAATGGCAAAAACTGTGCAAAGGATTTGTATTGTTCCCTATTCTAATGCATTAAAGGCGATTCTGCAAATCTTTCCATAAGGAGTTTAATGCACAGTTATAAATGTACCAAACTTCCGCTCAAATTGATGCCTCTTTATTTGTGTGTTAGCACACATCTCACTATGATCAATATGTCACTGTGATGTTTAATGTTTCCAATGAGGCTCCAATGATCAATGAGGCTTCGACCGCTACACTCTGCGTCATTATGCAGTTATATATTTAGGATGGCTCACACTTCTTTCTGACACCGGTGCATTAAGCAATTAATACCCTTTTTTTCTTAAATACAATTTATAATATATAATTTGTGTAATGAATAGGGTAAATTCATCAGAATTCACTTTGGAACCACAGGAAAGCTGTCCTCTGCTGATATAGAAACATGTAAGTTTCCTATTTAATGTCTTCAATCTTATTGCCGGATGGTGCATTACAAGACACCGACCGCTATTAACATACTTTGTATTCGTCTGTTTACCTAGATCTTCTGGAAAAATCCAGAGTAACATTCCAGCTGTCAGCTGAAAGGAGCTACCACATCTTCTATCAGGTCATGTGCAACAAGAAGCCAGAGCTAATTGGTGAGTTCTAGCCCCATTATCTGTGCATTTAGTGACGAGTATTTCTTTGCTGTCTGCAGGATGTACGGGGAAATGCGTAAAAATGTACTGGCGCGAAGCAATACGTATTGTACCTGATCATGAATGTCCATTTCAATATTTTGGCAGATATGCTCCTAATTACAACCAACCCTTACGACTTCCACTTTGTGAGCCAAGGTGAAATCACAGTTGCAAGTATTGATGACCAAGAGGAGTTAATGGCCACCGATGTAAGTTTCTTCACACATTTTAATTACTTATTTGAAAAAAAATCACAAATAGGCAGAAAAACTATAACATGTCAGACTCACATACCTGTACAGTATGCAATGCCACTATTACTACTCAATACTATATCTACTGAACATTGTGTCATTACTGCGGTCAATGCCACTATTACTACCCAATACTATATCTACTGAACATTGTGTCTTTACTGCGGTCAATGCCACTATTACTACTCAATACTACAGTTCATCTACTGAACATTGTGTCTTTACTGCGGTCAATGCCACTATTACTACGCAATACTATATCTACTGAACATTGTGTTTTCACTGCGGTCAATGTCACAGTTTCCCACTGCATGTTTGTGTATATTTCCATAACAAAACCCATCTTAACTCTAATGATGTTCTCATGCAGAGTGCCATTGACATCCTGGGTTTCAATCAAGATGAGAAAATTGGTATCTATAAGCTGACGGGGGCTGTGATGCACTACGGTAACCTGAAATTCAAGCAGAAGCAGCGTGAGGAGCAGGCTGAGCAAGACGGCACGGAAGGTAACAAAACGTTGGGCCATCCTGCACGAGATACATAAATGGGGGCATTAAACGGTTAATGAGGCTCCCTGTACACTATACAATTAAGAAAAAATATTGGCAGGCGGAAAAATGTGACAGAAACAATTCCACTTTCTACTGCCTGTACGTTGTCATCAATGTCAGGTTTTCCTTGCCTATCAGGAATAGATCAACCTACAATACCAGCCTCCCCTCCTATTCCCATTATCAGGAATAGATCAACCTACAATACCAGCCTTCCCTCCTATTCCCATAATCAGGAATAGATCAACCTACAATACCAGCCTTCCCTCCTATTCCCATTATCAGGAATAGATCAACCTACAATACCAGCCTTCCCTCCTATTCCCATTATCAGGAATAGATCAACCTACAATACCAGCCTTCCCTCCTATTCCCATTATCAGGAATAGATCAACCTACAATACCAGCCTTCCCTCCTATTCCCATTATCAGGTATAGATCAACCTACAATACCAGCCTTCCCGCCTATTCCCATAATCAGGAATAGATCAACCTACAATACCAGCCTTCCCTCCTATTCCCATTATCAGGAATAGATCAACCTACAATACCAGCCTTCCCTCCTATTCCCATTATCAGGAATAGATCAACCTACAATACCAGCCTCCCCTCCTATTCCCATTATCAGGAATAGGCCAAAGTCATCCACACTCCCTCCTGCTTGAAAATATGTATAATAGTAACTTTATTTCATATAGCGCTTTCCTCCCAATGCGCGTCACAATTACAGCATAATGCGCGGTACGCACTACAGCAGATTTTTTAGACAAAGTCCCTGACCAGCTGAGTTTACAATCTATGTTTTTGGAGCCTTTACTCGCTGAGCCGTTACCCACCGAGCCCTTACTCACTGAACCATTACTCACAGAGCTGTTACCCACTGAGCCATTACTCACTGAGCCCTTACTCACTGAGCCATTACTCACTGAGCCCTTACTCACTGAGCCACACCTTCAGCCTGTGTCCCTGTTGCAAGAGTACTGTATTACTGTGTGTCAGAGAAACAGATCTAGTCCAGTCTTTGTACTAGAAGAGTTAGTAAAGGTTATTGCACTCAGTGGGGCAATATGGTGGGGGTACTGTATTATGAGCTTATTACTGCCAGTGGGGCATTATGGTGGGGGTATTACGAGCGTATTACTGCCAGTGGGGCATTATGGTGGGGGTATTATGAGCTTATTACTGCCAGTGAATCCTATGGATAATGTATGATATTCTACATTATATCACAATATTCTGCCTTTATCAGCAGGCGCAGTTACCACCTTATTCATATCATTTTAGGTTTAGTTACACCCCTGACGTTACACTTGCTGTACAGACCAAAGTTTCTGAATGCCTCTCTGGAATATCATCCTGGATGGCCCTCCGCCGCCTGAAACTTAACACGGCAAAAACAGAGCTCCTCATACTTCCTCCCAAACCAGGCCCTACTACCTCCTTCCACATTACTGTTGGAAATACGATCATTCACCCAGTAGCCCAAGCACGCTGCCTAGGGGTCACACTCGATTCCTCTCTCTCATTCTCCTCTCATATTCAACACGTTTCTAAAATTTGTCGCTTTTTCCTCCGCAATATCACAAAGATACGCCCTTTCCTCTGTTACTCGACTGCTAAAACTATGACTCAGGCCCTCATTCTCCCCCGTCTTGATTACCGCAACGTCCTGCTGTCTGGCCTTCCTGCCTCTCACCTGTCTCCCCTACAATCTATCCTAAACGCTGCTGCCAGAATCACTCTACTCTTTCCTAAATCTGTCTCCGCGTCTCCCCTCCTGAAATCCTTCTCCTGGCTTCCAATCAAACCCCACATCTCACACTCAATTCTCCTCCTCACTTTTAAAGCTTTACACTCTTCTGCCCCTCCTTACATCTCAGCCCTAATTTCTCGCTATGCATCATCCTGACTCTTGCGTTCTTCTCAAGGATGTCTTCTTTCTACCCTCTTTGTATCTAAAGCTCTCTCCCGCCTTAAACCTTTCTCACTCTCTGCCCCGCACCTCTGGAATGCCCTTCCCCTCAGTACCCGACTAGCACCCTCTCTATCCATCTTTTAGACCCACCTTAAGACACATCTGCTTAAAGAAGCATATGAATAGCACTGGATAATCCTGGACACATGATACATAAAGCTTGGCCCCCTGCAGACGCACTTACTAGAATTCCCTCCTACTGTCTCTGTACGTTCCCCCTACCTACCAATTAGACTGTAAGCTCCTCGGAGCAGGGACTTCTCTTATTAATGTTACTTTTATGTCTGAAGCACTTATTCCCATGACCTGTTATTTATAAAATGTGTTATTTATATGATATGTATTATTACTGTGAAGTGCTATGTACATTTATGGTGCTATATAAATAAAGACATACAATACAATATATTTTTTAAACTATTTTATAGTTGCTGACAAAATTGCCTACTTGATGGGCCTGAACTCAGCGGATTTGCTGAAGGCGTTGTGCTACCCAAGAGTGAAAGTTGGAAATGAATTTGTGACCAAAGGTCAAACTGTCCAACAGGTAATTTGTGTGCTACGTCTGCAAAATGTACTAAATGTGACACACACAAGAGTATAGCATAATAATAGTTGAACTATTATTTCATTAAAGGTATACAACTCAGTTGGTGCCTTGGCCAAGTCTGTCTATGAGAAGATGTTCTTGTGGATGGTCGTTCGTATCAACCAGCAGTTGGATACTAAGCAACCAAGACAGCATTACATTGGGGTCTTGGACATTGCTGGCTTTGAGATCTTTGATGTAAGTAACAGAAGCATACATATGAAAGTAATAAGTACAGTTATTACTCAGTATGGTATTTTAATTGCAGCCTGTAACAGAATGAGTAATGTGTCTCTCTCTCATTTGTCAGTACAACAGCTTGGAGCAGCTCTGCATCAACTTCACCAATGAGAAACTGCAACAGTTCTTCAACCATCACATGTTTGTCCTGGAACAAGAGGAATACAAGAAGGAAGGGATCGAATGGGAGTTCATTGACTTTGGGATGGACTTGGCTGCCTGCATTGAGCTTATTGAGAAGGTACACTATATTTGTAATATTTAAGTGATGTATACCACATTTTCACATAAGGTCATTACATTATGTTTATATGCCGACACATTCCTCTTCACTAACACATTTCTGAATCTTTAGGGGTACAAGTTAAACCATGGTGGGACACTCGCAGAACTGCATATGAAGATCTCTGCTGAAATCATTTGCAACTTTTTACCTGAAGAAACATGTTGAAAAACCTAAAATATAATTAGTGTTAATGTAGCAATTTAAATACTTCACAAGGAAAGTCTTCCAGATCAATATTGATTAATCTAGAAGATTGTATCTGTCCAGAACACAGCTGAGAATATTGTGGCAATGCAGGTTGGAGAACCTTTAATTGGCATTTTTAACTGCATGAATATTATGAATAAAGAGATAGTTTAGTCACATTTAATAACTTTCATTGTCAACCATGTGTTGGCTGAAACAGAAAAAGGAAACATTTGCAACTTTCATATATAAATGCAAGAAAACTTGCCATTAGATCTCATTAGATAAAGTTGTGTTTTGTTCTCTCTTCTGCAGCCAATGGGCATTTTCTCCATCCTGGAAGAGGAGTGCATGTTCCCCAAGGCGACAGATGTTTCATTCAAGAACAAGCTGTATGACCAACATCTGGGAAAGTGCAAGAATTTTGAGAAGCCCAAGCCTGGAAAAGGCAAAGCTGAGGCTCACTTCGCCCTTGTGCACTATGCTGGGACGGTGGATTACAACATCAGTGGCTGGCTCGACAAGAACAAGGACCCCCTGAATGAAACTGTCATTGGACACTACCAGAAGTCTTCAGTGAAGCTCTTGCAAGTCCTATATGCAGCTGGTCCAGAAGGTAAGGATTATGTTTTTTCATAAGATCTTGGGGTCTGATACATTGTGTTAGACATCATCTTGAACTGATTAAAGAAATTAGCAAATCATCTCATGAAACAAAGTGGTATGATCACTAATTGCCAACATGTAAAATTGAGTACCTCTTCTGTTTCAGATGCCGCTAAGAAGGGCGGTAAAAAGAAGGGTTCTTCTTTCCAGACCGTGTCTGCTCTTTTCAGGGTAAATGCTTTTGTGTAATGCTCAAACCAATGTCGGTTTTTATTCTCATGAATAAGTGATACTCACATCTAGCATACCTATCCATCATAGGAAAATCTGAACAAACTGATGTCCAACCTGAGAAGCACTCACCCTCACTTTGTACGGTGTCTCATTCCAAATGAGACAAAGACACCTGGTAAGTTAAAAAAAGAAAGCCTATGGTACATGCAGTATATCCATTAGTGGATAAAATCACAACCCTTTATTCCGGAAGTATGGTTTTGATTGTTTTTCTTCTGTACTGTACATTAATGATTTCATTGTTTAAGGTACAATGGACCATTACCTGGTGATGCATCAGCTTCGGTGTAACGGTGTGCTGGAAGGCATCAGGATTTGCAGGAAGGGATTCCCCAGCAGGATTCTATACGCGGACTTCAAGCAGCGGTACGGATTTCCCCCATCACAGTTAATAATAATCAGTAACAAGGAAGCATGTGCATGATAACATATATTTAAGTATGAAAGCAAAATGTTACTATCTTGGTATTTTTCACTATGTGATTATTGTACTGAGGGGATACTGCCACACACTGACTATTTCAATGTCGTCTTCTTCTGTCATGTTCCTACAGTTACAAGGTCCTGAATGCAAGCGCTATCCCTGAGGGACAGTTTATTGATAGCAAGAAGGCTTCAGAGAAACTTCTTGGATCTATTGATGTTGACCATACACAGTACAAATTCGGACACACAAAGGTAAAATGGTTTGTGAAGACACACAATAGTGCAAGTCCAGAGTCTTTACAGTATGTGTAATAACTTTATTCAATATATATTTGTGGAATCAAGACAATCGTGACCATAATTCTGAAGCCCAGATTAAGTGCACCCCGATATCAGTAACCCCTCCTTACTATGCTCACAAATTTCACATTGATCCCAGTGCATGAAGATGAGATTTTACTAAAGCTAAACATTCAATGTTGGCCTGAGCAAGTGCAATCACAGGTCCTATATTCCACTGCCCAGTCATTGCTAAACCAGTTGCCTAATTAATCAACTTTATTTTGTCATCTGACCATATCCTTAAAGAAAACTGGAACTATCCCAGTTTTTAAAGTGATGAAAAACACATTGTTTCGAACTACAGCCCAATCTCATCCAGTGCCTATAGTGTCTATAGTGCTTATAGTGCCTATAGTGCCTGCTTATGGTTCCAAAAGTTCAATAAAGAAACGGATCTCTCTTCTTGGACCGCTGATCTCTCTCAAAACCACTAACTGTTTAAGATCTTTTAAGACTTCTACTGTTTTATACTTTAAACATGTTTGTAACTGTAATATTTCATCATTGCAATAATCTGCACCAGGACATATCTGAAAAGGAGCGATAACTCTCAATGTATATTTACCTGGAAATATTTTATAAATAATCCCCACTAGATGTACTGGGTACAATAAGTTACCTGTTCCCAGGGTAGCCTTAGAGACGGCATTCATAGCATGGTCGAAGTTTTGGGATTTCCTATTAACAAAGAATGGAGTGCATATTTGTTCTCAATATTTGTTACTACAGTATCATTTTCTATACAAATTATGAGATTCCGCTTCACATCATTCTGTTTCTAGGAAGTATAAATATCGGAATATAAGCATACAAATAATGTTGACGCCTACAGTAAATCCAACAGAAAAAGGAGAGTCATTTAGTCTGAAAGCCATTATTTTTTCACTCCAGGTGTTCTTCAAAGCTGGTCTTCTGGGTACTCTTGAAGAGATGCGAGATGACATGCTGGCACAACTGATCACCCGTACTCAGGCCATGTGCAGAGGATTCCTCATGAGAGTGGAATTCAAGAAGATGATGGAAAGGAGGTACAATGCTGCATATTCTTTTTTGTAATTGTGTAATTGAATTATTTGTTGAAGAGTTGGATCGGATGGTGGTACAAGTTGGTTGCAATATAGCATCTAGTAGCTGTCATGTTCCTTTAAATTCCAACACAAGGTTGGTAAATTACCCAAAAAGACCTCAAAGTGTTGAACCAAATGCTGAACCAAACTGTTTAATTCCCAGGGAGTCTGTTTTCACCATTCAGTACAATGTCCGCTCATTCATGAATGTCAAACACTGGCCTTGGATGAAGCTGTATTTCAAAATCAAGCCTCTTCTCAAGAGCGCCGAATCTGAGAAAGAGATGGCTGGTATGAAAGAAGAGTTTGAGAAACTTAAAGAAAACTTTGCTAAATCTGAAGCCAGGAAGAAGGAGCTGGAGGAGAAAATGGTCTCAATTATGCAGGAAAAGAATGACCTGCAACTTCAAGTGCAATCAGTAAGTGATTCAAAATATAGAGGGGATGTGAATGCTATTTCAAAGCTGGGATAAGTGTTTTTCTAAAAGCCTTTCCTTTTGTAGCAACTTTTAACTATCAGCAGAAATGTGCAGTCAAAACTGTTTGCATACATTAACTCACCAACAACAACCACAATACCAACCTGAAGCTATTCAGCAAAACTATGAGAAAGCTGAGACACAACGATTGGTATAAAACAAAATTCCCCATTATAGCTGGTAGACAAATAAGTAAATAACACCAACAGCATGTGCAAAACAACCTTAGATATTGAGGTAAGGGGTCATGAAGAGAGTACATTGATGGTACCATTGGTTGATTTCAGATTACTATATTGTACGGTTTTCTTTTCTCGAAAACCTTTCACAGGAATCAGATAGTTTGTCAGATTCAGAAGAGAGATGTGATCAACTCATCAAAGCCAAGATACAACTGGAGGCGAAAATCAAGGAGGCCAATGAGAGGCTGGAGGATGAGGAAGAATCCAACGCTGAGCTGACAGCAAAGAAAAGGAAACTTGAGGATGAATGTTCTGAACTGAAGAAAGATATTGACGACCTGGAGCTCACGTTGGCCAAAGTAGAGAAAGAGAAGCATGCCACAGAAAACAAGGTCATTTTATTTCCTTATTAAAGCAGTTGCATCCCACATTAAATTGTGATCATGGTCTTTTAGTATGGAACATGCAGTATTACTGATGGTATTTATGATGATTTATACCTATCTATAAGACTTAATTTTCTCCATCACTATTCTCCTATTAATGCAAAAGTATAAACTAGCTACATACTGGTGTCAAGAAACAAGATGTCAATGGGGAAGAAGATATTAGACCTCATATTACAGTACAAAGATGTATTTTCCTCACCAAAAGAGTATTGAGAAATTAGGTTACTTACGGTATTATTTTATTTATCATTATTGTTTGAAAACATCCAAAGTGTTCTGGCTATAATTGTTAAAAAAAAAAAAAAAAATGAAATTTACTAAAGATAAAATAGTCTCGAACTGGAAGTTAATATTGTTTTATATAAAATGGTACTTTATATCCATGCAATTTAAGGAAATTACAGAAAATACATAGAAATCATACATTGTATATTTTGCTATTTGGACATTAATTATGCTGCACTTAAATAATCCGAATGTGTTGAATATATAGGTTAAAAATCTTACTGAAGAGATGGCTATTCTGGATGAGAGTGTTGCCAAACTTTCCAAAGAGAAGAAAGCCCTTCAAGAGGCCCATCAACAGACATTGGATGATCTCCAGGCTGAGGAAGACAAAGTCAACACTCTCACCAAAGCAAAAACCAAGCTGGAACAGCAAGTGGATGATGTACGTATAGGCTTCACTGTTCTCTCTGGTGGGATATGTTTGTGGTGATATTCTGCCTCCAAACTGCCAATACATCCAGTAACAATTCTGTGATATTCTGGGTTATAATGGCATATCACATGTTGTGTTACCACTTGGTTAAATGTCGCATGCTACATCTGTTACATAAACGCCGATAATGGAAACTGCAGGTGTCGAACCAAATTGTTTGTCCCCACACTTTCCTGCAGCTTGAAGGGTCTTTGGAGCAAGAGAAGAAGCTCCGCATGGACCTGGAAAGATCAAAGAGGAAGATGGAGGGTGATCTGAAATTGGCCCAAGAGTCTACAATGGATTTGGAAAATGACCGGCAGCAGCTGGACGAAAAAGTTAAAAAGTAAGAAACTGATGTCCGAGACAGAGCTATATATTTTAATATTGCATGTAGAATACAGACTCAAAAATGACAATTGTGTAAATAACAATATGCTTTCCATTCCATAAAAATGCTGTTTATTTCTTTTAATTGAACAGGAAGGAGTTTGAAATCAGTCATTTGCAAAGCAAGGTTGAAGATGAACAGGCTCTTGGTACTCAGTTGCAGAAGAAAATTAAAGAGCTTCAGGTAAAGTCTTCAAACTATAGAATGGGAAATAGCTTTAATATTATACCAATATATCCAAATGACAATGTATTAAGAAATTAATCATTATGAACTCTCCAGGCCCGTATTGAGGAACTTGAAGAGGAAATCGAAGCTGAGCGGGCAGCCCGTGCAAAGGCAGAGAAGCAGCGGTCTGACCACTCCAGGGAACTTGAAGAGATCAGCGAGCGTCTGGAAGAGGCCGGTGGGGCAACTTCTGCTCAGATTGAGATGAACAAGAAGCGTGAAGCAGAGTTCCAGAAGATGCGCCGTGACCTTGAAGAGTCCACACTGCAGCATGAAGCCACCGCTGCTGCTCTCCGTAAGAAGCATGCCGACAGCAGCGCTGAGCTTGGAGAACAAATCGATAACCTCCAGCGTGTCAAACAGAAACTGGAAAAGGAAAAGAGTGAATTTAAGATGGAAATTGATGATCTTGCCAGTAACATGGAGTCTGTCTCCAAATCAAAGGTATATATAAAGTTACCTGACTGCAATCATTCTCTAGCTCTGGTTGTCATTTTGCTCTGTACAATCAGAAAGTATAATTTGTTTCTGCTTCTTGACAGTCAAACCTGGAAAAGATTTGCCGAACCTTAGAGGACCAATTCAGTGAAGTTAGGACAAAAGAGGAAGAGCATCTGAGAGTAATTAATGACATAAACTCTCATAAAGCGCGTCTTCAGACGGAAAACGGTAAGTGTGCGCATCACATTGCTCTGCACTGCAAATAAAGGCAAACCAAGGTACATTGTACTAATCCTGGTGCTTATTCTATTCATTAGGTGAATACTCTCGTCAACTGGAGGAAAAAGAGTCTTTGGTTTCCCAGTTAACCAGAGGAAAACAAGCTTTTACTCAGCAAACTGAAGAACTGAAGAGGCATTTGGAAGAGGAAACAAAGGTACGTTCATTACAATAATGAAACAATGAATAAACAACAAATATAATGGTGATATAAATATATATGAAAAAATATACTCAAGCACACCAAAAATGGAAAATGTCAAAAGGTAACAAAAGTGGTAATTAAATGATTTAAAGAAGTCCTGGGAGCATCCAACGTTTCGGTGCATACAGGCGACTTCATTAGGGATATACATTATAAATATACTGTACAATAATAAAAATAATGCTTGTTTGGTTAATGTCCATATTTTCTTTGCTATACTTATTGGCATTGATCTGAAGATCTCCTTATAAGCCTTATATCAGAGAAGAAAACACAATTGCTTTCAATGGGATTTATTTTCTTTAGCATTCGATTGCTCCAGTTTTGCAACAAGGAGATTTTAAAAAAAATAACACCCATTGTGTCTCTTAGTTAATATATATTAACATCAGTTTTAATGCCGTGTCACTAAAGGCTAAGAACGCCCTCGCCCATGGTATGCAATCTGCCCGGCATGACTGTGACCTTCTCCGTGAGCAATATGAAGAGGAACAGGAGGCCAAGGCTGAGCTGCAAAGAGCGTTGTCCAAGGCCAACGGTGAAGTTGCTCAGTGGAGAACCAAATATGAGACGGATGCTATTCAGCGCACAGAGGAACTGGAGGAAGCCAAGTATGTTTTCAATGAATACCCTGTTTTAACCTCCCAGGGAGACATGACTTTGTGAGACACGTTATTATATTACAACGTTGTCTATACAAAAAGTGATATTACTCCTCAACTATTTTGCCGTTTTTTACTGATGAATCCAATTAAGACTTTGAATATTGCTTAATTAGAACTATGACATATTTTATACAATGTTTGGATTATTTATGAACTATATAAAGAAATTGATTGTTGCATTGCTTGTTGGCAAGAATTGTATGCCAGGATTCCCTAAGCACCAATTATTTTTTGCCAACACTCTTCTTGTTCAGCAATGTTTACATTATAATAGGGGGGGGGGAGTTATACATATATTGAACACATAACAGTTATGGGAGCCTTGATGAAGATCCCATTCAAGTATATTGACTTCCAAAATGGAATGTCTGATGTATCAACTCAGTCTTGTTTCATGTCAGGCAAATGCTTATTTTATTTAACCAACTGTATTTGTCTTACAAAGAAGCACTCAGCAATGTGACTAATAATTATTTTTAATCGACCATGAATTTATACTATATTGGTCATTTGTATAACAGGAAGAAGCTGGCCCAGCGCCTTCAGGAAGCTGAGGAGCAAATTGAGGCCGTCAATTCTAAGTGTTCATCTCTGGAAAAGACAAAGCAGAGGCTTCAAGGAGAAGTGGAGGACCTTATGGTGGATGTGGAACGTTCGAACTCGGCCTGCGCAGCCCTTGACAAGAAACAGAGGAACTTTGATAAGGTTTTGTTACATATAATTACATATTTACTTGTAGAAAAGTAAATACTGCATACTCTGGAGGGAAAAAAACAAACAGGAAGCGTATTTGAGAATGGAAATCCATACTCATATAATGATTGCTACCATTCCCAGATACCATGACTACAAATTAAAAATATTAAAATTGAGGGAGCCAATGCACTTCTGCTAACTGCAATGTACATTATTACATTATCAGTTATTGCAGTACAATAACCTGTTAAGTTTTTCAAGAGTTACTAAACATTGTTGATTGCAATGGATAAAATAACATATAAATATGCAGTAAAACACATATCAAGATGTTATTTTATCTAAGTACCCATTAACTAATTAGTAGATCTGAAATGTCTCCCTTTTAGCTTAATCTAGCAGTGAAACAATTCTACATTGTGGTTTTTTATTGCCTAGGTTCTGTCAGAATGGAAACAGAAATATGAAGAATCCCAGGCTGAACTGGAAGCCACTCAGAAGGAATCAAGGAGCTTAAGCACAGAGGTTTTCAAGATGAAGAATTCCTATGAGGAAACATTAGATCAACTTGAAACTCTAAAGAGAGAAAATAAGAACCTTCATCGTAAGTCGTTACTATGCCCTAAAGACATATATGCAGACAGGGTGGAATGCTACAAATACTCTTTGGTGCCTTTATATGAACCTATCAAGAAGATACAATAGAGATAGGATAAATGTTTAATGTTAGTTTAATAGGCTAATGTAAAGAGATATTATGCCAAGACTGTATAGAGTATCCAAAGTATGAAATTTTGTGCATGGAGTATGTTTAGCAGTTATAAGCTTACCTGCTCTTATCTGTGTTATCGTAGAGGAGATCTCTGACTTAACTGAACACATTTCTGAGACTAGCAAGAGCATTCATGAAATCGAAAAAGCCAAGAAGCAGGTGGAACAGGAGAAGTTTGATCTCCAGTCAGCTCTGGAAGAAGCTGAGGCAAGTACCAAACCCATAAACCCTACAAACATGTTTAGAGTATAAATGAATGTTTTGTTAAACATACCCATTTGGATACATCTAGGGTTCCTTGGAACATGAAGAAGCCAAGATCCTTCGTATCCAACTTGAACTGAATCAAATAAAGTCTGAAGTTGACAGAAAGCTGGCTGAGAAGGATGAAGAGATGGAACAGATAAAGAGAAACAGCATGAGGGCTTTGGAATCAATGCAGAGTACGCTTGATTCTGAGATCAGAAGCAGGAATGATGCCCTGAGGCTGAAGAAAAAGATGGAGGGAGATCTTAACGAAATGGAAATCCACCTAAGCCATGCCAACCGCCAAGCTGCTGAGGCCCAGAAGCAGCTGAGAAATGTGCAGGGACAATATAAGGTAGTTTTTCCGACAAAAGTATCTATTGTCATTTGGTATCACATAATTGACTAAGATTGATTACATTGATTTCTTCCTACGTAGGATGCCCAACTGCACCTTGATGATGCTATTAGAAGCAGCGAGGATCTGAAGGAACAGCTGGCTATTGTTGAAAGAAGAAATAACCTTATGACTGCAGAAATTGAAGAGATGAGAATTGCCCTGGAACAGACTGAGCGTGGACGCAAAGTAGCTGAACACGAACTCCTTGATACCAGTGAGCGTGTCCAACTGCTGCACACTCAGGTACAGAGGACCGCATTTTTCTGCACTGTTATATATTTAACTTGAGCCCTAGTTCTGACTTTATTGCCTTATTAATCTAACCACCAGAACACCAGCCTCATCAACACCAAGAAGAAGCTCGAGTCTGATGTGTCTCAACTGCAAACTGAAGTTGAAGAGACTGTCCAAGAGGCAAGGAACGCAGAAGATAAAGCCAAGAAGGCAATAACAGATGTAAGTCCTGTTTCTTTTTAATCGTCATTACAAACAGCTTTGCATTTTCCAACTTTGTAAAATGAAATGTACACTACATCTCATCTTCATTGTCTAGCAACACTTATCATCAAATATACTAGATGTAGCAACGATTTAAACACTGCTTTAATATTTGATAATGTTGTTGTATCTGTTAAGATTAATGCGTTATCTGCTTTGCTGCCTCCTGCTAATAGAATAGTAACCCAAGTAACATTTGTTGATTGATTTAGGCTGCCATGATGGCTGAAGAGCTGAAGAAGGAACAGGACACGAGTGCCCACCTTGAGAGGATGAAGAAGAACCTGGAGCAGACAGTGAAGGATCTGCAACACCGTCTGGATGAAGCTGAGCAACTGGCCATGAAAGGTGGCAAGAAGCAGCTCCAGAAACTGGAGTCCAGGGTAAGAATCTACTTTTCTGCTTACCAAAAACATCTGCAAAACCTGACTTGCATGTGAAAAGTGTTGACTTGCAAAACAAACATTAAGGTTAATGAAAAAACAAACCCAATACTAATGTTTATCCTAAAAAGCAACGCACGTGTTAAACAGAATACAATCTAAAAAATTAACACAACTGTTTTCATTGTTTGCATATTATTATATGGTTATATTATGTGCTATTCTACTCATATTGCAGGTGCGTGAACTTGAGCACGAACTTGAAGCTGAGCAGAAGAGAGGCTCTGACGCCATCAAGGGCGTGCGCAAGTATGAGAGGAGAGTGAAGGAGCTGACATACCAGGTATATTACATACAGCAAACGCCAAGAACATACAATCGTTCTTCAAGTCACCTCCCTTTCTCATATTGTTTTCCTTACTTACAGTCTGAAGAGGACAAGAAGAACGTGTTCAGACTTCAGGACTTAGTGGACAAGTTGCAAATGAAAGTGAAAGCTTACAAGAGACAATCTGAGGAGTCTGTAAGTATATAGAAATCAGCAGTCATTCAGATACGTTACTAAAGCTGAATTGACGACCACTTTGTATATATCATGCATATGTAACGGGTATTCCCCCACCCAAGAGCATATGGTATGTGTGTGCGGGGAACCTAATGTTACCAGGTGTGGTGCTTTACCTGTTAGGCTCACAGGAGGCTAAGCCTCCACCACGGGGAGCCTGGGGCACGTATAAATCATAGGAGTAACCTCGTACTCGGTGCAGCGCCTCCACCTGCGATGGCTCCCACCAGAGGGGGAGTGGTCCTCGCAGGACAATTTATATATATATCACTCACACAGCATGTAAAACAACCAATAACTTTACTGTAGCAACCATACTTAATCATATATATCAACAGGTGTCCCTCTCTAGAGGAGACACTACTACTGCGTCTCGCAGGACGCTACCCCCTTTCACCGGGTGATCCCACCCCGTGTCCAGTAACCCCACACAATATGTCCTCCACCATCAAGTGAGATAATTATATGTGTGACTGCGCAGCCACTATGTCTTGTATGAATGGATGTTATAGTTGGTGCCCTTGTAGATTACCTGCCGAGCACTCCAGTGCCCGGGCCTGCCAAGGAACTTCACAAAGGATCCTGATGACGAGTGAATACAGGAAGTGCCGTCCGGGGCGATCCCACCCGGATGGCTGCTGCAGCGACAGCGAAGGTCTGAGCCCAGACCTCTGGATGGACGCGCAGCGTCCGCTGTGTCCCTAACTGACTCTGGATAATAAGGGGCAGGGTCCCTAACCTGGGGCCTGTCCCTGAACAACACAACACTACTGGTGGCTCAGGGCTATCTGGGGCCTAGGGGGCTGCTGGCCTAGTGCAGGGAGTCACTGACTCCTGCACCCTACCTCCTTCCCCTGGCTGCTCCTGACGCCGACTGCCTAACGTGCTCCAAGCCCGTGAAATGTATCCAATCTCCCCTGCAGGGATATGCTGTAGCCCTATTGGCTCCCTGGGGTCATGTGGGGCGCTCCTAGGCTCATGGGATATGTAGTCCCTCTTTAGAGCCCTCTCCTGGTAGGCTAGTGTCTCGCGCGCTAGTTCTGCACATGCGCGAGCTGCCTGTATGCCTCCCGTCGTATGGGTCTACCGCGCATGCGCGAGGCAATGCACAATGGCGGCGCCCTGCTTCGGGTGGTGCCGGGAGCCTCGCAACGCGATCGCGTCCCCGGCAACCGCCCACACGCATCCCCAGCAACCGGCCGCAGTGAGTCTCGGAGGGGGGGGGGGGTCCACAATGGAAGGGGAACCGGGTTACACATATGATTTATATTTCTAAAAAAGCATTTAAGCCGGAGATCAATCTCACGTTATCTGCCAATGGCTTAAAGGGATCGAGCTCCCATACCCCTTATCGGAGCTCAGTAACCCCTTAGTTGTTAAAAATGTTAAAGTACAAGTAAATGATCAATAAATTCGCTCCATAAACACTTTATATTGCGAGTGATACTTGGATGTGCTCACTATTGCTCAATAATGTAATGATTCTATAAATATGTTATAGTACTGGACTTCAAATAAGAAACAGCAGACTAATTATTGATCCCTTTAATACATGTATTTTAGGAGGAACAGGCGACTGTACATATGTCTAGATTCAGGAAAACTCAGCATGAACTGGAAGAGGCAGAGGAGCGTGCTGATATCGCAGAATCACAAGTCAACAAGCTGAGAGTCAAGAGTCGCGATATTAAGGTGAGAATGTTTTCTTCTAAGCTTGTGGAGTCACAAACCCTCAATCAGAGGTATTGATACTCGATCTGTGTTTTCTGCCATTCAAGTGGATTGAGGTTAACGCCGATCAATACTCGTTATTAATCCCTTTGGTTTGTAACAATACTACTAAAGATATTATTAAATCGTTATAACTTCGATCCCAGTTCTTTAGTGCAATGCTGATTATCTTAAGAAATGCTTGGTTTAATACTAAGAAAGGTATTTTCGGTAGGGATAGTTGAACCTTGTGAAATTATCCCTTTTTTTGTACAAAGAGATCTTTGTGAACATTTCCGAACTCTCGGTAACGCGGCTGCTTCGGCCTGCGTTTGCAGCGATGTTTTAAACATTGAATACGGTGAAATGGTCTTCGCTTTTCAGGCCCTCTTCATACATATTTGAATTGGGACTATAATACAATATCAATATTGATAAATTTGTAATAATGCAAATAGCTTTTGGATTAAGACTTGCATGTGCCTATTTCTTCATTTTAACAGATATACAGTATGTCATCGTAATGGCATTGGTTCATTTGTTTAGTGCAGTCATTTTTCAACCCTATTCAACATATTTAAATCGATAATCTTATATTATTGATTCAAATCCTGGTTATTTAGCTTATTAATAGCATGGAATTCCACAAAACTTATTGTGCCTTACTGTTTAACTTCCTACTACCAATGTTCCCGTGCAATAGAATATGTGTTTAAATATTACTTTGCTAAAGGAGTCTATGTGCAAATATAAGTGCAATGTGCATAACGTGATAAAAAGGTAACACATCTAACACTGGGCTTTTTTCTCTCTTACAGATAGTAAAGGTAGCAGAAGAGTGAAAAGAACGTGAAAATATTTACAGAGAATGTTCATATAATATGGGCTGCTGTGTAAATAATTGTGCTGCTATGTAGTATGCATAAAGCTCTAGATGCAAATAAATTATATGCAAACAGTGTCCTGGCAAGGTGTCTTCTTCAGGAGCCTGAATGAGGGGTTTCTTGTCAATCGTGTGTTTATTGTCTATCGTATTCCTTCCTAGAGGACCAATAGAAAGAGAGAAGGAGGGTTTGCCTGTGCAAACTCCTGCTCACCGCATAGTAATATCATACAAACGGGATTAGCTAGCGAAACTCAAGCCCACCACCATTACAAACTTTTGCAGTTATTTAAAAAAAACTTATAGGTGTTTGATTTTTCTAACAAAAGGAGATTATTCTCCCAGGTGTGACCCCTTAAACATGTCCCTGCCCTTTCAGCATTCAATCCCACTAGTGTGACGGCCAGGATAAATGAAATGTATGTGGCCAGGAGATGGCAGGGTAAGGTGTGTATGTCGACCCTGGAGGAAACAATAGAAACATACAGAGATAGCGAGGGACACCGGTATGAGAAATATGCAATATAATGACGGATTACTGCACATAACGTTCGGTCTATGCCAACAAAATATGAGGGCTTAACATAATAGAAGACTTGCTTAGCACCGGGATAAGGAATTTAATTTTAATGCGGACTAGCAGATACAGAAGGGTCCGTGCAAACAATATGGGGTACACACACTAAAGTATGATAGCCATTATTGTTTATTAATTGTCGTTCACTTAATGAGAAATGTTGGCTATTGCACTTAAGTGACTATACCCGTATGCATAACTAAGTCCCACTGGGCATACCCCTATTTTAGAGGCAGCTGGCCAAGGATCACTTGCTAATGGTAACCAATTTCTAGCGGTTTTTATGGGGAAGATCGTGCTCCCCACTCCTTCCACTTCTGTTTTTGGGTCTTGCTCCCATCATGTAGTCACATGACACGGAAGCGCTGGAGGTTAGAACCGCTGGACCCTGGTATGGGTGATACTACGCGTTGTTAACTTGTGTAAAACAACTTATCCTCATATTCATAGGGCCTCTCTTTTGATTAATTGGGATATATCACGATAAAGTGCACCAACATTGCCATTGAAGCCTAAAAAAGTCTGTGATAATCTTTGCTGGGAATAATGTCGCTCGCTTGCTACATCGTATTTCTTGTATCCATTGAACTTGCTGTGACACGTTCGTCCCTAATCTGGGGAAGATTTAATTTCCATTTAACTGGACGTTCTTTGCATCAATTTTGCTCCGAAAAAGGCTTTAACACATAGATCCCACAGAATATCATGAAAAAACAATCAAAATGTCACACTACCAATTTTATTGTCTGAAATACAAAACATTTCCAAAGTGCGAGGAGGCAGTTTCAGGCGGGGAGAAGCCTGCTTGTGCAGCCAACACAACACAGACAAACAAATTCTTCAAATACATCAGGTACCTGATGAAAGGTCCACATGGGACCTGAATCGTCTTCACACTGTTCTTGGCGGTCACATTAAATGGAGAACTTCATTCTGAACCTGTGAGTAGAGATGTACTTTGTATTTCCGTCTTAGGGGAGAGCTGCACTTTGAAGAAATTGTTTGAAATACAAAACATCCACGAAAATGACACGTTTTGTTGAATCTCCTTCAGATTATTTTCCGGGCCGCTCATGCGTCATTTTCTTTCCCCTGCAAGGAAACATTAAAACTGGATTACTGTTCACATATATGCATCATTGTCAGGGGGCAGTGCTGCTCCGTGTCACCCCGCGGGGCGAGGGGGCAGTGCTGCTCCGTGTCACCCCGCAGGGCGAGGGGGCAGTGCTGCTCCGTGTCACCCCGCGGGGCGAGGGGGCAGCGCTGCTCTGTGTCACCCCGCAGGGCGAGGGGGCAGTGCTGCTCCGTGTCACCCCGCAGGGCGAGGGGGCAGTGCTGCTCCATGTCACCCCGCAGGGCGAGGGGGCAGTGCTGCTCCGTGTCACCCCGCGGGGCGAGGGGGCAGTGCTGCTCCGTGTCACCCCGCGGGGCGAGGGGGCAGTGCTGCTCCGTGTCACCCCGCGGGGCGAGGGGGCAGTGCTGCTCCGTGTAACCCCGCTGGGCGAGGGGGCAGTGCTGCTCCGTGTCACCCCGCGGGGCGAGGGGGCAGTGCTGCTCCGTGTCACCCAGCGGGGCGAGGGGGCAGTGCTGCTCCGTGTCACCCCGCAGGGCGTGGGCAGTGCTGCTCCGTGTCACCCCGCGGGGCGAGGGGGCAGTGCTGCTCCGTGTCACCCCGCAGGGCGAGGGGGCAGTGCTGCTCCATGTCACCCCGCGGGGCGAGGGGGCAGTGCTGCTCCGTGTCACCCCGCGGGGCGAGGGGGCAGTGCTGCTCCGTGTCACCCCGCGGGGCGAGGGGGCAGTGCTGCTCCATGTCACCCCGCGGGGCGAGGGGGCAGTGCTGCTCCGTGTCACCCCGCGGGGCGAGGGGGCAGTGCTGCTCCGTGTCACCCCGCGGGGCGAGAGGGCAGTGCTGCTCCGTGAAACACCTTCTGGCAGCAAAAGAAGATACCTGAATGTGCCATTACATGACATATTTCCAGCAGAGCACACTCCGATACCGGAGGGCACCATACCGCCCCCTTCACTTCAATGGCTTGTATGGAGGCATATTTACAAAGCAGTACTGAAAGGGGACATATAGTGTAGCACTGCTTAGTGAATATTGCCCAATGTGTATTGCTTATATTAGTGTATTAGAAGCTGGTACGTAAAAAGTAACTAACTGTACCTAAAATGAACAGGAAGAATAACCTTATGTTAAACCCCTTCACTGCCAGAGCAGGGCACGCTCAGTTTGGTATTAAATGCTGTAGGTCTCAATACGTGGATGTGCACATGAGCGTATGTTCCCAGATTCACTACGGAGCTACGGGATATTACAATGAACATCCGTGGCCCTTGTCCCATTCAGTGAATGTCATCCCTTGTTTGCCTGGATCTGGGGAAGATCAGTGGTCCCGTCTCATCCATGAGATTGATACGCATGCGGTCACAGTGCTGGAATCCACGTGGCACAGTGCGGGAATCCCCGTGGCACAGTGCTGGAATCCCCGTGGCATAGTGCTGGAATCCCCGTGGCACAGTGCTGGAATCCCCGTGGCACAGTGCTGGAATCCCAGTGGCACAGTGCTGGAATCCACGTGGCACAGTGCTGGAATCCCCGTGGCACAGTGCTGGAATCCCTGTGGCACAGTGCTGGAATCCCCGTGGCACAGTGCTGGAATCCCCGTGGCATAGTGCTGGAATCCCCGTGGCACAGTGCTGGAATCCCTGTGGCACAGTGCTGGAATCCCAGTGGCACAGTGCTGGAATCCACGTGGCACAGTGCTGGAATCCCCGTGGCACAGTGCTGGAATCCCCGTGGCATAGTGCTGGAATCCCCGTGGCACAGTGCTGGAATCCCCGTGGCACAGTGCTGGAATCCCAGTGGCACAGTGCTGGAATCCACGTGGCACAGTGCTGGAATCCCCGTGGCACAGTGCTGGAATCCCTGTGGCACAGTGTGGGAATCCCCCGTGGCACAGTGCTGGAATCCCCGTGGCACAGTGCTGGAATCCCTGTGGCACAGTGCTGGAATCCCCGTGGCACAGTGCTGGAATCCCCGTGGCACAGTGCTGGAATCCCCGTGGCACAGTGCTGGAATCCCCGTGGCACAGTGCTGGAATCCCCGTGGCACAGTGCTGGAATCCCCGTGGCACAGTGCGGGAATCCCCGTGGCACAGTGCTGGAATCCCAGTGGCAACAGTCATTCCGGCATCTAAAGCATTCAGCTCACTAACACACGAGTGAACCTGGACCACTATGTGTGTGACTTTTTACCTTGTTCTCTAAAATGTTTAACACTCTGCAATACTCCATCATACCAAATTATAACAGCTTATTGTTCCACATCTAGCCTTCATATCGATTTGTTCAAAACCCAAAAGAAAGGTAGAGCACTGCATGGGAGAACCCTACGGCCATGAAAGGCTTTCGCCATGACATGTAGTATTGCTAATTAGTCTATCTTGGATTGTGATTTTACAGCTCATCATTACCTTTCCACCGAAGTCCCGACTCTTTACTCGGAGTTTATTCAGCTGAGATTCAGCGATATCCGCCCGTTCTTCCGCCTCGTCCAGCTCATGCTGCTGCTTCCGCAATCTCAAGAGGTGGCCATTGGTCTGTTCATCCTACGAAAAGGAACCAGCGCCATGGTTAATATACCTTCTGCCAACGTGGCTTTATTGGTAAGTTACAAACAATTAAAAGCTGCTAACATTGTTTCCTAAACTTCATGAAACCAGTGTGGTATATTCCACGGGGTAACACCGCAGAGTATCCCATCACATCATCTATGTACACAATGACTTTCCTAGGCTCCAGCGAGTTTGCGGAGATGGTCGCTAGTTGCAGTAAATGATGGGTGGGGTGAAGTCTGGTGTTAATAAGTTGATGTGGCTTCACTGAAATGCAGAAGTGCTTCAGGGAAAGGGTGGTGGATTCGTGGAACTGCCTCCCAGCAGAGGTGGTAGAGGCTTATACAGTAAGGGAGTTCTTAACTGCGTGGGATAGACATACGGGTAAATGTGACAGAAAGCCCCAAGGATCTAATAGGGTCTGAGGTTTTACAGCAGATAGGGAAATGGGCAGACACAGGGGGGCAGACACGGGGGGGGGCAGACACAGATGGCAGCCACGGGGGGCAGCCACAGGGGGCAGCCACGGGGCAGACAGCTCTTTTTTTGCTGACAAATGCTGTTTGGTAAACATTTTCTTTTCTTTAATATTTGTTTTTAAGTTTTTTCTTTTTGCTCTTCTCCCTCAATTTTGTATAATGTTTTTGTTTATTTAATTTGCCACATCTCGCGATAAGAGAGCTATATAAAAGAAACCACGACATGTCTCATAGCGCTGCTTTGCTGCTTTATACTGTGCGCTGAGGCTCTGAGAAACCGGAGTACAGTTATATCACGTGAGTACACACTTACACGGACACATTAGCACACAGGCACAGTGAATTAGTGCTAAGCGCGGGTCACATGAACACTTTTATCTGAAGCGATTCCTGCGCACGCCTATTGCAGAGAAATTGCCGCTTGCGCAATACGCACCGATTCTTCTGCTTGTCTCTTGTAGGCTTTGACTTTAACTTGTAACTTATCAACCAGTTCTTGTAGTCTTAGGGTGTTCTTTCTATCTTCTTCCGACTGTGAAAGAAAAGATGATATATTTGGAAGGGGCCTTATGGCAGAAGATTGCTTAGTAAATAAGGCCCCATTATTTATTTTTTAACAGTGCATGGTCTTTAAATATGTGCACCCTGGGAGAAGGGAGGGTGAGGGGATGTGATACAATGCTTTATATACGTTAAAGGTACAGGAGAGAAGTACACTTCAGAGAAATAGGAATGCTCGGACAAGAGGTCATACCTCTTAGGCCGTGATTATAGTGGGTGGTGCAGGGTGCGTGCGCGACCGCATGAGAAACCCGCACTGTATGCAGGAGACATCGGGGGGCGTGGCCCGTGACATCACACGAGCGGTTCGCCATCATTGGCTGAACCGCTTCATGTGACGCTGACATCACGTGGCCATCGCGCCTCCGTGCGGTCGCGCACACTATGTGCCCCTTCACGGAATTCAAGTATTTGTTTTGGCAGCGCACGCGCCACCGCGGCTACTAAAATCGCGGCCTTAGAAAACAACACTATAGTTCTTCATAGATGAGATTATAATGTACATCGCTTTCAAAACCTCATAGGTTTCTTCTTCAAGCGGACCTCATAGGGTTACTCAACAAGAAAGAGGAGGCTGGGAAAGCCCTGTATACCAGAATACTATCTTGGAAGAATTGTAATATTGATCCCCTAAAAAAGTATAAAAACCACAACCTACAACCAATCTTTATTTCTGCAGGACCATTATGGCTACTACAACTTTCATTTCACCGAAAGAACCGTGGATTCATGGAGCAGACGCCCAAGAGTGACGGCAGTTAATAGAGCAAAGCAGTTCCTAGCGGATTGGTACAGATACAATGTATCTGAAATATTGCAAGAAGCTAGGGCACAAATGGGGTTTGCGGTTCAACAGCACGTAGAAAAATGAGCAGACTAGATGAGACAAGTGTTTCTAACCACCTTCTACATACAGTATATATACAGTATGACACCTGATGGGGCTCCCCAAGAGCTGCTCCCCTCTGCATAGGACCAGCGTGCTAAGGGTTAACATTAGCAGTACTATGTGGAATGTCAGCCCCACCCACTGGAATGTTAATGAGTCAGGGGGACAAAGCACTCATTCAATCTGAACCCCTTCAGTCTACATCTGCGTCGCCCCAAAGGTGGACAGCCTTTGGCGCAGCCGAAGGGCAGCTAAAGGCTGTGAGCCGTTTGCTGCCTTTTGGTGATGTTAAAGCTTCTCTATTTCAATCTGAAACTCAATAGGCCTTCATCCCCTGTACCCAATTTTCAAACTCTATCTGTCCATGAAATGTCTGTGAATTGACTGTATAGTCCTGTTCTTTTAATGTAACCGTGTATTGTCATAACTCTGTGCCCAGGACTTGCGTGAAAACGAGAGGTAACTCTCACTGTATTACTTCCTGGTAACACATTTTATAAATACAGTATATGTGTGTGTGTATATATATATATAAATATATATATATAATCTTGCATACCTGATATGTCAGTTCTTTAACTTTTCTTTCGAATTTACGGTATCCTTTCACAGTCTCGTTACTCTGTTTCTGTTGAGCCTCCAGCTCGTTTTCCAGTTCACGTATCTGAAATCGTGCACACGGACACATTACATACGACTTTAGGACGTTTCACTTCCAATGTCTGCTTGTGTTACATACCTGTACCATTCATTTTATTAGACTCTATATACAGTTTGGCAACATGGTCCACCTCTAAAGAGTAACGTATTATATTTACGGTAGAAGATTAGTCTTTGGTCTTATACCATAGTAAGCCAGGAAAAAGATAGCGTGGGTATAACAAGCCAAATATCACCCTTATTAACACAATATACTCAGTGCTGTACATAGAATTTCTGCAGGGATATGAGTCCTCACCCCAAGGAGTTGACCCGCTCATGTTTTTTAGTCTGAAGAAGATACAGAAGCTGACAGTGGGAATCAGACTGGCCCCACCTGCTACCAGCGCAGTGACATCACCACTAAATGCCAGCAGCCCCTTCTCGTGCTGAACGTCATCAGAAACCAGGACTGCTATGAAAGTTTCCATACACGTAGCAAAGTGCTCACTTAATATTCATTCGCTGGTCTGCACAGATCCTACATAAAGGGACATCATCCCTTTGGGTGGCCCTTGAAGACTGGTGTTGGCCACTTCTGCATTATGGCGTGACAGTCAATATTGCCCTGTGAAAGAGTTACAGATGTGTGGAGATCTGCTATGGAGATCTACTAGCGACGTGCAGAGATCTGCTATGGAGATCTACTAGCGATGTGCAGAGATCTACTATGGAGATCTACTAGCGAGGTGCAGAGATCTGCTATGGAGAACTACTAGCGAGGTGCAGAGATCTGCTATGGAGATCTACTAGTGATGTGCAGAGATCTACTATGTAGATCTACTAGTGATGTGCAGAGATCTGCTATGGAGATCTACTAGCGATGTGCAGAGATCTGCTATGGAGATCTACTAGCGATGTGCAAACTGTGCAAAATACTTTCACAAATTGTTAAGCGTTTTTCCCCACCCACCAAATTCCATTTCCTGCAGAATGTTTCCCCAAGTCTAAAAGGGCCAATAATATCACCAAATGAGTAAACTCTCAGCGAAATATAACAAGAGATAGGACGCGCCGTGTTTCTTGCGCCATCTATAGTGTCAATGTTAGGCGAATCTTGTGATTTTAGAGAATTTGGCAATTTAGAATATGAAATGATTTTGCGGTGCAGATTGTCTGAGAACTAAACAAGGACCAATTGTGCGCGGCTCGCGAGTCCATGCAGAAGATTCGCACATCTTCCGGAGTAACACCAATTAGTAAATATCGGGTCTTCCAGCATGGAAAGGGCTTATGGAGTAGTACTTTTTAGTAAATATTACCCAAAGTCTTTCTGTACATATGGGGTTTGAGTTAAAGGTCTAACGTGACATGTTAAACTTGTGTGTTTCTCAACATATGATGCAGAACACATCTTCATATTGTTCAAATGTTTCAGAAACACCCCATAGCCACCCTCAATGAAGTATATTAGACAATAAATACAGTAGCAACCATGCTTTCATTATCCCACCCAAATCCACCTCCCCTTCCCTCCCCCCCCCCCCCTCCCATTACGGCCGACTGAGAATTTTGCAATCTTCAACTAACCACATTTTATAAATGAGCGATGTAAGATAATCAGAAGACTTCTATTACACCAAACTTGCCTATTTTGTCATACATTTATTATTACAGGACCTAAACCACAGGGTCCCCTGAGCCGATCCTCAGTTCCTCAAAACTCTGGGGACCCCAAAGTTCCTGAGATATTTGTTTTTTTTTGTGCTGGTTTGTAACATAAAATAAACTACAAATATGGCTGAAGGGTCGCCAATAAACAGCCGCAAATTGTCCCGATGACATTGCAGCTTTTTATTGGCCTCCGGAGCAAGGATGACCCTTGTGTTCACCAAGAAAGCTGTCTTGCGCGGTGGACAAACTGCTTTAATCATGAGAACAGGGAGGAAACCCCTGAAGTAGTCAGACCATGGATCGTATTTGAGGGACTCCGCTGTTCCGGTAATACCGTCCCCCAAAAAATAAACAGCACAGACACTTCTGCTATAAATTGACTGCATACAATTTCAGCTCTATATAAAGAAAACTATGTAAAATATATATCAAGATGAACCTCTTTACTATGTTCACACATTTCAGTTCTTTGCGACTGCTTATCTAAAGCCTGATGTTCTCCATGTGTCCATAATCGGTTGTACTCACTCTGGCCTCCAGTTTTTGGAGCTGCTTCTTGCCACCTTTCATGGCCAGCTGCTCAGCTTCATCCAGACGGAGCTGCAGATCCTTCACTGTCTGCTCAAGGTTCTTCTTCATCCTCTCAAGGTGGGCACTAGTGTCCTGTTCTTTCTTCAGCTCTTCAGCCATCATGGCAGCCTTGATAATGTAGAGAAGTAAAGCGGAGGAGAAAACAAGTTATCCCTGACATGTCGACCAAATTATTCCTGAGGTGTCTTGTGCTCACTGTACCTAATGCTTTACCCCTTCAGGGACGGAGGGTCCTGCCATCTCCATGGACAGAGCCTCCTCCGGCACTTCCTGATCATCTGATTGCTTTTGAGCAATCACATGATCTCAATGTCATCCTGGTGACATTCATAAAAGGGGATAGCCGTGCAGAGCGATGACCGTGAAGTACCCCATGAAAGCGAGCATATTACAGGGTACGTCATAACGGCCGCTGATGTGCCAGTCCTCAGGACATACACTGTACGTCTGTAGGACACTGAAACACTTAAAGGAGCAGACTCCCATAAACACCAAAATAAAGTCACAACACAACAAGATCGTTCATATTGATCCATTTCTAACTTTTAATCTTAATTTATTTGCTGTTTTCCCTTTTATTATTTCCCTGGTTTCAGCTATTACCATGGCAACCTGTGTTGTGACCATTTTAACCTCCCACGCAGTAACATTGTCATCAACTGATATCTCCAGAATCCAACAACAGGATATAAAGAGGAGCACAATAGAAGTGGAGCTCCTTGCACTTTCGCTCATGTCACTTGGATGCGGTGACGACCCCATCATCACTACTCCAGGTGTGGTCGCCAACCTGAAAGACCAACAGCACTCAGGAGTCGCCACTCTGCCGGCAGTGAAAGGGTTATCCTCACGTGGATCAACAGAGGTAAAGGGCATTTAGATACCCAGTCCATCCCCTCCATCTTTCCCTGCTACGTCCGTATCTAGGAAGTAAGAGTGAAAGACTTACATCAGTGATGGCTTTCTTTGCTTTCTCTTCTGCGTTCCTCAGCTCCTGGACGGCGTCTTCCACTTCGGATTGAAGCTGAGTTACATCGATTTCCAGCTTCTTCCTGGCATTGATCAGACCCGTGTTCTAAACACATTGGAATGAAAACATTTCGTTAGGAGACATGATGAGGTGCCGAAAGACCCATTCAAGTGATTAAACCATAAGAGGTCTTCAGTGGAGAGGGGTACATTTTGGTGGACTTGGATCCGCAGCGAATCTGTCGGGTACATTGGTCCGCGGATTTCACCGGATAAATGCCAAAAAGGGCGATTTGCGTTTTGTGAATTTGTTATTATTCCGCAATCCGTCCACGGGTTGTATCCAATGGCGGTTTTTATGAATCCGCGCAGATTAAAATTTACCAAATCCATCCGCGGATTTTACACCGCCAAACGGATTCTAGGGGGAAGATGCAAGAAAATCCGGGAAAGGGATTTGGGCGGATTCGCGCATCGCTAGTGTTCAGGCGCCAGGATGGGGTGTGGCCCCACAACATGGGCCATAATGTGGATGCAGACAAACTGGACATTACATAACTACAGAGTAACAGTCTGGGAATCACTTGCTTAGCCTCAGATCCCACAGAATAGCAAACCATTTGCCAATTGTCACTGCAACACCTAAAACTCATACAGGTGGTATTGGGACTGTGCACCCATGTCGGGACTTGGCCATTCACCACCAATGCTGATTATAATTAGAGAGCCAAAGCTAGTACAGGATAGTAATGGTTGACGCCTAAAGGGAAGGGAATACAGCCCAGCCATGAAAAGGACCAAAGATACTGTAACAAGTGTGTGAGCTCAGAGAGGGTGTTACAGGTAGCCAAAGGTGGGCGGGGAAGGGAGTGCGTGTGCGTGTGGCAGATAGTATTAACATCTCTGCAGTATATTGCTTGTGTTATTGACTACATACATGTAATGCTTTGATTTTGCATTATTACAAGATACTGTAACAATACCTGAGTATGTAGGAGCTGTACGCGCTCACTAGTATCAATGAGTTCTAGCTCTGCCAGTTTGCGAGCCTTCTCTGTCTGTTCTAGAGCGACCCTTAGTTCTTCTATCTCCGTCTGCTGCAAGAGGTTCCGGCGGTCAGTGAGGCCCAAATGCTCTTTCAGGTCTTCGTTTGCTTGGACCAATTCATCGAGATGCAATTGCTCATCCTTTGGAAAAAATACCCAAATTACCACCGACATAACACAGCGTATCCCCTTACAACGCAGAGTACAGTATAACAACGTCCCAAAGGAGCATTGCACACTGTACCCCACCATAATGCAGCACACAGAACAAGGAAGCCTGCTACATCAGTAACAAGCTCATGTTTACTATTAGACCATATTGCGTTACACCAGGGGTGGCCAACCCCAGTCCTCAATGGTCACCGTCAGGCTTTAAGGATTTCCCTGCTTCAGCACAGGTGGCTGAGCGCAGTCAACGACTGAGCCACAGATTGAGCCACCTGTGCTGCAGCGGGGATATCCCTAATACCTGGCCTGTTGGTGGCCCCTGAGGGCTTTACACAGGATGATGACATTACACAGGATGATATTACAAACCTTCAACTGTGCCTGGATGTTCTTGAGCTGTTTCTGGCTCTCTGCCACTTGGCGGTTGGCATGGTTCAGCTGCACCTCCATCTCGTTCATATCCCCTTCCATCTTCTTCTTGGCTCTAAGAGCATCGTTCCTGCTCCTGATCTCAGACTCCAGGGTGCTGCTCATTGTGTCCAGCACTCTCTGACTGTTTCGTTTCAGCTGATCAATCTCTTCTTCTTTCTCCGCTACTTTTCTGTCGACTTCCGACTTCACTTGGTTTAGTTCTAGTTGGATGCGAAGAATTTTCACCCCTTCATGTTCCAGGCTTCCCTACGAGGGTGATTATATGGTCAATGCCATCTCACGGTCCAATTCTTTATTGATGTAAATACTGATGTAGCAGACAGGGCCCGGGACACCTGTCCCGGCAGTCCCCCCTGTCGGAGGCCCTGGCACTAGCATCATTATTGATCCAGGACATGCACAAGGCGGCAGTGGGATAAGTGGTAACTGTATTGACTCAGTTGTGAGGTTAACGCGCTTGAGCAAACACGTGGGTTCAATAATGCCTGTTACATCTGTAGGATATACTAAGTTTTCCAAACCTCAGAGGTCTCTGCACACAAGAACTTTTACACCTACCAAGAACTCACATTATCCTTAAAAGATAATACCACCTGCAACCAATTTACCCTTCTCCAAAACCAATACAGCTGCTGAAGTATGGCAAATAATCAGTCCCGTGATACATATGTAGTTCCTTTTCTCCCTAAGCTGCATGTAAACTTTGATGGGCAAACTCACAGCAGAGAAGATTTATTCAATTCAATCACAACCCACAATTCGCACATACAAGAAAACAAAACACAGATGGTGTCGATGGAATTCAACTTAATAAATGAATAGTGAATAGTGATGAGTTATATAATCCTATCACAACAGAACAAGATTGTAATAAAACATTATTATCAATGTCTATACTACAGCATAATAAAGTCTAACTTTATAACAATAAGGAACGACTACTTCAGTTGTGCGAATAGAAAATGGATGGTTCGAGCAGAATATAGTTATAATGCGTATAATGTATTGAATGCAGCTTAGCAGATTAGCTTTGTGGCTGCAGATCTATCCCCTTACGACAGGGGGGCTCAACTCCAGTCCCCCCAACAGGTCAGGTTTTCTGATTGAGACACCCGTGCTGAAGCTGGGATATCCTGAAAACCTGACCTGTTAGGGGTGGTTGAGGACAGGAGTTGAGTGCCCTGTCTTACGTCATTTCACCACCATCAATGGCCACCAGCCACATCGTGCCCGCTGGGACCGTAGCGCTGTTATGATCCCGCTGGGACCGTAGCGCTGTTGTGATCCCGCTGCGGCCATAGCGCTGTTATGATCCCGCTGGGACCGTAGCGCTGTTATGATCCCGCTGGGACCGTAGCGCTGTTATGATCCCGCTGGGACCGTAGCGCTGTTATGATCCCGCTGGGACCGTAGCACTGTTATGATCCCGCTGCGGCCGTAGCGCTGTTATGATGCACCCAAAGAATTGGACATATACACCAGTTTATTCTAATGATGTTGCCAACATCGACCAGATACCAAACATAGAAAAGAAGAAAAAGAAATGTCCTGCAGGACGGGGAGTCCCCGACGCGCAGAGAGCGGACGGGCGGAGAGCGGACGGGCGGAGAGCGGACGGGCAGAGAGCGGACGGGCAGAGAGCGGACGGGCAGAGAGCGGACGGGCGGAGAGCGGACGGGCGGAGAGCGGACGGGCGGAGAGCGGACGGGCAGAGAGCGGACAGGCGGAGAGCGGACGTGCAGAGAGCGGACGGGCAGAGAGCGGACGGGCGGAGAGCGGACGGGCAGAGAGCGGACGGGCAGAGAGCGGACGGGCAGAGAGCGGACGGGCAGAGAGCGGACGGGCGGAGAGCGGACGGGCGGAGAGCGGACGGGCAAAGAGCGGATGGGCAGAGAGCGGACGGGCAGAGAGTGGACGGGCAGAGAGCGGACGGGCGGAGAGCGGAGAGCGGACGGGCAGAGAGCGGACAGGCGGAGAGCGGATGGGCGGAGAGCGGAGAGCGGACGATATAATGAGACCAATGAAAATATATAAGGAGTATGGAATAAAAAAAGAAATGAATTGTGCGGATTTTGTTTTTACTTTTAAAAAACCCCGACCACCTCTGCAGAGATTCTGTTCCATGGATCTGCTACACTTCAAGTAAACACCTTCCCGGCGTTTCCGCCAAGACTTGTGGCTTCAGACCTGACCTTCTCTTTCACTGAAAAATACTTCCTTGAATAATATCGATGCTCGTTATTTAAACAGTTCCATGATATCCACCCTCCCGAACAATTTACGACAATACATACCTCCGCTTCTTCCAAAGCCGACAGCAATCCCGCCGTTTCCTGTTCTGCTTGTTTCTTGGCTCTTTCTAATTCACTATTATTCTTAGCAGTTTCGGCAATTTGATCGGTGAGGTCCGATATTTCCTCTAAAGCATCGAACAAATTAAAAACCGCAAACCGTATATGTAGTGCCAGAATAAACAAGTAATCGTCAGCATGTTCCGGGGGGCATAAAAAACAGATAAATACCCCAAAAAGAATGACACCAACATCTGTTATCTGATGGCAGTGAATGAATATCAGCTGCTTTGGTGCATAAATCTCACAGCTCAGAGTATTCAGCAAAGAGTTAGTGGGAGATATCAATGCTGAGACCAGGGCTGGTCAACTCAAGTCCTCAAAGGCCATCAACAGGTCAGGGTTTCAGGATAGCCCTGCTTCCGCACAGGTGCCTCAATCAGTGGCTTAGTCTTCGAATGAGCCACTGATTGAGCCACCTGCGCTGAAGCAGGGCTATATCCTGAAACCCTGACCTGTTGGTGGCCTTTGAGGACTGGAGTTCACCTCTCCCGGTTTAAATGAATACAACTTAGCCCAGCACTTCTGTTTAACTGAGTCGAAAACTTACGTTGGAGATTTTTATTTTCACGTTTAATGGTTTCCAGCTGATCCAGCGTCACCTCGTAAGCATTGCGCAGTCTGAAAAGATCAGTGTTCGAGTTTCTCGCTTCCTTTTGAGACATTTCCAGGTCAGCCTGGCTCTCCTCACACTTCTGCTTCCACTCAGCTAGAACCTACACAGAACCAGCGGGCACATAAACAGAGAGACCGTGCGTTATCCCCGTGGAACCTATTTGGCTGCTACAGTAACTAGTTTTTGCGGATTTAGTGCGTGACATCATCCCACCAGATAAAACATCCCATTAAAACGCAGAATATCAGCGTGTTCCTATCGCATTCAGTGCCAGCATTGGGATACGGTGGGAAGCGGTGGGAAGCGGTGGGATACGGTGGGATACGGTGGGATGCGGTGGGAAGCGGTGGGAAGCGGTGGGATACGGTGGGATGCGGTGGGAAGCGGTGGGAAGCGGTGGGATACGGTGGGATACACAGGCACCCAATGTTATTGCACCTGTTATCTCATCAATGGTGTAAAACATTGTGCTAAATGAAGCCAGACGGTGCATCATTTCACACGCGTCCACAATGGCGCCACGTAAATGATTGCGTTTAATGATGTCCCTGTTTTGACGCACAGCATCACGTTAAAGCAGAAGCCCTACAAGCTGCAGTTTATGTTTCTTTTATTTTGATGTTTTAGTTACAGGATTGGAGCAGGGAGTCTCGGGAGCTGAACTGCGTTCATTTCAGCTTTGGGAACCCTCTGCTTCTAGAGATACTTACCTCAGTAGGGGGCGCCAGTATCTGCTGGTAGCAGCTCTGGCTGGGCTAGTTGGGGTTAACATAATGGCGGCTTTAAATCTCCCATGTCCTGAAGGCCAATAAGTAGCTGTGACGTCATCCCTTGCGGATTCCTATTGGCCCACGTGATGCAGGATATTTAAACAGCAAAGAGATACCGGCGCCCCCTACGGAGGTAAGTATCTCAGTAAACAAGGGGTCCCCTGAGCTGACATTAATGGGGTTCATCTCCAGAGACCCCCTGCTTCAATCCTAGAACTGAAAATAAAAGCAGCATAAACTGGTAGTGCCGCTTTAAGGGGCTCAGTAAAGCCTGCAACAGCTGATATTCTGCACTATCAGAGGGAACAATGCAGCCTGCTCTATCTGCAGGTTTCTGGCTCATCTTGCTACGAAGCTGGTTACATCCAACTGTATATCCTGAACAAGGTCACAATCACCTTATCGAAGGTCCTTTGTTTCTTGTCCAGAGCCGCTGCCGCTGCGTTCGATTTCTCTACATCCATCATTAAATCGTCCACTTCCATCTGCAGCCTCTGCTTGGTCTTTTCCAGAGACGAACACTTGGCGTTAAGGGCTTCTGTGTGGTCTTCCGCTTCTTGGAGACGCTGAGCTAGTCTCTTCCTGAGATTACATACAGCAGTGTTAGCGATCCCACTGCAATCAGCTGGGAGGGTCTTCCAGGGGCTGCTGCCCCTTACCCACTGCAAGCGCTGGGAGGGTCTTACAGGGGCTGATACCCCTTACCCACTGCAAGCAGCTGGGAGGGTCTTACAGCGGCTGCTACCCCTTACCCACTGCAAGCAGCTGGGAGGGTCTTCCAGGGGCTGCTGCCCCTTACAATGAGTGTCATGTCATGTTCTTTAAAGCAGCAATCTCCCCCATTATTCTTTACTTATTGGGTGTCTGGTTACCCGTTATTCTTTACTTAGTGGGTGTCTGGTTACCCGTTATTCTTTACTTATTGAGTGTCTGGTTACCCGTTATTCTTTACTTATTGAGTGTCTGGTTACCTGTTATTCTTTACTTATTGGGTGTCTGGTTACTCGTTATTCTTTACTTATTGGGTGTCTGGTTACCCGTTATTCTTTACTTATTGGGTGTCTGGTTACCTGTTATTCTTTACTTAGTGGGTGTCTGGTTACCCGTTATTCTTTACTTATTGGGTGTCTGGTTACCCGTTATTCTTTACTTATTGAGTGTCTGGTTACCTGTTATTCTTTACTTATTGGGTGTCTGGTTACTCGTTATTCTTTACTTATTGGGTGTCTGGTTACCCGTTATTCTTTACTTATTGAGTGTCTGGTTACCAGTTATTTTTTACTTATTGGGTGTCTGGTTACCAGTTATTCTTTACTTATTGGGTGTCTGGTTACCTGTTATTCTTTACTTATTGGGTGTCTGGTTACCCGTTATTCTTTACTTAGTGGTTGTCTGGTTACCCGTTATTCTTTACTTATTGGGTGTCTGGTTACCAGTTATTCTTTACTTATTGGGTGTCTGGTTACCCGTTATTCTTTACTTATTGAGTGTCTGGTTACCTGTTATTCTTTACTTATTGGGTGTCTGGTTACTCGTTATTCTTTACTTATTGGGTGTCTGGTTACCCGTTATTCTTTACTTATTGGGTGTCTGGTTACCTGTTATTGTTTACTTAGTGGGTGTCTGGTTACTCGTTATTCTTTACGTATTGGGTGTCTGGTTACCTGTTATTCTTTACTTATTGAGTGTCTGTTACCTGTATATTCTTTACTTATACAGATATACAGTAGCAGACTTCATTGTTCCCTTTTAGTGGGATTAGGTGGGATATTCTGTACCCACACTGCCATTTTGTTTTATGGCACCCAGTGATCTTGTGCGCTATAATGGGTTATGTTATGTTTTCTGTTGGGAACAATGAAGCCTGCTACATGTATATAAAAATACAGATGCTTCCACAAGTATCCGATCATTTACCTTGCAAAATTTGGGGCAATCTCCCAATAAACTGCAACATTTCAGTGAGATTTCTGCAGCCAGACTAATGGCCTATCATATTAACACAGCGGGGGGTCCCTGCAGTCCAATTCAAACAGAATGGGACTGCAGGCACCCCTGCTGTGTAAATCCGATGGGCCATTAGTCTGGCAGCAGAATCTCACAGAAATGATGAGACATTTACTGTGAGATGCCTTAGTTTTTACCCAGGCAAGTGATCGGATAGTGGTGGTTACATCTGTAGGGGTTGGTGGTACTCATTGTTACTGGAGTACCATCATATATTTTTAGTTTTGGACATGCCCACGTGAATCTCCATTAGTTTTCTATATATGACGCTGTATAATGTCCATCACTTCCAGTTTAATCATATCTAGTCTTTCTGGTCTCGGAAGACATAAAGTAGCCTTTGGCTCAAGGTGGCCCCTTCCAATACTTACTTAGCCTCTTCCAGTTCCTCTGTACGTTGAATAGCATCTGTTTCATACTTGGTTCTCCATTGAGCCACGTCATTGTTGGCCTTCGATAACCCCCGCTGCAGCTCAGACTTGGCCTCCTGCTCCTCGTCATATTGCTCACGCAGTAAGTCGCAGTCATGGCGGGCTGAGTGCAAGGCATGGGCCAGAGCGTTTTTGGCCTGTATTATTAAATAAATCATTACTTATCGGTTACATGGCAAAGCGGCGATATTCCAAGGCATCCCGGTGCAAAAGTAGCATCAAATGAGAGGTTTAAGGATTAAGGAGCAGATAGACTTGGCCAAGAAGAGAAAGTACCTCTGTACTTTGTGGTATAATATCAAACGTAACTTTCATTTAAAGAAAGATAGAAGACATTCCTCACAATGGATGTATTAGTAATAACATTGTGGCAGGCAGAGAGAGAGGGACACATTCTAATATTATTCAGTTATACGTGCATATGGATTTGTGATAAAAAGTTTTGTAATGTACACTCTGCTTATATTTACGTGGGGATTCTTGTTATTTTACGTTTACTGTTATTGCAAATGCATTAATTATCTTGTCTTATTAACTAGAGTTTTCCTTATAGCAGGGGTATTGTTTTGGTTGAGGTATTGTACCAAGAAGGGCCCTTATTGAAGATAATGTTGACTGACACTTGTCCATCACGTGAACTATACAAAACAACATATTGTGCAGGGAATTTTTATTTAAAAAAAAAAAAAAACAACCTTTGCATTCCTAGTCCTGGTAAATATTGTTTGCACCTCTGTCCTTTAAGGTTTTTTTTTCAGTTTGACTCTGGTCTTTATTGGGTTCTTGAGTCCTGGACCACCAAGAAGTCTCTTGGAGCATCTACTGTACTGTACCTTATCTTCCCCTCTCTGCTTCATATCTGCATTGGATCGAGGGGTCCTGCCATTTGACCGATTGTCTGGGCCCAAACAGTTTAAGTTAAGGTAAAGTAGTAATTTGGGAACAATATTTGTTCGGTGTACCCAATGACTCAGAGAAAAGCCTCATCATGTAAGAATCGAGTGTGAAAAGTTTGGGCCTTGCCAGCTCCTGAGGTCCTCATGGGGCCAGGGGTAATTTGAGGGCCCATCCCAGGGAGAGGTGCAAGGAAAAGAGAAGGAGTGGGAAGTGCTTTCATTTGTCCTAGATTGGCAAGGAATTATTGAAGGAGAAAGGATTTAATGGGCAGCAGTAGTTGTTCTTGACCACATAATCCCAGGATTTAGACCCAGAATAGCGTTAGATGATGCATAATATTGGGTTACCTTGGTTTCCTCCTCAAGTTGTCTCCTAACATCCTCAGTCTGTTGAGTAAAGGCCATTTTACCTCTGCTCAGCTGATAAATCAAAGCTTCTTTCTCTTCTACCAGATTGGAAATTTCAACTAAAAGTGAGATTCATCAGAAAAAGGTCAATAATAAACATTAACTGTGAAATAAAAACAATATATACATATACTTAACGCAGAGAGAAATACATAAAACCTAGAATCCAGAGATTAGTGTGACTTAAAGATGGTCTTAGTAACTATAAAGGAACATTTTCTACATATTTATTGATAAATGGATGTAAGTCCTCAGTGCTGGTAGTTCAGTGTCTAAAGCCCTTATTCATTATGCAGTGAGAATGTTCTACGGTGCTGGGGGAGAAGAGGTTCCCACCATTCAAAAGAGTGGTGCTAAAATCTTCTCCGGCACCTGGAAGCAGCTTCACCATACATTAAAGACCTAACCGGGTTTATTCACTAAAGTGGGATGGCTCTAATGGATTGCCAATGTGAATTAAAATGTAAATGGCGGTTAGTGATTAATCATGGACGTTAATGATCTGGTGTGTAGACCACTAACTAGTGCGCCGCTCAATATACACGAGTAGCATGTTCGTTAAACTGATTCTAAACGTTTGATGGATATCTTATACAAACCGTTTTCATTCTGGAGCCGGGCCTTTTGTGTAGATAGATCGTTGGTTACACGAATATTGTCATCATATTGGCTCTTCATTTCAGCCAGCTGGTCTTCCAACAGACGACACATCTTTTCTAGGCCAGCCTACAATTTTGGAATGTAAGCATGCATTAATTATTACATCCACGTGCAATTGCCAAATAACGTAAATATAAAACTGCACCTGTGTACCAAATACACACTGAATGTGGCCACATCTTCCGATGAATACAGATGGGAGAAATATTTGTGCACAATAAAAAAACTGGCAAACATTGGACATTGACAAAGAGAACCCTCAAATACGGCAAACGGCAATATCTTTAGAGATTAAGGGTCAAATTTGCTACTTCAGACGATATCTTCTGGCACGGCGACGCCTAACTATATAGATGTCCTCGCTTAACTATATAGATGTCCTCGCTTAACTATATAGATGTCCTCGCTTAACTATATAGATGTCCTCGCTTAACTATATACTGGTAGATGTCCTCGCTTAACTATATACTGGTAGATGTCCTCCTCACCTTGGATTTAGCGACAGATTCCATGTTACTAGACAGATCATCAATCTCCATCCTTCCCTCCATCTTCTCCTTCTCAAGCTTCTGCTTGACGCGCTGCAGGTTATCCAACTGCTCCCCGAGTTCTGCCATGCCGTCGGCGTGCTTTTTGCGCAAGGTGGCCAGCAACGTTTCATGCTGTAATGTGGCCTCCTCCAGATCCCGGCGCATTTTATGGAATTCCGCCTCCCGCTTCTTGTTCATTTCCACGTGAACCGCGCCGGCTCCGCCAGCTTCCTCCAGTCTCTCACTTATGTCTTCCAGTTCCCTGGCGAAGTCCGCTCGCTGTTTCTCTGTCTTGGCTCGGGAAGCTCGTTCAGACTCGATCTCTTCTTGTAATTCCTCGGTATGAGCCTTTAACAAAGGAAAAAGTATACACATGTAGCAGGCGTTATTGTACTCGCTGGCGCGTTGTGCGGGACGTAGACAAAGCGCAACCGGGAGACGCGGCCATTGTCTTGAGTTATGCATTAGCGAAAAGGGGACATGGCGACATGCTATATCACCTACTGAAGCATGCCAGCTGGTGCAATAACATCTGTATATACAGTACACATATACACATATATACTCGCACCCAAACCCCCCCCCACCCCTCCTCCTGAAGAGAGGGCAGTGACATCATCAGACTGGAATTAAAACTTAATTTTGTTTCGTCTGCCATGTTGTTCTATCCCAGGTAGCAGTGATGTTAAGGAGACCTTTCTCCCACTTTGAAAGATCCAAGCAAGTTTAGGAGGGATAAACTTTCCAATGATAAGGAAAGCATTGGGGGGTTTGGAGTGGGGGGGGAGGGGTTAGAGTCGATTAGTAACTTTGTACACTAGTAAGAAGTAACTTTCAAATCATAAAAGTACCAGAGAAAAATACTTCTAGCAAACAAACAAAGTGAAGTCTAAGTGTGGGGCGTTGAATTCTCCCCACAGCATATAACCCGGGGGTTCTCAACTCCCGCCCTCAACACCCCCCAACAGGTCAGGTTTAAAAGACTTCCCTGCTTCAACGGAGGTGGCTCAATCAGTGGCTCAGTGCCTTTGCTGAAGCAGGGACTGATTGAGCCACCGATGCTGAAGCAGGGATATCCTGCAAACCTGACCTGATGGTGGCCCTTGAGGGCTGTTGTTGAGCGCCCCTGATATAACCCCTTAAATATACTAACCTGGAGCTCTTTAATCTTTTTCTGCAGCTGAATATTGATCATCTGTTCGTCTTCAATTTTGCTTTGCAACGCAAGTACTTCAAATTCTTTCCTGTGAAGTTACAGAGACACACTGAATAGCTGGGCTGAAAACGTCAAATACCGTACGTCTGTTACATTGTTTTAAGGTTAATATGCAAGCGTCCTGAAATATAACATAACAAAAACGGAATACCCCATTTTGCTTATTTTCACTCCATTTGGTCCTAATTTAATTTATTGAATTTAATTCAATATAAGGAATAGACACCTCTATTAGAATGAATTCCTTTGATGCCAGAATGCAGTGAATGGGTTAAAGATTATGCCATAGTCTTTGCATTGCTTCCCAGGTGCTATCTATCGGACAATCTGAGAAGCAGAGTGTCGGAGAAGGAGTGGGAGAGGTGGGTGGGGATTTCTGAAATGTGATAGCAGCAGGCGGAAAAACACCTGGACTTTATAGGCAGGGACCCAGCTCTTATCCCACTTATTTGTCTTCTTCAACAGTCAGAAAGCCTCCACTGGAGTCCCCACCATGTCCCGCTACGAATACCAAGCCTCCACTGGAGTCCCCACCATGTCCCGCAACGAATACCAAGCCTCCACTGGAGTCCCCACCATGTCCCGCTACGAATACCAAGCCTCCACTGGAGTCCCCACCATGTCCCGCTACGAATACCAAGCCTCCACTGGAGTCCCCACCATGTCCCGCTACGAATACCAAGCCTCCACTGGAGTCCCCACCATGTCCCGCTATGAATACCAAGCCTCCACTGGAGTCCCCACCATGCCCCGCTACAAATACCAAGCCTCCATTGGGGTCCCCACCATGCCCCGCTACAAATACCAAGCCGCCATTGGGGTCTCCACCATGCCCCGCTACAAATACCAAGCCGCCACTGGAGTCCCCACCATGCCCCACTACAAATACCAAGCCTCCACTGGAGTCCCCACCATATCCCGCTACGAATACCAAGCCGCCATTGGGGTCCCCCACCATGCCCCGCTACAAATACCAAGCCGCCATTGGGGTCTCCACCATGTCCCGCTACAAATACCAAGCCGCCACTGGAGTCCCCACCATGCCCCGCTACAAATACCAAGCCTCCATTGGAGTCTCCACCATGCCCCACTACAAATACCAAGCCTCCACTGGAGTCCCCACCATGCCCCGCTACAAATACCAAGCCGCCATTGGAGTCCCCACCATGCCCCGCTACAAATACCAAGCCTCCACTGGAGTCTCCACCATGCCCCACTACAAATACCAAGCCTCCACTGGAGTCCCCACCATGCCCCGCTACGAATACCAAGCCGCCATTGGAGTCCCCATCATGCCCACTACAAATCCCGGTTATAGCACCATGGATTAAGAGATTGTATGGGATTAGTTGGGAAATAGCAGTATACCAAATATAGAAGAATAAGCTCATGATGCATGTTTATACTTTTTAAGCTTGTCGTCTGCATTCAGCTTGTCGTTCTCAAGATCCATTAGTGATTCTTGACTGAGTTTCAGGTCCCCTTCCAGTCTCCTCTTTGTCCTTTCAAGATCGATGCGCAGTTTCTTCTCTTGCTCAATGCTTCCTTCAAACTACCAGAAATCAGAGCAAAGGTGAACGTAAAACATATTGTTAATGGTCACACGGATCCAAGTAATAGGCAACAATAAACATGTCCGCCATGTTTGGTGGTGATGCTATTCCATAAGCAGCAGGTTGACTTGAATAGGTGGTGGTGTTTTCTGGCGTTGGGAGGTGTCTTACAGAATAGCGCTGCTTAGTAAATACTGATGGATCGCCGGTTATTGCAAACGAGCGCAAGTTTTATCAGATTTTTAATGCTTTAAGTGTCTCCAAGTGTTTGAATGGAAGTGCAATAAATCTCCGATTAAAAGGTGTGTTAGATTTTGGAATATTTAACGAGCTCCAGTTTAGAATAACAGTGCACCCGTATAATGCGCATGTATCGTGCATCGTGATGCAGTGTGGTGATTGCTTTAGTGTCTTGTACATCAATGAACACTTTGGGATGTGTTCATAACAAAGTAGAGGAAGAGTAACACTGTGTGACACCATATTTGAATGGGCTTTAATGTGGGAAGATTACAGACTGAACCCAACCTGGCAGAGCGTTACACCTTTACATTTACACTGCAGAACAAACCTCTTTGTTTATGTAACACTACTACTGTCGCCACTACTACCACCACCACTACCATTACTACCACTACTACTACCACCACCACTACCATTACTACCACTACTACTACCACCACCACTACTACTACCACCACCACTACTACTACCACCACCACTACCATTACTACCACTACTACTACCACCACCACTACCATTACTACCACTACTACTACCACCACCACTACCATTACTACCACTAATACTACCACCACCACCACTACTACTGCCACCACTACCCCCACCACCTCTACCACTAATACCACTACTGCTACCACCACCACTACCACCACCTCTACTACTACCACCACCACCTCTACCACTACCGCTACCACTGCCACTACTACTACTACTACCACCACTACTACTTCTACCAATACCTCTACCACTACTACTACCACCTCTACCACTACCACTACCACCACTACCTCTACCACTACCACCACTACCTCTACCACTACTACTACAACTACCACCACTTCATACATTGCACTTTGGCCACTAGATTTATCAAATTGTGCTTCTCATTTATGTCACATTTCCTTGATGCAAACTCCCTGCCAGGTACGGTATGAAGTGGCGGGATCCCGTCTTGCTAATAGGTGATTAATAAGATCTATAGATGTGATGCGGTTCCAAACAATATATTGCATTCATGCTGTACTGTTTATGTTGGGAGCCTGATAGATAATTGCAATTATTGAGCACAAAATAAACTTACATCATCTACTTGCTGTTCCAGCTTAATCTTCATTTTAGTTAGACTGTTCACTTTGTCTTCTTCTGCCTGGAGGTCATCCAGTGTCTGCTGATGGACCTCCTGAATCGCTTTCTTCTCCCTGCTCAGCTTGGAGATGCTTTCGGACAATGCAGCCATCTCTTCAGTAAGGTTCTTTACCTGTTAGAAAATAATCGTAACTTTCAGAGCTAATACAGGATATCCTAATACCGCATAAGACATGCGTGCACAATAATAATAGTACACACCTTGTTTTCAGTGGCATGTTTTTCCTTTTCAACCTTACTCAGAGTCATTTCTAAGTCATCCAGGTCCTTTTTCAGTTCCCCGGTCTCATCTTCCAGTTTCCGTTTCCGCGCTGTGAGATCCGAGCTCATCTCCTCCTCCTCTTCCAGCCGCTCTACCAGCTCTTTCACTTTTGCTTCCAGCTGAATCTTACTTTTGATGAGCTCGTCGCATCTTTCTTCTGCATCGGCCAGGTTATGATTTTCCTATTTCAGGGAAATCAACTAATTAAGCCCAAAAATAAATTAATTGGCAACCCAGAACATTTTTGCAATGACCTTAACCCTTTGAGTACAACAATAATGGGATGAAATACATTTTGCTGCTCTCACTTTTTTCTTGAAATCTGTGGCACAAATCTCTACCAAGCCTGAGCCGGCGATGATCCCTGCACCACGCAGCACCACGCAGCACCACGCAGCACCACGCAGCACCACGCAGCACCACGCAGCACCACGCAGCACCACGTGGAACAGACAACCAGTCACTGACTGACTCTGCAGTTACAGGAGCCTGACACGTAACTAGCATTGGATTCTATTCAACAGACTGGAAAGTCAGGTAAAGGAGCGTTCACAATCCATTCATTTACATTCACGGGAGTGCAAGTTGATTCATAGCTAACAGAGCGTTAACCAACTTCTTGCAAACTGAATAAGGGGAGCTTGTGTTATCTCTGTAGCCTCTCAGCATATTATATACTGTACGTACTGAATGCACTTGCAGAAGAAGGTCATTTTTCTCTTGCATGAGAGACACCATTTTCTCTTCCACCTCTTTCCTCCGCGCTTCCGATTTGGCGAGTTCACCTTTAATCCTTTCTAACTCCTCTTTCAGACTCTGCATCTCCTTCTCGGTCTCTGCGCTCTTAAGGAGGGGCTTAATCCTGAAGTACAATTTCATCCATGGCCAGTGCTTTACGTTCATGAACGACCGGATATTGTACTGAATGGTTATAAGGGCATCTCTGAGAGGGAGAGAGAGGGAGAGATAAATGAATGGTACAATAAAGAAATAAAATCAACGTTTCGGATTCCCAATGGAGCTTTTATCAAGAGCCGAAACGTTGAGCTAGTAAAGACAGATTTATTGCACCATTTTTACCCTTCTACACAGTACATTTTAGTACGTTAGCAGAATCACCCACATCTGCTTTACATAGCAGTTACTGAGCCCCTACCAATTTTCCAATTCGTGCAGGAGTAATACACCCCAGTGCCAGTCTGCACATCACCCCCCATGGAAGAGTAGGTGAATGTATAAGGCTGACGGAAAGCAATATGTGTAAGCTTTATTATATTCACACCAGGGAATTTGTGCACCCACAGTTTACCTCTATAGTAAGGTAACTATGTTACTGGCTTTGGCCAGCTTTTAATTGCACTACTCACAAAAGCATATGCTTTATTTAACCCCTTCAGGGCTTTCTCACACTTTTCACTAGTCTATGGGACAATAATTACATATATTCCGTGTAGGTATCTGCAAAATGTGGTTATGCCTTGGCGGGGCTGCAGGCTTATAACGTTTTGGCCAAAGGGTTTAACTAAATAACCCTTACTCATGAGATCACTATTATATTTTAGCCTAATTGGTAGGAGCACATGAACCATTCTTTTTGTTTTTCTATATGTAAGCAAACTTCTATAGGGAGGAGCGCGATATTATGTACAGTCTAGCAGAAGCACCTGCTCTAATCTTTTGTATTATTACTCCTTTACTTTACTCCTGACTCCTTTACTATATATAATATATATATAGTATATATGTTTTGGTACATTTCTATTGTATCTGCCATCACAGTCTCCATGGGTAATGAATTCCACATTGTAACTACCCTTACTGTAAAGAACCCTTTCCTTTGTTGCTGGTGAAATGTCCTGGACCACGGGTCGTTTGTATGTATGCATACAGTACATGTATGCATCTTGCATATACAGTAGACATGTACCATGTTAAACCAGGAATTTTACCTTCTTTCCACAATTTTCTTATATTCCTCTCTCATGAGATACCCTCTGCCAATAGCCTGAGTGCATGTTATCAGCTGAGCAAGGCGGTCATCTCTCATTTCTTCCAGAATACCAAGAAGTCCTGCTTTGAAGAAGACCTGAGAAACACGAGAAAAAACACTTTGATTTACGATCATTCCACCAATTACTGATCAAATCGAAAGAGACAGTTAGTAGCACAAAACATTTCTATCAATATTCATCATAGTTGGTTGGAAAATGATTGCCAAAGTCCAACAGAATATATTGAAGGTCTTGTAAACCATACGTTAAGATCCAAAGTCTACCGTTCTGATGCAGATCGGTACTCTAAGTCCCAGCCGTAAAACTGGCCCAATTCCAGATAAGAACCACTGGACCCACCAAATCTGCCCATTTTGCAATCGGCTTCAATCCCTCAGACTGTATGTAATCCCTCAGACTGTATGTAACCCCTCAGACTGTATGTAATCCCTCAGACTGTATGTAACCCCTCAGACTGTATGTAACCCCTCAGACTGTATGTAACCCCTCAGACTGTATGTAATCCCTCAGACTGTATGTAACCCCTCAGACTGTATGTAACCCCTCAGACTGTATGTAACCCCTCAGACTGTATGTAACCCCTCAGACTGTATGTAACCCCTCAGACTGTATGTAACCCCTCAGACTGTATGTAACCCCTCAGACTGTATGTAACCCCTCAGACTGTATGTAACCTCTCAGACTGTATGTAATCCCTCAGACTGTGTGTAATCCTTCAGACTGTATGTAATCCCTCAGACTGTATGTAACCCCTCAGACTGTATGTAACCCCTCAGACTGTATGTAATCCCTCAGACTGTATGTAACCCCTCAGACTGTATGTAACCCCTCAGACTGTATGTAACCCCTCAGACTGTATGTAACCCCTCAGACTGTATGTAACCCCTCAGACTGTATGTAACCCCTCAGACTGTATGTAACCCCTCAGACTGTATGTAACCCCTCAGACTGTATGTAATCCCTCAGACTTTATGTAACCCCTCAGACTGTATGTAACCCCTCAGACTGTATGTAACCCCTCAGACTGTATGTAATCCCTCAGACTGTATGTAACCCCTCAGACTGTATGTAACCCCTCAGACTGTATGTAACCCCTCAGACTGTATGTAACCCCTCAGACTGTATGTAACCCCTCAGACTGTATGTAACCCCTCAGACTGTATGTAACCCCTCAGACTGTATGTAACCCCTTAGACCAGTGATTCCCAACCAGGGTTCCGTGGGAAATAGAGGTGGCTCGTGAGGTGTGAAATGTTGTGACAGACCCGTCGAACCTAACATGTGTCAGCCAGATAGGGGTTCCCCGAGATTTTTCTAAATACTTCAACGGTTCCCACAAACAAAAAAGGTTGGAAATCACTGCCTCAGACTGTATGTAACCCCTCAGACTGTATGTAATCCCTTAGACTGTGTGTAATCCCTCAGACTGTATGTAATCCCTCAGACTGTATGTAATCCCTCAGGCTGTATGTAATCCCTCAGGCTGTATGTAACCTCTCAGACTGTATGTAACCCCTCAGACTGTATGTAACCTCTCAGACTGTATGTAACCCCTCAGACTGTATGTAATCCCTCAGGCTGTATGTAACCCCTCAGGCTGTATGTAACCCCTCAGACTGTATGTAACCTCTCAGACTGTATGTAACCCCTCAGGCTGTATGTAACCCCTCAGGCTGTATGTAACCCCTCAGGCTGTATGTAACCCCTCAGACTGTATGTAACCTCTCAGACTGTATGTAACCCCTCAGACTGTATGTAACCGCTCAGACTGTATGTAACCGCTCAGACTGTATGTAACCCCCTCAGACTTTATGTAACCCCTCAGACTGTATGTAACCCCCTCAGACTGTATGTAACCTCAGACTGTATGTAACCCCTCAGACTGTATGTAACCCCTCAGACAGTATGTAACCCCTCAGACTGTATGTAACCCCTCAGACTGTATGTAATCCCTCAGGCTGTATGTAATCCCTCAGGCTGTATGTAACCCCTCAGACAGTATGTAACCCCTCAGACTGTATGTAACCCCTCAGACTGTATGTAATCCCTCAGACTGTATGTAATCCCTCAGGCTGTATGTAATCCCTCAGGCTGTATGTAACCTCTCAGACTGTATGTAACCCCTCAGACTGTATGTAACCCCTCAGACTGTATGTAACCTCTCAGACTGTATGTAACCCCTCAGACTGTATGTAATCCCTCAGGCTGTATGTAACCCCTCAGGCTGTATGTAACCCCTCAGACTGTATGTAACCTCTCAGACTATATGTAACCCCTCAGGCTGTATGTAACCACCCAGGCTGTATGTAACCCCTCAGACTGTATGTAACCGCTCAGACTGTATGTAACCGCTCAGACTGTATGTAACCCCCTCAGACTTTATGTAACCCCTCAGACTGTATGTAACCCCCTCAGACTGTATGTAACCTCAGACTGTATGTAACCCCTCAGACTGTATGTAACCCCTCAGACAGTATGTAACCCCTCAGACTGTATGTAACCCCTCAGACTGTATGTAATCCCTTAGACTGTGTGTAATCCCTCAGACTGTATGTAATCCCTCAGGCTGTATGTAATCCCTCAGGCTGTATGTAACCTCTCAGACTGTATGTAACCCCTCAGACTGTATGTAACCTCTCAGACTGTATGTAACCCCTCAGGCTGTATGTAACCCCTCAGGCTGTATGTAACCCCTCAGGCTGTATGTAACCCCTCAGACTGTATGTAACCTCTCAGACTGTATGTAACCCCTCAGGCTGTATGTAACCCCTCAGGCTGTATGTAACCCCTCAGACTGTATGTAACCGCTCAGACCGTATGTAACCGCTCAGACTGTATGTAACCCCCTCAGACTTTATGTAACCCCTCAGACTGTATGTAACCCCCTCAGACTGTATGTAACCTCAGACTGTATGTAACCCCTCAGACTGTATGTAACCCCTCAGACAGTATGTAACCCCTCAGACTGAATGTAATCCCTCAGACTGTATGTAACCCCTCATGCTGTATGTAACCCCTCAGACTGTATGTAACCCCTCAGACTGTATGTAACCCCTCAGACTGTATGTAACCCCTCAGACTGTATGTAACCCCTCAGACTGTATGTAACCCCTCAGACTGTATGTAACCCCTCAGACTGTATGTAACCCCCTCAGACTGTATGTAACCTCTCAGACTGTATGTAACCCCTCAGACTGTATGTAACCCCTCAGACTGTATGTAACCCCTCAGACTGTATGTAACCCCTCAGACTGTATGTAACCCCTCAGACTGTATGTAACCCCTCAGACTGTATGTAACCCCTCAGACTGTATGTAATCCCGGTTTGCTTTCATATTTACGATAGTCTTAAATTTATCCCATTTTTTTATTCCGCGCAATGGCTGTTCTTTTATACTTCGAGGCTAGTTTACAAAAATTGTACCAAAAATAAACAGCACACGCTGCAGCACGTACCTTAGTATGGCCAAATTTATATTGGGTGCAGTCAATATCTATTGATCCAAGCAATATTTCGCAGGCCTTCTTGCTGTCAATGAATTGTCCATTGGGGATAGCACTTGCGTTTAGCACTTTATATCTGTCAATCAAATAAAATACAGTATGTGTAAGGTTCAATGCCATAGAGATGACAAAACAACCTTCTGTAAATAATTTCCTCTTCCTTAAACTAATCTAACCATGCTAAAAGTAAAGATGTGGCTTCTGGAAAATAAATACAAATTACATATTTTAAGGGCCTCTGAATGGGGGAGCATTTTTCAATAAAGCGTTTTCTTTTCCCTTATCCCACCCTGTCCTTATCAGACAGCCAATAAAGATAAGGGGAGGGAGATAGAGGGGGTTTTGTCTGTGCAAACTCTTATTGCACAAACAATGACATCAGACAGAAGGAGCCCCTCCTACCCCCCCCCCCCACCCCCAGGTCCCCATTCCAAGTGTTTAAAAACTACAGTGATTTCTGTACAAAGGATCCGAAATTCTAATCGAATCTATTGACATGTCTTTTATTTCTGTGGTTAAATATGGCAGCATAATTAGTTTAAAAAAAGGAAAGAAGTTTAAAGTAAGTCAACAACCTCCCTGTATATACACTACAGTTTACAAACAGTCTTACTATAAAGAGATTAGGTCAAGATAGTGAAAACACTCCAAAAGCATTTGGTTACATTGGAGACATTAATGGCATTGGCTATAGAAAGAAATAGTGGGACATATTTCCGATGTACCTCTGTTTGAAGTCCCCATAATGGATTCTGCTGGGAAATCCCTTCCTGCAAATTCGGATCCCCTCTAACACGCCATTGCAGCGCAGCTGGTGCATGACTAGCTGATTATCCATGACCCCTGTTAACCGAAACCCTTATTATTCCTCAGAACTAAGAATACATTCAATCAGTTCAATCATTTGTTACTGCGATGGCAACTTTGGAATACCCTCTCCAAACGCTTCGTTCTACATCAGTATTTCCAAAAAAAACAGAAGATCTATGGAGAATTTTACATAGAAGTAGGAAGTCAAGATGAAAAAACAGAAATAAAGATAATTATTGTAGTATAAAAACAGCGATTTTGGATTTACTAATAAGACTCTACTTAGGGCCTCATGCAGAGAACAGCGCTAATAGCAATCTCGCCATTTTCCGGCGAAAATCGCGCTAAAAACAGCCGAAAATGGCGAGATTTGAAAAAAGCGCCATTTTTTTTTATTTCCCTTGAAATTCGCCGCGCGGCTGGAGAGTTTCTAATCTCTAATACGCTCCCTATACCTCCTCCCTAACTGCTCCTATAACCGCTCCCTATAACTCCTCCCTAACTGCTCCTATAACCGCTCCCTATAACCCCTCCCCTAACTGCTCCTATAACCGCTCCCTATACCTCCTCCCCTAACTGCTCCTATAACCGCTCCATATACCTCCTCCCCTAACTGCTCCTATAACCGCTCCATATACCTCCTCCCCTAACTGCTCCTATAACCGCTCCCTATACCTCCTCCCCTAACTGCTCCTATAACCGCTCCATATACCTCCTCCCCTAACTGCTCCTATAACCGCTCCCTATAACTCCTCCCCTAACCGCTCCTATAACCGTTCCCTATAACTCCTCCCCTAACTGTTCCTATAACCACTCCATATACCTCCTCCCTAACTGCTCCTGTAACCGCTCCCTATAACTCCTCCCCTAACCGCTCCTATAACCGTTCCCTATAACTCCTCCCCTAACTGTTCCTATAACCGCTCCATATACCTCCTCCCTAACTGCTCCTATAACCGTTCCCTATAACTCCTCCCCTAACCGCTCCTATAACCGTTCCCTATAACTCCTCCCCTAACCGCTCCTATAACCGCTCCCTATAACTCCTCCCCTAACCGCTCCTATAACCGTTCCCTATAACTCCTCCCCTAACCGCTCCTATAACCGCTCCCTATAACTCCTCCCCTAACCGCTCCTATAACCGTTCCCTATAACTCCTCCCCTAACCGTTCCTATAACCGCTCCCTATAACTCCTCCCCTAACTGCTCCTATAACCGCTCCATATACCTCCTCCATAACTGCTCCTATAACCGTTCCCTATAACTCCTCCCCAAACCGCTCCTATAACCGTTCCCTATAACTCCTCCCCTAACCGCTCCTATAACCGCTCCCTATAACTCCTCCCCTAACCGCTCCTATAACCGTTCCCTATAACTCCTCCCCTAACCGTTCCTATAACCGCTCCCTATAACTCCTCCATAACTGCTCCTATAACCGTTCCCTATAACTCCTCCCCTAACCGCTCCCTATAACTCCTCCCCTAACCGCTCCTATAACCGCTCCCTATAACTCCTCCCCTAACCGCTCCTAACCCTAACCCTAACCCTAACTCGCTCCCTATAACTCCTCCCCTAACCGCACCCTATAACTCCTCCCCTAACTGCTCCTATAACCGCTTCCTATAACTCCTCCCATAACTGCTCCTATAACCGCTCCCTATACCGCCTCCCCTAACTGCTCCTATAACCGCTCCATATACCTCCTCCCCTAACTGCTCCTATAACCGCTCCCTATACCTCCTCCCATAACTGCTCCAGTAACCTCTCCATATATCTCCTCCCCTAACTGCTCCTATAACCACTCCCTATACCGCCTCCCCTAACTGCTCCTATAACCGCTCCCTATAACTCCTCCCCTAACTGCTCCTATAACCGCTCCCTATAACGCCTCCCCTAACTGCTCCTATAACCGCTCCCTATAACTCCTCCCCTAACTGCTCCTATAACCGCTCCCTATAACTCCTCCCTTAACTGCTCCTATAACCGCTCCCTATAACTCCTCCCCTAACCGCTCCTATAACCGTTCCCTATAACTCCTCCCCTAACCGTTCCTATAACCGCTCCCTATAACTCCTCCCCTAACTGCTCCTATAACCGCTCCATATACCTCCTCCATAACTGCTCCTATAACCGCTCCCTATAACTCCTCCCCTAACCGCTCCTATAAACGCTCCCTATAACTCCTCCCCTAACCGCTCCTAACCCTAACCCTAACTCGCTCCCTATAACTCCTCCCCTAACCGCACCCTATAACTCCTCCCCTAACTGCTCCTATAACCGCTCCCTATAACTCCTCCCATAACTGCTCCTATAACCGCTCCCTATACCGCCTCCCCTAACTGCTCCTATAACCGCTCCATATACCTCCTCCCCTAACTGCTCCTATAACCGCTCCATATACCTCCTCCCCTAACTGCTCCTATAACCACTCCCTATAACTCCTCCCCTAACTGCTCCTATAACCGCTCCCTATAACGCCTCCCCTAACTGCTCCTATAACCGCTCCCTATAACTCCTCCCCTAACTGCTCCAATACTTATAGCCCCTCCTCCAACCTCCTATAGTAACTTATACATGTAATGCTTGTGTACAAATCGCCCGACCTGGTGTTTTTGTCTCATTGGGAATCAGACAGCGCACGAAGTGGGGATGTGTCGTTCTCAAGTTGCTCATCAATTTGTTCAAGTTTTCCTACAATAAAAATATACATTGAAAAATATTGAAATCATTTAATTCAAAGAAGCCAGCAAAGCGTGTCCTTCTACACAGGGGCCGGGAACGTACCCTGAACAGCGCAGACACCGTCTGGAAGGAGGACCCCTTCTTCTTACCCCCGGCTTTGCTACTGGCTGGATTGCAGGAGAGAAAATCTGTTAGCCTAAAGCAACAATATATCCCTCAGGTGGGAAGCAGGGGGGCCTGCGGAGCTGAACCGCGGGACCCCCTGCTCCCTGAGACACCCTGCTCCCTGGGACCCCCTGCTCCCTGAGACCCCCTGCTCCCTGGGACCCCCTGCTCCCTGAGACCCCCTGCTCCCTGAGACCCCCTGCTCCCTGAGACCCCCTGCTCCCTGAGACACCCACCTCCGCCGGAATCGCCTTCACGTTTAAAGTTCCTGCATCACGCGAGTCAATAGGGAAGCCACGACGGACGACACCGCGGCTTCCTATTGGCTCCTGTGCCACGGGAGATTAGAGCCACCATATTGCGTGCTCCGCCGGGGCTGCTACAGGCCACACTATCGGAGGAAAGTACCTTGGAAACTAGGGGGTTCCCCGGAGCTGAAACTAATGGGGTTCAACTAAGCGGAAATGCACCTTATAACTATCTGTTGGTGGTGTAGTTTAAAGGGGCAGATTCATCGTGTGTTAGAACTTCAAGTCAATGCGGTTAGTGCCAGGTCGGGTGTGCTACCCCATACCGGCGTGTGTAGAAGGCATCACAACATGCAACAAATCTACCTCTTTACTGGAAAACCCCATGTTTAAATCTATTTTAACTGCACTCGGGAGATATAAGGCAAAACTATTGTGCCGGGTTTCCCTGGTTTGAATTTTTCTGGCACTAGAAGTTACCATGACAACCACCGTTTGCTTCATATGTTTGAATGACGACCGCCATTTTAAATTCCCAGTGTGGAAACATTTAGTAAAATTACGGTCCATCTTTAATAAGCCCGTTTTCTGCCCTACGACATCGTCCAGCGCTGGAAGACACTTTACACCCCACTGGCGTGAATGAACAGGGTGTTATTAGAGCGGCTGTAATTGTTAAAGCTTCAATACCTGCATCTGTAGCAAATGTGGAGAAGAGCGAGGCGAGAAGTTTGACTGAGGACTTCTGGTACAGTCCCACCACCGTCTCATTCAGGGGGTCCTTGTTCTTCTCCAGCCAGCCACTGATGTTGTAATTCACAATGCCGGCATAATGCACCAATGCAAAGTGGGCTTCTGCTTTGCTTTTGCCAGGCTTCGGCTTCTGGAAATTGGGTGTTTTTCCAAGGTGTTGGTCATAAAGCTTGTTCTTAAAGGTGGCGTCGCCGGCCTTTGGAAACATGCACTCCTCTTCCAGAATGGAGAAGATACCCATTGGCTGCCAAGACAAGCAACATTACCAAAAGCGAGTTAGTAACCGTAGCATAGTAACACGTAGTAACAGAGTTTTATGGCAGACAAGAAAACAATTGGCCTATCTTCCTATCTGAGTAAGAAAAAAGGTGACAATGACCGCGCGCCAGATCGTGATAAATTAGTGGTTATTAGAAAAACGTAAAGGTCATGTGACTTGGGATTAACATACAAATATGAGGACTGTGTTAAAGGATATAGCCCGGACTTTAAAAGCGTGATGGATCAAAAACAGGTGTAATTATACATAGTGTCTATCACATGTTGTGTGCAACATATATATAGTTTAAAACCTGTGCTGTTGACAAATGAGATTCTGCTTCAGTTTAATTAGGATGGCTCAACATCCAAAGGGCTATTAGAGAAAAAAAAGAAGAAAACAGCGCAAAAAATATCGTGGTCTACTAAATTAATTATATTGTGGTACCTGCTGCTTGAATATCACAATATAATACATTTACTACACATGAGATTTTCTGCGCGTTTTTCTTTTTTTCTCCATCTTCCTATCTGCTATAAAACCTCACACCCTGTTGGATCTATATAACCTCACATCCTGTTGGATCTATAAAACCTCACACCCTGTTGGATCTATAAAACCTCACACCCTGTTGGATCTATAAAACCTCACACCCTGTTGGATCTATAAAACCTCACACCCTGTTGGATCTATAAAACCTCACACCCTGTTGGATCTATAAAACCTCACACCCTGTTGGATCTATAAAACCTCACACCCTGTTGGATCTATAAAACCTCACACCCTGTTGGATCTATAAAACCTCACCCCCTGTTGGATCTATAAAACCTCACCCCCTGTTGGATCTATATAACCTCACACCCTGTTGGATCTATAAAACCTCACACCCTGTTGGATCTATAAAACCTCACACCCTGTTGGATCCTTGACTTTCATTCATAGTTGGGATACCCACATACAGTATTTCATTAGTCCTATCCTCACTGCTATTATACTACTATAATACAGTACACTGAGAAGAGGAAACATGGGAACCTGGTTGTGTGGGTCCTGCAGATATAAATGATAAGCAACAAATTACAATTCACTTCTGCTTCTCTAATCTTTCCAGTGTCATGGCTGAAATCTCTCCTGAAATCCATAGTGTGTGTACCATGGTTTCCTCCAGGATCTGTATCTCTCATCACGGTTTCTGCCCTAGTTTTCTGGCTTCTCAGAAATCTGTGAGCATTGCCAGAGATAAGGTTCAGGCCTAAGACAGCATGAAATCCAACGTACTGTGGCTTCCTTAACAAAGTCATTCGCATCTCTTGTGTTTAAAGGAATTTCACTGTTTGCAAATGTCTCACCTTTTCTATGAGTTGGATGCTGGCAGCCAAATCCATCCCAAAGTCAATGAACTCCCATTCGATCCCTTCCTTCTTGTATTCCTCTTGTTCCAGGACAAACATGTGATGGTTAAAAAACTGTTGTAGCTTTTCATTGGTGAAGTTGATACAAAGCTGTTCGAAGGTGTTAAACTGAAGGTTTAAGAAACAAAGAAAGACATATTTTATTACACTCGTTTAGAATACAGGCAGTCCTCGCTTTTCCAAACCCGCATCGGACGCGGGACAGTCGGAAAGTGGTACCCATGTTAACCGGCGGCGGTTTCCGGCGGATAATGAGTTTTTGTACGCATCCCCTCCTTACATCTCAGCCCTAATGTCTAGCTATACACACAATCCCAGCGAACTCTACACCTGCTCACCTCCTGCGTTCTGCTCAAGTTCGTCTTCTCTCTACCCCCTTTTGTATCTAAAGTCCTCTCCCACTTAAAACCTCTCACTGATTGCCCCACACCTCTGGAATGCCCTTCCCCTCCATATCTGACTAGCACCCTCTCTCCACCTTTAAGACCCATCTTAAAACCCACCTCGGTAACGAAGCACATGAGCCTGATACTATGCACTTCTTACATCGACCGTGACCCCTTACATACTCCTCACTTACCACTTAGATTGTAAACTCTTCGGGCAGAGACCCCCCTTCCTATTGTTAATTTTATGTCTGAAGCGCTTATTCCCAGTATGTGTTATATTATTATTATGCCATATGATTACTGCTGTGACACGCTGCGTATATGTACAGCGCTATACAAATAAAGATATACACACACAAATATATCTATCTAGAGAAACAGGGATATATATATATATCAAATACAATTGTAAGGTGACCTGGCACATGTTTCATGCATCAATAATCTTCTGTCATTTACAACAGAACTTACATCAAAGATTTCAAAACCCGCGATATCCAGAACACCGATAAAGTATTCTCTTGGCTGCTTTGTGTCCAGCTGTTGGTTGATACGTGTTACCATCCAAGAAAACAGTTTCTCGTACACTGCCTTCCCCAGGGCGCCAACGGAATTGTACACCTGGAATAGAAATGAATTCATAAGGACGATGCAGGCGCGTGCTGAGCTGAAGCATGGAACTGGCGCGCGCTGAGCTGAAGCATGGAACGGGAGATATCTCACCTGCTGAACATTCTGACTCTTCGTGACATATTCATTTCCCACTTTTACTCTGGGATTGCAAAGAGATTTAACTAGTTCTGATGAATTGAGGCCCATCAAATATGCCACTTTATCTGCATCTGTGGAGATAAAACAGCATTTGTTTAGCACATGCAGAGACTCCGTGCTACTGAAAGAAAGAGGATTTATTTATTAAAGATCCCGGTATGACCATGTGAAACCCTTTAAAGCAGGTTACCAACCTTATTTTTACCTTTTTTCCTATGTTTTTATTTGATTTTATTTGTATTTATAAAGGCCCCAAGTCTGCAGTAAAGTGGCCTGCAGCATGGCAACTCCTGCTGTTTCTTCTCACTTCCTCCACCAAGCAGCACAGAGCTGCTATCCATACACACTACAAAGAATCTAGTCAGGGAATACAGTATGTCTTATCTTAATCTTCACAGATAAAATTCTTTGTCACTAAGGGACTTATTTTATGTATGCTGAAGCAGCTGTCTGGGACGTTATCAGCAACAACAAAAAAAACTCCCCATTGCGGTCTATTGGGATTTTTAGCAATGGCAGATAAAGAATTACCTCCTAAGTGAGAGCGGATTCGCAGTCTTATTCATTTAGGTTTCGGGATAATTTTTTTAGGACGAAAATGCATAGGTGTTTTTTTTTTAATACAATCTTTATCTAATCTCTTTTGCTGATAAGGCAATGCTTCTGACCCACTACATGAATCTTCACCGTTAAAATCTCCCGGCTGTAAAAGAATGCGGGTTTTTTGCCCCAGATTTTCTCCAGTGTTGTAGCCCAGAGACATTAATGATTAATACAATACGGTATCTCCCTAGATCGGCGTTTGAACCTGACGTGTGCGCAGGTTACATGCTCACGTTACAAACATTTGGAGGAATGTCTCCAGCTCTTACTTCCTGAAAGTGGCGGGCACACACGTGATAGACGTGTGATAGACGTGTGAATCCCTGTGAATCTGACGCCATACACTGCAAGGCACGGGGGCAAAGCACTTTACATCTGTTTATTGTATCCGGAAAGGAAGAGACGTTCCAGCGAATAAACGCTGTATTTGTCGCTGAACTTTAGAGTGCTGCCTATTACCTTCTTCCTGAACGCTACCAGAAGCAAGTTACACAATCGCTCCACCACACAGCAATGATACAGAACACGTATGAGCCCGTTCACACGTCTGTGGCAGGCCCACAAACCCGCCTTACCCCATAACCGTACTGCCACTGCAGCAAAGGATTCTGGGTAATGACATGCAATTGCGCCCCCTGTGTCACTGTTAGCTTCTTATCCTCTTTAAGATGGATCCGGTAAAGCTTCTGCCTGCCGCATAGTTACGCCGGGTTCACAGCGCAGCCCGGGCTATACACGTGCACAGCCAGTAAACACTAACAGTAAAGGTGACGCAAACCTTGTGTGCCGTGCGGCTCCGCCTGTTCTTCCCGCTGCTTCTGCTTAAACTTCATGTTCCCATAATGCATCACAGCACCCGTCAGTTTGTAGATTCCCATTTTTTCCTCTGGACTAAAGCCCAGAATGTCAATAGCGTCCTACAAAGCAATATCACGTCAGTTACAGGCGTGTATACGTGTATATATACTGTACTGTAATGGGGCATCTTTATCCCGGGTCCCCGCGCCAATTAGGGAAATGAGCAGCAAAGCATGGTTATACCATGGCCTTGAGGTTCGGGCGCGATAAGAGGCGAAGGTAGGAATGTTAGTAGTCACATTATATCATTATATTTTCCTTACATAGCGCTGACAGTGTATACGATAAGCTCCATGTACAATTCTTCTGCCTGGTCTGAAGAGCTTACCATCTAATGTAGGCGGCACAGGGAGATAAAATGACAGTCCTAAGATCACAAGGAGAGCGGACACTGAGAGCCGAAGCATCCACTTCAGAGGTTTATTTGTTACTTTACATTCACGATTACAGTGTAATCAGACAGCGCTTTTACTGGAATTGTACATTCATATATTCATTTAAATGTAATGCTAATTATCTAATTAACACTAATCACGATCCCGTTCTAATCTGCTCTCCCTTTGGCTCAGTGTGAGATACCGACGGGTGAATAGGATCATTGGACTTTGCTTTAAAACAGAATCACACCCTTCTTACATAGGATCTGGGGATCCCCAGAGCTGAGCCCCTTCATTTCAGCCCTGGGGCGTCTGTGTCCCAAGACACGCGCCAGGAACGCTAGCGCAGATACTTCCCCGCGGGATCAATAGGAAGTCGCATCGGATGACATTGGCCCGAGTATCGCAGGAAATAAGTAGAGGGAACTGCGGCGTTAAAAAAAGACTTTCTCCGCATTTCAATTTAGTCTCCAGCGTCCGGCGCTGTAACTGCTGAAGTGCTTTGTCAGGAAATCCACAGAGCAATATATTGGAAAGGCTCCTCATAGAGCCACACTGCAACGTGTCATGGGAGAAATCACACTATCCGTTAGCGGGTACAATAACGGGCGGGTCCATTAAAATAGTACCAGAACCGGCCCTTCTGGACAACACTGCTAACTTCCCACTACAGACAGGCTCTTACAAACATGTCTTTCTTTCTACATGATAACTGCTTATACTTACGTCTGTGGCCATTAATTCCTCTGAATCGTCTATACTTTTGACAGCGATGTCTCCTTGGCTGGTGTAATGATAATCATACGGATTGGTGGTAATAAGCAGCATTTCTGGGGGGGGGGGGGGGGAAGGATTAATTATTATTTGGATATGCAGAAGAATGAGAATTGCTAGGATCCCCCCAGGCTGAAACTAGAAATCCTTCCTCAATGTGAACCCATGTCCCTTTTTTATCCTTCCCAATCCATTGGGGGATATGGAATATTGACCCACACAATATGGATGGATATTTATTTATTTATTCTATGTAACGCTCTGTACAGGATATTTCCAATTCTTATAGTAACACTTTAGAAGTGCTACTTTGTGAGACTGTCTGTGCTGGACGGTGAGCCTCCAAGTGAGAAGGCCATAAAAGGACCATGTTTACTAAGCGCTTTTACACCGTAAAACACCTTCCATGCCAAGCCACCTTACAGCTCGCTGACTTCCATCGTACTAAGCCGTGCTGGGAGGAGTCGTGTGGAGTAGCATGGCTTAGTAGATTTGGCCCTTGGTCTTTCATAGCAACTAAAAGGAACACTTGTAACTGGAAGTCGACGTAGTTTAAACTGACGAATATTTCAAGTCAATGGCAGTTAATACCGGACCGGACGTATTAACCGGCAAAGAACCGTAGTGAATAACCCGCTGTGCAAACAATGGGATTATTATATGGCAACTATAAACGATACAATACTACACCATTTATAAACGATACAATACTACACCATTTATAAACGATACAATACTGCACCATATATAAACTATACGATACTGCACCATATATAAACTATACGATACTGCACCATATATAAACTATACGATACTGCACCATATATAAACTCTACCATACTGCATCATATATAAACTATACGATACCACACCATATACAAACTATACGATACTGCACCATATATAAACTATACGATACTGCATCATATATAAACTATACGATACTGCACCATATATAAACTATACGATACTGCACCATATATAAACTCTACCATACTGCATCATATATAAACTATACGATACTGCACCATATACAAACTATACGATACTGCACCATATATAAACTATACGATACTGCACCATATATAAACTATACGATACTGCACCATATATAAACTCTACCATACTGCATCATATATAAACTATACGATACCACACCATATACAAACTATACGATACTGCACCATATATAAACTATACGATACTGCACCATATACAAACTATACGATACTGCACCATATACAAACTATATGATACTGCAGGTCCCAGTTGTATGCAGCTTTGCATAGACACCCTGAAATTCCACTTTTGTGTCACACTGTGTACTTTAGGTTGTTTATCATGAAACCATGGCCTCTATTTAGTATGTTGTTACGTCACTTTCTCCATGCTGGGGAAGATTTTAGCACCATCGATTAGAAAGGAGCTGAACTATTTTACAAAATTTCCCTGAGTATTTGGGGCCTTAGGCTATATATAGATCTGGCCGTTCAGGCTGTTTGAGTCCAAAAATCCCTAATGAAGTTAAAGGAAATTTTCGGACACAAAATGCCCAGAATGGCCGCATCAGACTATATAGGATGACCCCATCTGACCTCCAATAAACACCAGTTTTAGTTTTGAGAAAAAGTCTCCATCTCTGGGGACAATTAGAAATAACTTTGGGGGACAGTGTTTTTAACCTAAAATCTACTTTGTTTTTTTGTCACAATAGTTAGCAAATGTTAAAGCAGCAATTCCCCCACTTTGGGAATTGTGCTGTTCTTAGGTTCGTGGCCACCCCCCGATTCCTGAGACATTCACATTTATATATGCCAATAAAATGCAAGTAAAATCAAAGATGGGTACCAGGGCCATCCAATGGAAAGCTGCAATGTCATGCTCTGGTGACATTGCGCCTTCCTATTGGCCCGTGGGAGTGAGGCTTGGATGGCGGCCATGTTGATATACTAAAAGGGGACAAAAACACCAGAAGAAGAAAAGATGAGCGGGAGGGGGCCCTGGAGTGAAAACATGATGTGATTAAACTCTGGGGGCATCTTCACAGCATACAGAATGGTGGCCCAGATTCTTACCAGCAGGTAACCCAGTCACATACTCAACTGAACCATTGTATTCTGGAAATAATTTGGTACTTACCAACAATCTCTGGCTTCTTATTGGACTGAATCTGGTAAAATATATGGTAGCTCCTTTCACTTGGAAGCTGGAAAGTTACTCTTGACTTTTCCAGCAAATCTGCAGAAAATAGTTACTTGTAATGTTTCACATTGAGATTGAGGGTAATGCTTTCTTAGGTTGGGAGTTACTGCTGGGGGGTTTGGGAATGTCCAAAGATTAGGGTTGCCATATTTAAGGGTTCTAAAGCTTTGTCTTAAAGTCACAAATAAAATCCACTTCTTCATTATAATGCCAGCCTCCTCGCTACTCCATATCAAACATACTTATGTGTAATATTTGACCTGTCCCTGTTAAATGTTCAGATCCATTTCTTTAACATTGTAGCCTGGCTTACAGTAGCCCTGGCTAACTAAGGTTAGTGTGAAGGTTGTATAGGCTGTCAGATTACTATACTTAAATATCACTAGCTCCTTAATATAGCCGGGGCACAAGTAAGGTGTGAGTGCCGGGGCACAAGTAAGGTGTGAGTGATGGGGCACAAGTAAGGTATGAGTGCCGGGGCACAAGTAAGGTGTTTGTGCCGGGGCATAAGTAAGGTGTGAGTGATGGGGCACAAGTAAGGTGTGAGTGATGGGGCACAAGTAAGGTGTGAGTGATGGGGTACAAGTAAGGTGTGAGTGCCGGGGCACAAGTAAGGTGTGAGTGATGGGGCACAAGTAAGGTGTGAGTGCCAGGGCACAAGTAAGGTGTGAGTGCCGGGGCACAAGTAAGGTGTGAGTGATGGGGTACAAGTAAGGTGTGAGTGCCGGGGCACAAGTTAGGTGTGAGTGCCGGGGCACAAGTAAGATGTGAGTGATGGGGCACAAGTAAGGTATGAGTGCCGGGGCACAAGTAAGGTGTGAGTGCCGGGGCACAAGTAAGGTGTGAGTGATGGGGCACAAGTAAGGTGTGAGTGATGGGGCACAAGTAAGGTGTGAGTGATGGGGCACAAGTAAGGTGTGAGTGATGGGGCACAAGTAAGGTGTGAGTGATGGGGCACAAGTAAGGTGTGAGTGATGGGGTACAAGTAAGGTGTGAGTGCCGGGGCATAAGTAAGGTGTGAGTGATGGGGCACAAGTAAGGTGTGAGTGATGGGGCACAAGTAAGGTGTGAGTGATGGGGTACAAGTAAGGTGTGAGTGCCGGGGCACAAGTAAGGTGTGAGTGATGGGGCACAAGTAAGGTGTGAGTGCCAGGGCACAAGTAAGGTGTGAGTGCCGGGGCACAAGTAAGGTGTGAGTGATGGGGTACAAGTAAGGTGTGAGTGCCGGGGCACAAGTAAGGTGTGAGTGCCGGGGCACAAGTAAGATGTGAGTGATGGGGCACAAGTAAGGTATGAGTGCCGGGGCACAAGTAAGGTGTGAGTGCCGGGGCACAAGTAAGGTGTGAGTGATGGGGCACAAGTAAGGTGTGAGTGATGGGGCACAAGTAAGGTGTGAGTGATGGGGCACAAGTAAGGTGTGAGTGATGGGGCACAAGTAAGGTGTGAGTGATGGGGCACAAGTAAGGTGTGAGTGATGGGGTACAAGTAAGGTGTGAGTGCCGGGGCACAAGTAAGGTGTGAGTGATGGGGCACAAGTAAGGTGTGAGTGCCAGGGTACAAGTAAGGTACGTGTGATACATTCAATGGCTAACTAATGGTTCAAAAGAGTGCAAGCTTCCAGGGCCACCGAGGAACCCCTATTCTTAATGTAGCATTATACAGAACTTACAGGTTTCAATATCAGCAGAAGCCAGCTTTCCTGTAGCGCCAAAATGAATCCTGATGAATTTACCCTGCATGGATTAAATATATACATGAGTACAAGATTCTCTTTACCCAATGTGCCCAGTGTGATAATAATGATGCATATTCTCCTAGGTCACTGTCCCTAACATTACAAAGAAAAAGATGGCCTTCCCTGCTCATCCTTGTTAGAGATAAGGACCTGCTCATACTGTATAGTTCACCCCTCCCCCAGTTAACCCTGGTATAGCTCAGGATATCACAGCATGTAGATGGGATTCGGTGGTATTGTTACAGTGTAACCCCACATACTGCCACACGAAGAGAGGACAATGACGACTGATACTTATTGGACCTAAACAAATCCTGCCCAATAAGACACGTTCCCTGTCGGAAGACACCTTACTGGATGGGCTCATTCAAGTGAATGTTGCATAAAGGGCCATATTTACTAAGTGATGTTAATCTATAGCAGGGGCGCTCGACTCCAGTCCTCAAGGGCCACCAACAGGTCAGGTTTTAAGGATATCCCTGCTTCAGCACAGTTGGCTCAATCAGTGGCTCAGTGGAAGACTGTACCACCTGTGCTGAAGCTGGGATTTCCTTCCATCCTGACCTGTTGGTGGTCCTTGAGGACTGGAGGCGAGCCCTCCTGCCCCATAGGACACCTTCAATGCTGGGAATGACCACACAGCCCATTCCCACGAATGGCCCATGTTGACTAAGCTTGCTAGAAGGTGTCTTCTGAAGTATCTCTGCTTAGAGGCCCATATGGTCCACAATAAGGACCTAGCTAAAACAAAGTACCGGAGAAGGAGGAGGGGAGGAGGGGTGATGAACACCAGTCTAAGCAGAAAGGCAGGTAGCATGGGAGAGTGGGGCTTTTGGGGCTGTTTAAAGGCTAGAGGGGCTTATCCCGCCCCCTTATTTGTGTAATATAAATGCAAACTTACAAAGCGGGAGGAGTTGTCGTTCCTCACGGTCTTGGCGTTGCCGAAGGCTTCCAGCAGAGGGTTAGCCTGGATAATCTGATCCTCCAGGGTCCCCTGTAATGGGGCAAGAAGAGGAATTACTGTGTGTCCCTAAAGGTAAAATAGAGGGACTGACAGATGCATTGTCTCAACAAACGCCACCTTATGGAAGCATACATTACATAGCATCCGCTCCATGACCTCACGTACACACACTTAGGCACACACACATGCATACGCACACGCTCATGCACACGCACACAGACCTTCCACAGCGCCACCGCGGCATATTCAGCACTAAGGAGTCGCGGCTCCAGAGACAGTAAGGCTGCGGCCAGGGTGATGCTGAGCGGACGCGCGCGATCAAATACATTGCTACAATGTGTTTGCCCAGCGTGAGTGCGCGCGTGCCCGTGAGCGCACGGTGCTCAGCTGCTTTGAAAGACAAGAAAATTTGTTTCTGTCGATCGCTGGCGCATCACGTGAGTGGTTCGCCCAATGAGGGTGTACTAACTCGGTGACGTCATGGCCACGCCCCCCTGAGTGCGCAACTGGCTGGCCACAAATCCCCCAAGCAATATGAGCGCCAGCGCGCTCTCGTTCACCCTGGCCGCAGCCTTACTCTCGCTAAATCTGTAATAGGTTTACAGCTGTACCGATAATCAGTATCTATTCTGATTAACACGCTTGTTCGTTCAATAAAAGGATTTATCTTTCAGTTTCACGGTCTATGCCACACGTCACCTTCCAGTGGAGGAAGACACATTTCAGCCCATTCACCGTGGTTCCGTGGTTCCGTGGCTGGACGATGCCGTACGGCAGAGCTCAGCGTAGCAGATACGACCCTATGTGGCTCACCTGGATTTTGCTGCAGGAAGAAGCGTCTTTTTTCTTCCCAGAATCTCCAGCAGCCGCAATAGTTGCAAAATACTGGATGACGCGTTTCGTGTTCACAGTTTTTCCCGCCCCTGACTCTCCCCTAAAAAATTCAGCAAATGAGTCTGAGCTGGGTTTCATGTGGCAGGAGTCCCAGCAAAGATACAACACTTTGATCACAAAGAGTACTGTACACCCAGATAATTAAAGACTCATATTTAGTGGAAACATAAAATAATGTGTCCCAGAATAGGGAGAACTTTTCAATATTCCGTTATACACACCTTATCGTACATTCATTATTTTGCATATAAGTTATGCTTTAGTAAGCCTGATAAAGATATACTTACGTAATGAGAATAGACTGATTTTCTCGATCTGTAAATAATAAAACATAGTTAGTTCTGGTGGGATCATCCCCTAAGGTTCATAATATTCAATACACTTATTGGAAAGCTATAACAGCAAGCTGAATAACTTATCTCTGCTGAGCTTTGCCTTTAAGTATCAGACATTTCCCAGTCTCCTTTGTTGCCGCAAATTAATCAGAATCCACCATCCACTCCTCCACCTCCTCATACTCATAATCTCTCCTCATACTCTCTACTCATACTAATACTCTCCTCATCCTCTCTTCTCATCCTCAATCCTCATCCTCCTTTTCATACTCCCTTCTTAGTATGGACCTCTTAACCTCCTCCCTATACCTTTTACATCAGGCTAATAAAGCCAAAGTTCTCAACTCAATAAAGGGTTACCAATTTGTTACCATTTGTTACCTACGTGTACGCACACGACAATTCCTTGTATTTCAAGCTAAATATTATGTCTTCTTCCAATTGAATTATTTGGGATTTTTAGAACAGAAAATGTGTCAATTGATAATTAGCTATACTGTGTATAAACATAAATATATAATTATATACTGTATATACACACGTGCAATATGAAATATATAAATGACGTTTGCTATGTCTTACCGGTGAGCATGGCCTGATAGGCGTTATCAGAGATGGAGAAGATATGGGGGGGAGCCTCCTGGCGCTTCTTCCCTCTGTAGGCATCGACCACCTCTGGGTTATACACAGGAAGCCACTTATAGGGGTTGACGGTGGCACAGAAAAGACCCGAATACGTCTAGATGAACAAAGAAAAGTAGGAGGCCGTGTTGATCTGCGATCTTTTTTCTTTTCCACTTCTCCTCTTACTAATTTGTGATTTCCCACAAGCCGAAAACGTGGTCTCTGTTATGTTACACATTATAATAATATAGATAGGGGCCGTGGGACTGCATTGTTATCCAGCTGGTTTAAAGCATGGTTAAGAAGCATTGCATTCTCTGTGGCCTTACTCTGTACCTGAAATATTCATCTATTTTAAGGGTAGCCAACTCCAGTCCCCAAGAGCTGCCAACACAATCAAGTATTAGGGATATCCCAGGTGAGCACAGGTGGCTCAATCAGTGTTTCAGTCTGCGATTGGGACCCTGATTGAGCCACCTGTGCTGAATCAGGGATATCCTGAAAACGTGACCTGTTGGTGGCCCCTGAGGACTAGAGCAGGCTGATATATCTAATGTCACACAGACATCATAATACCCTTCCCATGCCCCCTGCAGTCAGATGTATTGTGTGCACTTCCACACTTTGCACTCCTCACATAGATCATCCAGGCGGCATAACGCTCCTTGAGGTTATAAAGGACCGATGGCTCGTTCAGGTGAGTAAGCATAGCCATGTCTTCCAGCTTATTAAACTTGGGCGGGTTCATGGGAAAAACCTCATCTTCCTTAACAGTAACAACCTATAGGAGGAAGAAAAGGTCATTTTGTTAATTAATTATTATTCAAACAAAATGTTAAACTACACACAATATGCAATATATTTCCTGCCCACTAAAGGAAATATGACTTAAAAAATTCCCACAAATAATAGTTTTTTCGTTACATGGCGCCGGCCGTGTACACCGCGCTGTACGTAGAATTGTGCATGCGTACTAACTCCTTGTCCCATGCAGCTCACATTCCTGGGAGATAAAGTGACTTGACGAGGGTATCCCTGGGGCTTTGTATGTGTAATGGCAGAGCTGCCCGGGTCCCGGGGCCCAGTCAATGTGTGCTTATCCTTAATATGTTGGGCATTGTTACTATGACGCTGTGACAGGTGACTCTCTGTGGGAACACTGCAAGCCACCATGGGTCCCAAAGACAGCTATCGTCCAATCAGCTTCACACCCAGCCAGACGTCTGTGCGCATGCGCAAAACCGAGTCCTATGGAAAGGATAGCATCAGAAGGCTCCAACCTGGCAGTGTACGAGCCAGGGCGACCATCGCCAAGCACAGACTGAAGTGGGCTAAAGGGCGTCTGAGACGGACACCACGCAGACACCGCACGGCTAAAAGCGAAGGGACAGACGTGGGAAGGCTGGGCCGGAGTGGACAGAAACTGCGCTGGAAAGCTGTTCACAAATACCCATGTGAATTAGCTGTTTGTGAGTGGATCGTATTTTAATCCATTTATTGCTATTACATTGTATTATGCTATGTCCTTTGTTCTCTCTACTTTTTTAAGACACCATGCTGGATGTTGTGGAAGGCTTCGCCTTTATTCCCCAGTGTGATTTAGTCACATGTAAGTGCGTGTATTTGAATATCTCATATATGGTATAATTGTAACTATATCGGTATTATACCATTGTTTATTGTATTTTTATTTTATCTTTTCTTTCCCTATCTTACACGTCCGGGATGATGACTTGAGTCTACTCGCTGGAGGACTTTTTCTCTTTTGTGCAAGTGGGGCAGCGGCTCGGGGCGTGGGGGGGGTTGGGGGGGGAGTAAAGACAATTAGATTATTTGGAAGTTCATACACAGCCATCAAATACTCAACGTAACAATGCAAAGTGTCGAACCCAGCGCTCGGACACGTACATTTCCACCGTCAGTTTTGACAGTGACTTTGGCCCCGTCTCGGTTCTGAACGATTCCTTTCACATAAAGGTCTTTGTTGTCAGCAACATAACAGGAGCTTTTGGCATCAAAGGGCTGATTTTGAGACTCAATGCGTTCTTTCTCTGATTTCCGCAGGTATTGTGCGGCCTCTCCAAATATCATCATGTCGCGGTCCCCACTCATGGCTGCGACTTTCCTAGGGAAAGAAAAAGACCAGTCGGTCGGAAGTTTACACACCGAAAATAATTCACATGATAACGAGAGTTGGAGAAACAATGACCGTAGTATTAAGAGAATCGCGATGTGCCAACGTTCCTCCCATATTTGCTGTCCCCTGGTGTGTTGGTAGATATTTGCCCCGGTGTGTTTGTAGAGATATGCCCCGGTGTGTTTGTAGAGATACAGTATGCCCCGGTGTGTTTGTAGATATATGCCCCGGTGTGTTTGTAGATATTTGCCCCGGTGTGTTTGTAGATATTTGCCCCGGTGTGTTTGTAGATATATGCCCCGGTGTGTTTGTAGATATTTGCCCCGGTGTGTTGGTAGATATTTGCCCCGGTGTGTTGGTAGATATTTGCCCCGGTGTGTTTGTAGATATTTGCCCCGGTGTGTTTGTAGATATTTGCCCCGGTGTGTTTGTAGATATTTGCCCCGGTGTGTTTGTAGATATTTGCCCCGGTGTGTTTGTAGATATTTGCCCCGGTGTGTGTGTAGATATTTGCCCCGGTGTGTGTGTAGATATTTGCCCCGGTGTGTTGGTAGATATTTGCCCCGGTGTGTTTAGATGCAGTCTCCGGTTTGTAATCTAATTAACATAACAAAGATTCTCTTTGGATGGGTCAGTTCTGTGTCCGGAGTAACTTGCAGACCCCCTGTAAGTATATAAGTAACTGTGTGAGATTCCTCAGCGTGCCCACCTGCCTGCCCAGGGATTCCCCCGCGTGCCCACCTGCCTGCCCAGGGATTCCTCAGCGTGCCCACCTGCCTGCCCAGGGATTCCCCCGCGTGCCCACCTGCCTGCCCAGGGATTCCTCAGCGTGCCCACCTGCCTGCCCAGGGATTCCCCCGCGTGCCCACCTGCCTGCCCAGGGATTCCTCAGCGTGCCCACCTGCCTGCCCAGGGATTCCCCCGCGTGCCCACCTGCCTGCCCAGGGATTCCCCCGCGTGCCCACCTGCCTGCCCAGGGATTCCTCAGCGTGCCCACCTGCCTGCCCAGGGATTCCTCAGCGTGCCCACCTGCCTGCCCAGGGAGACTCGCTACTCCCGGAGAATGCCGCACATGCTGCTAATCTCCCCATTAATGCGGCCGGCATGTATACCATCCCCATGCGCGGCCCAGGGCCCAGCAACTCTAATTACAGCCATCTCCAGTTACACAATCACAGCCAGAGATACAGAGGCACAATGAGAGTAACATTGGTCCTAATTCAACATGCTGAGAGTGAGCTCCCCCCCTCACCCCCTACCCCTCTCTCACAGAAAAGCCTGACTGCAACCGCTCCCCCTCCTTGCCCCCCTCACCCCCCCACCCCTCTCTCACAGAAAAGCCTGACTGCAACCGCTCCCCCTCCTCGCCCCCCTCACCCCCCACCCCTCTCTCACAGAAAAGCCTGACTGCAACCGCTCCCCCTCCTCGCCCCCCTCACCCCCCTACCCCTCTCTCACAGAAAAGCCTGACTGCAACCGCTCCCCCTCCCCATCGGTAACAGCTGGGCCCAATTGCCTGCTAAATATTAAGACCACCGGCATCCCCTTCTCCCCCCCTCGCCCCATGCTGGACAGGCTCTCAGCACCCACCCGGTCACTGAACAAACTGCAAGCGCCCCCCACCCTCTGCCCCCTCCCCCCCGCCCCATCCTGCCAAACAACCTGCATATTCCACGAGCTGCGAGGTGCCTCAGTGCTTAGCACCACTGAGCAGTTATAGTCCATGGTCCCTCTGCTGTGATACCCGGCACCCATTATCCGTGCCTGGACTTTGCTGGTCGCTGTGTTCGGAGCTGGGAGAGTTAGTAGTAATAATATCGGGTACGCACTGAAGTCGGGGTGACGGCCGGAGCAGGAAGCCATGCATTTGAAGCCCTGTGTAGGATGCAGGGCCAGGCTGGATTATATTATTTATCTCTTACAGGAACGAGAGATCATTCCAACTGGAGCTGGCCCTCAACGCTTTCAAAACCCAGCAACCTTAAAACTCACCTCGCAAATGAAGCACCCCAATATCCTGCACTCGGGGCTACTGTCCCACACCCACAGTCACTCCTACCACCCATTGTGGCCAAGCACTGCCATCTACTGTCCCTACCCACCATCAAGGCCAGGCACTGCCATCTACTGTCCCTACCCACCATCAAGGCCAGGCACTTCCATCTACTGCTCCTACCCACCATCAAGGCCAGGCACTGCCATCTACAGCACTTATTCCCTCACCAGCTGTCTCTTTAAGTCTCCCAACATACCAATTAGAGTGTAAGCTCTTGGGGCTGGGATTTCCTTTCCTGTTGTCTGATTTTGCTGCTCGTATTGCACTGTATTGTTTGAGAAACGCTGAGTACACTTTCGGAGTTATATAAACAAAGATATACATATAGTATAGTATACACGGTGCACATATAGAATACACAGTGTACATATAGTCTACACGGTGCTTACGCTTCTTATCTGAATCAAGACCAGGATAATGTTGGATTGCTAAAATATTTGCCAGTAAGGGCGGTAATGGCTTTTATGGAAGTCACAGGCTGGTATATAACCTTATATCTTCCACAAACTATACGTATAACCTTATATCTTCCACAAACTATACGTATAACCTTATATCTTCCACAAACTATACGTACAGTATAACCTTATATCTTACACAAACTATACGTATAACCTTATATCTTCCACAAACTATACGTACAGTATAACCTTATATCTTCCACAAACTATATGTATAACCTTATATCTTCCACAAACTATATGTATAACCTTATATCTTCCACAAACTATATGTATAACCTTATATCTTCCACAAACTATACGTACAGTATAACCTTATATCTTACACAAACTATACGTACAGTATAACCTTATATCTTACACAAACTATACGTACAGTATAACCTTATATCTTACACAAACTATACGTATAACCGTATATCTTCCACAAACTATATGTCAGCTATGTCGTCACATGAAATAATTATTTGGATGACCAATTGTATTTTTAAGTGTTAACATCAATTGTGAATAAACACAAACTATATTTTAATGGGTCAACGCCAGTGGCGATATTGTGGGGCAACGAAAGGTTAAGGAAGGGACGTCACGTGGTTCTATAATACGCCAATGCCTTGGTTGCTTGGGGTCTAGCGCCCCCTGCTGTGCTTTTGGAAGGAGCCAGGTTACAGACACATGTCCTGGAACACATGCATCTCCCCTGAGCTGTCCCACAGATTTTTTGGTATGTATTTTGTGTGTGGGGGGGGGGGGGGAATTGAGTGAGAGTGGGGAAATTGACGGAAGGTAGGGGCGAGTGAGAGGAGAGAGGGGGGAGGGAGTGAGGAAAAGAGGGAGTGGGTAGAGGGTGCGAAACAGAAGGGACTCTTGAGGTGTGAAATGGGGGGGGGGCGGGGGGTGAGGGCTCCGGACGCAACTCTAGTCCTGGGCCCCGGGAAATCTGTCTGTGGCCACACACACACACACACACACACACACAGAGACACACACACACACAGAGACACACACACACAGAGACACACACACAGAGACACACACACACACACAGACACACACACACAGAGACACACACACAGAGACACACACACACACAGACACACACACAGACACACATACACACACACACACAAAGACACACACACACAGACACACACATACACACATACACACACACAGAGACACACACACACACACACACAGAGAGACACACACACACACACACACAGAGAGACACACACACACACACACACAGAGAGACACACACACACACACACACACACAGAGACACACACACACACACACACAGAGAGACACACACACACACAACGAGGTAAGAACGTCTGCCGCAGAACATCTGGGTATCAACGGTTCTTTGGTGCAAAACTGGAGCAATTCTAGAGCAAAAAAAGTGCACTGATTATGCCACAAGTAAGTCTCACTGAAATCAGTAGCGTTTTTCTCCTTGATACAAAACGCAAAACCTGGCGAGATAAACGCCATCAGAATTATTCAGGGGAAGGAATGATATATTTCGCCTCAAAAAACATGCTCCTGTTTTTTCTCTCTCTGCTGTTACTGATTTTGCATCAGGGACACTTTGAGTGACCCTAAAAGTATACATTTTTCATTAAAAAAAAGCCCATTGTGTTTCATACATATTTATAGGATTACAACACTAACGTGTGACGCTATTTTACAGGCTGGAGAATTTTGTGCGTATTTGATGTGTATAATCTCACAGCTGTGGCGTTTCTCTGTTTAAAGGGCAGATCCTGGCAGCCACCTGTGTAACATGCTCAGTCAGTAATCTCAGGGTCTACTTTATTCCTTAAACAAATGTAACCATGCATTAAAGCAAATACTTGGCTGCTTAGTCAATCAAGTGTTTTATTTACCCATATCACACCCTGTCCTTAACAGAAACCCAATAATCAGTAAGTCAATACAGTTAGGGGAGGGTAGAGAGGGGGCTTTGCCTGTGCAATCTCTTGTTGAACCCACAGTGATATCAGACAGAAGGGAGCACCCCCTCCCAGGTCTCAGCTCAGCGTGCTTACATAATAACTTAAACCCGCGGCTCCCCGGCACTGCGCTGCCACGAAGTCACGGCGGGGACCCCGATCCGGACCCCCCCACAGCGACAATAACCCTCCGGCGCTGGGGTAGTCGCGATCCCGCAGTGCCAGAAACAATAATGCTAACTACATCTGTACCCCTGGTTACAGGAATGCACCACAACTGCGCTACAACGGCATCCTAACTGCACCACAACTGCACCACAACTGCACCACAACTGCACCCCAACTGCACCACAACTGCACCACAACTGCACCAGATTTATCCATTGCTTTCAATGGTCTTTTTTCCCCTTTAGTAATCGTCTTAATTAAACTATTTACCACAGTCCTGTGCCATATGTGCAGCCTGGAAACACAAATAAACACAGCAATTGTGTTTTTGGAAAGGTTACCCGGACCTGCACCGTAACAGGTCTACACAACAAAGATATTTTTGCTCTATAGTGATGGTCAGAAGCATCTCTATCCTGGTGCTAATGTATCGAGGGGCTTTGCCCTAATTTTGCCGCTTGCAATTCCTACGGCCGAGGTCAGGGTGGCTGCTACGCAACGAGCGTGCGCTTGCATGCGTGTGCCCGTCGCAATTTCAGGTAATTCGGTTGGAGTGTTCAAACTGAAAACTCCACCGGCGGCAAAGTGCAGCGTTGACGCTGCTACACTTTGCCGCAACAACCCAAAATTATATTTGGGACAGCAGTCACGTCACGTGAGCTGGTTTAGCGAATCAGCTCCGTGACACATTCGCCCCCCGCCACGCCCCCAAATGCCGCGACCCAACTCCTGCAGCTTAGGCACAGATCGCTGAACTGCAGGAGCATGCGGGGGAGTCGCGCACGGACGCAAGCGTCCGTAGCAGTCACCCTGAACTTGGCCTAATAAGTGCACAGCAGCCAGGGAGGCGTTACATGGCGCATACATTGTAACGCCATGTGCCACACTGCAACCCTCTATCTGCACACAGCGTCAAACACTCTGCCTGGCTTAAGGGGGCATCATCCTCCTGGTTAAAGACCTGCTTCAAATGTAAGATAATTAATGTGATTACGCAATAAAGATTCAGTGTCGGTCACAGCTAATTGTTCCCAAAGACAAAGATTGTACTGATGGGAGATTCTCAGGAGTGAGACGTTTGGCTAACAGAAGTGTACAAAAGAGGCACATACCTTCTCCGGCAGGATCTGAGACTGCTCCCCTGCTGTCCCAGGACAGTATTTATACCGGGTTCATCTGCTCTCACACCAGGCACATGTTCTATATTTGGTCAACAAAGGGCAGAGTCTCTGCTATACTATAGCCCATTATAGTATTGAAAGCCGGAATAGATAAGGAGCTTCCCATCAGCCTGAGTGAGCTGCAATCCAACCACTGCCACCAAGACAGGAGCTAGAGCCATAGGGGGTGTTTATTTATATCCGTTAGGGGGTTTATGTGCCAGAATGGGCGAGAACGTCCATTTAAGATAACGACAGTTAAAGTCTGTTCGGACGTGTTAACCCACAAGAGACCTTATGGATTCTGCCCCTCGGATGGTGGTAAGACTCCACAAGAGACCTTATGGATTCTGCCCCTCGGATGGTGGAAAGACTTCCCAGTCTCCTTATTTATCAGGGAGAATTCATCAAATGTAGATGATAGTGAATCATTTGTATCAGAGAAAGGTTCCCTCAATCAAGAACCCTTTCACATCATCATCTTCAGCCCTTATCGATTCACTGCTGGATGATTCCACCACAAATATATATATTTTTTTTTTTTTTTTTCGGGCTTGTGCATCAAGCATTGCAAACTGGGGCATTGCTATAAAAAAATATGCAATAAATAGCGTCATTTTGACTCTGGATCACTTCGCGGCAATATAACAAACTGATAGGTGACTATTTTGCTTTACTTGCGCCAGTTGGCGTTTTGGGGAGCGGTTATAAGGGGCGATAGTCAGAGCAGTTTTATGAAATGTATAAAAATCTGCACCTGTAACGGTGGCGTTTTCCTTCTCTTTGCGTCAGTTGAATCTATCAGGTTTGGTCGGTGTTAACCTTTGCACCGGAGAGATCTATGTGAAGTGTAAGATTTGAACCCCTATAGTGCTAAAAAAACAGAGAAGCATGAAACGCATGTCATAGTCTATACGATTATACCAGTGGGTCTCACTACCACTCTACACTGTTGATCAACAGATGAACAAATACATGCAATATTAAAGTAGCAGTTCCCCCTCTGCCCCCGCCCCTTTTTTACATGGATGTATGTGGAGCAGGGGGTCCCTGGAGTTGAGCTGGGTTATTTTCCACTATGTGGACCCCCTGGTTAACGAGACACTTACTAGAAAAGGTGCGCCCACATCACGCTGGCCAATAGGAAGCCAGAACTCATGATATAGAGGCTTCCTGCTGCCCCACGTGATGCGGGAGGTTGAAACTACCTTCAGTGTTAAGTATCTCGGGAATCAAGGGGTCCCTTAAATTAAAAATAGAGCATTACTAGCTGCGAGACCCCCTGCATCTCATTCATGTAAAAACCGAGGGGGCAGGAAAAAAATGAAACGAACAGGTGGAACTGCACCTTTAATATTACGCACTAATCTGCTGATAGAGATAGAAAACGCCATGGGCCATGTGAATGGCCTAAAAATAAATGTTATGGGGTCCGGAGACCCCCTCCCTAGTCTTGAAATCACAGTTTTAGACCCCCACATAATACATCTCTTGTTACTTATTTAACAGAAGTTCTTCAAGTGTGTCCTTGCAAACGCAACATCGTGTGAGTCGATACAAACCGTCACAAATACCTACTGGTCATATAGTAGCTATATCATTTTATTCTCGTCATCTGGCCACTATTGGTTAAAACTAGCACTGCCAGAGAGCAATGAGAACGAGCTTCTGACAACCCTGATCCATGGAGAGATGGAAGACCAATTATACTCTTCACATATTGCTGGAGCAGTACCAGCTTTCATGGAGGTTAAGGTCATTTATGGGATTCGGGGAACGGAGGGAATCCCAGTTTCAATCGGGTTGGCAACTGTACGAAATAATAATGAATACATGCTTGATATGTTACATCAAAGCTATTCCATTTTCAAATGCCAGCGCCCCCAGATGCTGTTGGATTAGGCCAGCAAATGTATCACTGTCTTCTACCCTATATGTGCTACATCTCCCCACTCGGATTTTCTCAGGTTCCAGCCCATCTTTGACCTCTATGGTTAACCTTTTCCGTGCCCTACGATGTACCTGGCACGCCACAGGCCACATGTACCGAGTACATCATGGGGCAAAACTCGCTTCCCAGAAACTCGAGCAGATCGTCCGATAAAAATGGAAGCGGTTCCCCTTCCCCTTCCGTTTCCGTCACACGTGGTACTAACAATGTTCATGTCATTTTGTGTCTTGACGCATCGCATCATTTTTTGACGCCCAGTCATGTCAAATATAAGTAGCAGCTTCTCCATCTGGTGCAAATTGCTAAAAGCCAAGAAAATGACCCACTTCCAACCGGGTGGATTTTTGGATGCGCTCTGAAGGGAGGAAAAGTGACGCAGAATTGGATCTCTCATTATAATCGGTAAATGCCACATTACTCCGCCTTTTGATACTCCCCAAATCGCAAGCGGACGCAAGGTGCTTGATACATTGACATAGAGGCGCTAGATGAATAATTACACTATTTGCATCAATTGTGCTGCGAAATGAAATGAATGCCTAGCCCCCATATAGATTATAGATTATAGATTGCTACGGTAGGTAGAATAAAAGCAGCTAAAATCTGGAATGTAAACGTACCACTATGTATGTACAGGCATACCTCGCTTTAAGTACACTCACTTTAAGTACACTCGCGAGTAAGTACATATCGCCCAATAGGCAAACAGCAGCTCACGCATGCGCCTGTCATCACGTCCTGAACAGCAATACCGGCTCCCTGCCTATACCGAAGCTGTGCGCAAGCGGGGAGACTATAGATCCTGTTACAAATGCGTTATTTACATCAGTTATTCACGTATATAACGATTGCAGTACAGTACATGCATCGATAAGTGGGAAAAGGTAATGCTTCACTTTAAGTACATTTTCGCTTTACATACATGCTCCGGTCCCATTGCGTACGTTAATGCGGGGTATGCCTGTATACCTTTAATTATAGCGTCATCTGTGTACATCGCGTTTTACAGGAGTAATGCACATCACATTGTGGGAATAAGAACTTCAGACATTAAAGAAACATTAGGAAAAGGAGTCACTGCCCCGAAGAGCTTACAATCTAAGTGGTAGGTAGGGAGAACTTACAGACACAGTAGGAGGGCGTTCTGGAAAGTGCGTCTGCGAGAGGCCACGGTCAGTGAATATGATTCGTTACAGAGGTGGGTTTTTAGATAGGTCCTAAAGGTGGATAGAGAGGGTGCTAGTCAGATATAGAAGGGAAGGACATTCCACAGGTGTGGGGCAGTCAGTGAGAGAGGGTTTAGGCAGCAGAGGGCTTTAGATACAAAAGGGGGCAGACAGAAGACATCCCAAGTACGCTGCCTATGGGGTTTCATTTGACTCCTACCTCTTTCTACCCTCATATAAATGCTTTAACTAAATCTTTCTACACAGCATTGCAAAGATACACCCCTTCCTCTATTCCTTGACTACTAAAACACTCATTCATGCCCTAATTCTTTCCTGTATACTGTAGATTACGGCAACATTGTTATCTGGCCTCCTTTCCGCACACCTCTCTCCCCTACAAGCGTACGTAATACTAGCAGCGCTATACAAGAACAAACAATTATTATTATATTATTACAATCTATTAAAAATGCTTCTGCTTGAAGCCTCTCCTGCTCCTCTAAACATGTATCTGCTTCCGACTTCCTGACATCTCTGTTGGCTTCCTATTAGTTTCCATATAAACGACACAATTCTCCTCCTTTCTTTTAAGGCTTCACACTGCTCTGCACCTCCATATATCTCACCTCTGATCTCTCGTTACACTGCTCTGCACCTCCATATATCTCACCTCTGATCTCTCGTTACACCCCTCTGCACCTCCATATATCTCACCTCTCCACCTCCATATATCTCACCTCTGATCCCACGTTACACTGCTCTGCACCTCCATATTTCTCACCTCTGATCTCTCGTTACACTCCTCTGCACCTCCATATATCTCACCTCTGATCTCTTGTTACACTCCTCTGCACCTCCATATATCTCACCGCTGATCCCACGTTACACTCCTCTGCACCTCCATATATCTCACCTCTGATCTCTCGTTACACCCCTCTGCACCTCCATATATCTCACCTCTGATCCCACGTTACACCCCTCTGCACCTCCATATATCTCACCTCTGATCTCTCGTTACACTCCTCTGCACCTCCATATATCTCACCTCTGATCCCACGTTACACTGCTCTGCACCTCCATATATCTCACCTCTGATCTCTCGTTACACCCCTCTGCACCTCCATATATCTCACCTCTCCACCTCCATATATCTCACCTCTGATCCCACGTTACACTGCTCTGCACCTCCATATTTCTCACCTCTGATCTCTCGTTACACTCCTCTGCACCTCCATATATCTCACCTCTGATCTCTTGTTACACTCCTCTGCACCTCCATATATCTCACCTCTGATCTCTTGTTACACTCCTCTGCACCTCCATATATCTCACCGCTGATCCCACGTTACACTCCTCTGCACCTCCATATATCTCACCTCTGATCTCTCGTTACACCCCTCTGCACCTCCATATATCTCACCTCTGATCCCACGTTACACCCCTCTGCACCTCCATATATCTCACCTCTGATCTCTCGTTACACCCCTCTGCACCTCCATATATCTCACCTCTGATCTCTCGTTACACCCCTCTGCACCTCCATATATCTCACCTGATCCCACGTTACACCCCTCTGCACCTCTGATCTCTCGTTACACCCCTCTGCACCTCCATATATCTCACCTGTGATCTCTTGTTACACCCCTCTGCACCTCCATATATCTCACCTGTGATCTCTTGTTACACCCCTCTGCACCTCCATATATCTCACCTCTGATCTCTCGTTGTACCCCTCTGCACCTCCATATATCTCACCTCTGATCTTTCGTTGTACCCCTACTCGTCTCTTATGCTTGACCCAAATTTGTCTCATCTTGCAGCTTTACAGCTCTACAGTCCCCACCCGTCTTCAACCTTTTTCACTGATCTCTCCCTACCTATGGAACGTTCCTCCCTCTCTCACTGATCTCCCCCTACCTATGGAACGCTCCTCCCTCTCTCACTGATCTCCCCCTACCTATGGAACGTTCCTCCCTCTCTCACTGATCTCTCCCTACCTATGGGACGCTCCTCCCTCTCTCACTGATCTCCCCCTACCTATGGAACGTTCCTCCCTCTCTCACTGATCTCCCCCTACCTATGGGACGCTCCTCCCTCTCTCACTGATCTCCCCCTACCTATGGAACGTTCCTCCCTCTCTCACTGATCTCTCCCCTACCTATGGAACGCTCCTCCCTCTCTCACTGATCTCCCCCTACCTATGGAACGCTCCTCCCTCTCTCACTGATCTCCCCCTACCTATGGAACGCTCCTCCCTCTCTCACTGATCTCTTCCTACCTATGGACGCTCCTCCCTCTCTCACTGATCTCCCCCTACCTATGGAACGCTCCTCCCTCTCTCACTGATCTCCCCCTACCTATGGAACGTTCCTCCCTCTCTCACTGATCTCCCCCTACCTATGGAACGTTCCTCCCTCTCTCACTGATCTCCCCCTACCTATGGAACGTTCCTCCCTCTCTCACTGATCTCTCCCTACCTATGGAACGTTCCTCCCTCTCTCACTGATCTCTTCCTACCTATGGAATGCTCCTCCCTCTCTCACTGATCTCTTCCTACCTATGGAACGTTCCTCCCTCTCTCACTGATCTCTCCCTACCTATGGAACGCTCTCCCTCTCTCACTGATCTCCCCCTACCTACGGGACGTTCCTCCCTCTCTCACTGATCTCCCCCTACCTATGGAACGCTCCTCCCTCTCTCACTGATCTCCCCCTACCTACGGAACGCTCCTCCCTCTCTCACTGTTCTCCCCCTACCTATGGGACGCTCCTCCCTCTCTCACTGATCTCCCCCTACCTATGGAATGTTCCTCCCTCTCTCACTGATCTCCCCCTACCTATGGAACGTTCCTCCCTCTCTCACTGATCTCTCCCTACCTATGGGACGCTCCTCCCTCTCTCACTGATCTCCCCCTACCTATGGAACGTTCCTCCCTCTCTCACTGATCTCCCCCTACCTATGGAACGTTCCTCCCTCTCTCACTGATCTCTCCCTACCTATGGAACGCTCTCCCTCTCTCACTGATCTCCCCCTACCTACGGGACGTTCCTCCCTCTCTCACTGATCTCCCCCTACCTATGGAACGCTCCTCCCTCTCTCACTGATCTCCCCCTACCTACGGAACGCTCCTCCCTCTCTCACTGTTCTCCCCCTACCTATGGGACGCTCCTCCCTCTCTCACTGATCTCCCCCTACCTATGGAACGCTTCTCCCTCTCTCACTGATCTCCCCCTACCTATGGAACGCTTCTCCCTCTCTCACTGATCTCCCCCTACCTATGGAACGCTTCTCCCTCTCTCACTGATCTCCCCCTACCTATGGAACGCTCCTCCCTCTCTCACTGATCTCCCCCTACCTATGGAACGTTCCTCCCTCTCTCACTGATCTCCCCCTACCTATGGAACGTTCCTCCCTCTCTCACTGATCTCCCCCTACCTATGGAACGCTCCTCCCTCTCTCACTGATCTCCCCCTACCTATGGAACGCTCCTCCCTCTCTCACTGATCTCCCCCTACCTATGGGACGCTCCTCCCTCTCTCACTGATCTCCCCCTACCTATGGAACGCTCCTCCCTCTCTCACTGATCTCCCCCTACCTATGGAACGTTCCTCCCTCTCTCACTGATCTCCCCCTACCTATGGAACGCTCCTCCATCTCTCACTGATCTCCCCCCACCTATGGAACGCTCCTCCCTCTCTCACTGATCTCCCCCTACCTATGGAACGTTCCTCCCTCTCTCACTGATCTCCCCCTACCTATGGAACGCTCCTCCCTCTCTCACTGATCTCCCCCTACCTATGGAACGCTCCTCCCTCTCTCACTGATCTCCCCCTACCTATGGAACGTTCCTCCCTCTCTCACTGATCTCCCCCTACCTATGGAACGCTCCTCCCTCTCTCACTGATCTCCCCCTACCTATGGAACGTTCCTCCCTCTCTCACTGATCTCCCCCTACCTATGGAACGCTCCTCCCTCTCTCACTGATCTCCCCCTACCTATGGAACGCTCCTCCCTCTCTCACTGATCTCCCCCTACCTATGGAACGCTCCTCCATCTCTCACTGATCTCCTCCTACCTATGGGACGCTCCTCCCTCTCTCACTGATCTCCCCCTACCTATGGAACGCTCCTCCCTCTCTCACTGATCTCCCCCTACCTATGGAACGCTCCTCCCTCTCTCACTGATCTCCCCCTACCTAAGGAACGTTCCTCCCTCTCTCACTGATCTCCCCCTACCTATGGAACGCTCCTCCATCTCTCACTGATCTCCCCCCACCTATGGAACGCTCCTCCCTCTCTCACTAATCTCCCTCTACCTATGGAATGCTCCTCCCTCTCTCACTGATCTCCCGCTACCTATGGAACGCTCCTCCCTCTCTCACTGATCTCCCCCCACCTATGGAACGCTCCTCCCTCTCTCACTGATCTCCCCCTACCTATGGAACGCTCCTCCCTCTCTCACTGATCTCCCCCTACCTATGGGACGCTCCTCCCTCTCTCACTGATCTCCCCCTACCTATGGAACGCTCCTCCCTCTCTCACTGATCTCCCCCTACCTATGGAACGTTCCTCCCTCTCTCACTGATCTCTCCCTACCTATGGAACGCTCCTCCCTCTCTCACTAATCTCCCCCACCTATGGAACGCTCCTCCCTCTCTCACTGATCTCCCCCTACCTATGGAACGCTCCTCCCTCTCTCACTGATCTCCCCCTACCTATGGAACGCTCCTCCCTCTCTCACTGATCTCCCCCTACCTATGGGACGTTCCTCCCTCTCTCACTGATCTCCCCCTACCTATGGGACGCTCCTCCCTCTCTCACTGATCTCCCCCTACCTATGGAACGCTCCTCCCTCTCTCACTGATCTCCCCCTACCTATGGAACGCTCCTCCCTCTCTCACTGATCTCCCCCTACAATGGAACGCTCCTCCCTCTCTCACTGATCTCTCCCTACCTATGGAACGTTCCTCCCTCTCTCACTGATCTCCCCCTACCTATGGAACGTTCCTCCCTCTCTCACTGATCTCCCCCTACCTATGGAACGCTCCTCCCTCTCTCACTGATCTCCCCCTACCTATGGAACGCTCCTCCCTCTCTCACTGATCTCTCCCTACCTATGGAACGCTCCTCCCTCTCTCACTGATCTCCCCCTACCTATGGAACGCTCCTCCCTCTCTCACTGATCTCCCCCTACCTATGGGACGTTCCTCCCTCTCTCACTGATCTCCCCCTACCTATGGAACGTTCCTCCCTCTCTCACTAATCTCCTCCTACCTATGGAACGTTCCTCCCTCTCTCACTGATCTCCCCCTACCTATGGGACGTTCCTCCCTCTCTCACTGATCTCCCCCTACCTATGGGACGCTCCTCCCTCTCTCACTGATCTCCCCCTACCTATGGAACGCTCCTCCCTCTCTCACTGATCTCCCCCTACCTATGGAACGCTCCTCCCTCTCTCACTGATCTCCCCCTACCTATGGAACGCTCCTCCCTCTCTCACTGATCTCCCCCTACAATGGAACGCTCCTCCCTCTCTCACTGATCTCTCCCTACCTATGGAACGTTCCTCCCTCTCTCACTGATCTCCCCCTACCTATGGAACGCTCCTCCCTCTCTCACTGATCTCCCCCTACCTATGGGACGCTCCTCTCTCTCTCACTGATCTCCCCCTACCTATGGGACGCTCCTCTCTCTCTCACTGATCTCCCCCTACCTATGGAACGCTCCTCCCTCTCTCACTAATCTCCCCCTACCTACGGGACTCTCCTCCCTCTCTCACTGATCTCCCCCTACCTATGGAACGTTCCTCCCTCTCTCACTAATCTCCCCCTACCTATAGAACGCTCCTCCCTCTCTCACTGATCTCCCCCTACCTATGGAACGCTCCTCCCTCTCTCACTGATCTCCTCCTACCTACGGAACGCTCCTCCCTCTCTCACTGATCTCCCCCTACCTATGGAACGTTCCTCCCTCTCTCACTGATCTCCCCCTACCTATGGAACGTTCCTCCCTCTCTCACTGATCTCCCCCTACCTATGGAACGTTCCTCCCTCTCTCACTGATCTCCCCCTACCTACGGGACTCTCCTCCCTCTCTCACTGATCTCCCCCTACCTATGGAACGTTCCTCCCTCCCTCACTAATCTCCCCCTACCTATGGAACGCTCCTCCCTCTCTCACTGATCTCCCCCTACCTATGGAACGCTCCTCCCTCTCTCACTGATCGTTTCCCGGGTCTGTCATTTACTTCCTTCTCTTATCCACGTTATTGTCCACGTTATTTCCCCCGTGCTGTCACACTGCTTCAGTGATTGCAAAAGAAGTTGTGGCACTCAGTCTTAGTCAGAAAAAAGTGTACATTTTTGGAACAAACTTATTTATATGTATTTTAGAAAGATTGAAGCATTATTGATGCTCTCAAAATAGGAACGGGGTTCAAAAATAATTCACTTTATCTGTACAAAGGAAGTGGATCTGTAAGGGGGAGAAAGTAGTAGTCGTTGGGTGTGAAAATGAAAAAGTAGTGGTGCCGAGTATCTTACAGTGCCATCGGACTTCCACCTTTGCCCTACACACAATACATTGACCTTCATTTTTAAAGCAGTATCCGGGTTTGCAATCTTTACTTAGAAAGGGAACCAGAACATTCCATACTGTATAAGTAATAATGTTTTCTAAATATACGGCTTGGAACGAACCAGCCTTAAAATGTCAATTCCGGATGAGTTACCAGCTCTGGCTCCGGCATAAAGAATAATGATCCCAAAGACTACCAAATACGCCGGATAAAGCACCGTGATCGATATCAAACAGCGGGCGTCCCGCAGCCTGCAGATGAAACGCCGGCTATTTCTGACTTTGCTCGCAAGTATTTTTTCCCACAACCGTCCAACAGTCACAAGTTTGGGTTTAAGCCGCGAGTTATCTGACCCACAAACACTTAACGTGTGCTAAATTGAGCTGAGCTGCTCCTCAGATACCTAAAAAAAAAACTGAAGTGGGTGCGCCATCTGTTCTCCTAAAATCAGCAAACAACAGGACAGGTGCTCATGCAAATTAGCAGGACTACTAACTAACGTAATCCCCCAACAAGTAAGTTAACACCTTCACTGCCATTGGAATTTAGATGGCGCTGAAACTAACCTCTGTAATTAAGGATGAGCTTCCCCTCAGCATTGTACTACACAGTAGGAAAGCAGGGGGTCCCTGGAACCGCAATGCTTTATTTTCTGCTTGGGGGACCACCTGAGATACTTGCCGCTGAAGGTAGCACCGGCGCGTAACAAAACATAGGTTTAAATCTCCCACGTGACGCAGGACAAGAGGAAGCAGAAGCCTCATCCGTCGCGACCCATGTGACGTGGGGGATTTAAACACACGGCAGGACACCCAGAAACTTTCCCGGCATGTATCTATGAAACTAGGGGGGGGTCACAGCCGTTTCATTGCAACCAAATGACAGCCAGCGTTCGGCCGCAGACGGATCCTCAGCCACAGCCGTTTCATTGCAACCAAATGACAGCCAGCGTTCGGCCGCAGACGGATCCTCAGCCGATGTGGCGCTGGAACCTCCGCCGCCTTTAACCCGCAAGTGCGGCTCAGGGTGAAAAACAAGTATGAAATTAGCAGGAGTTGAAGGTCCAAGGGTCTCATCACGGCCACATCAGTCCCACAGGCCGCCAGCTGGAGACCCCTAACTTACAGTATATACTGTGCAGGGGGACACAGGCATATACACATATCTGATAGTGGCGATGTTCAGTCAACAGAGGTTTCAGATCCAGAGAAATAGAAGGTAACAGTGCAAGGAGAGACGTACGCTAGGAATACTGCTGGTCTAGCAGGCACAGAAGGGTGAGATTCAGGAGGTAACAGACAAAACAGAGAGGACTATGGGAGAGCAGGGAGGAAGTCGAGGCAGGGAAATCTCGCTTTCACCTGGGGAGATTTGGGTATATCCGGGGTCCCCGTTGCAAACCGAGCTGCATAATTACCTCAGTGGGAATGCGACCCGGGGGAACCCGGTTAGAACCTCAGTGACCTTGGGCAAGTCACTTTATCTCCCTGTGTCTCAGGCACCGAAATTAGATTGTACGCTCTCTGGGGAACAATCATATAAGGCTGTTCATTAAACTAAGATAGTGCAGATGTGGGCATTCATCGGTGGGAGTCTTATATTCAGTAGTGCCCTGATTGGCCCTTTTTTAAAGAAAAAAATATTTATTGGAAAATAAACCCCTTTCTAAAATGAGGTCCCACGCGTTTTGCTCTATTATTTCAAAGGTTTTGAAAATCTTGACGTGAGTAACAGTACCACTACTTTTTACAGCTCTTTGACCACTGCTGTCTTAAGCCTTGTATCTTCCCTGCTCCCACCCGGCTCTGTCCCAGAGGGAATTCACACATTGGTGTTAACCTTTGGAACATATGTCGTAGCAAATGTAAGTGCACAGGTGCAAAAGCTCGGACATTGAGGCGTCTGGCGAGGACTACGTGTGCAGGAGAGACCTCACAGGCGAAGACGTGTCATCGTTTCCATCCCTAAATATGTCACAATCTTCTGCTATTATTTCCCAGCTCAGACCCTATAACCTCACTTCAAACCATCTGCCAGTTAATAAGGTGCAACGGAATAACTCCTTTGTAATAAGACTTAGGATCAAAATGTACAATTTCACTAAGAAATTGCCAGCCAATTTGGGCGGCGCCATCAAAGCTGGCATCTCTTCTACGTTTATTGCATTGTATCTCTTTCTGTACGCAGTTGATAGATTGTAAGCTCTGTGGGTGAGGGGTACAGATTCTCTTTACATTCATGTTTAATTTCCTTCCTTTAACTAAATGACCCTTACTTATGAGAATACTAACACTGAAGTATTTTACTACGTATTTTGTCACATTGGATGTAGCATTAGTTATTTTTGTCTTTTGTTGTATACATTTGGCCATGCCCAGTAGCACTCCTTTTGACACAAATATATATGACGTGGTGGGTGCTGGGGTTAGAAGGTGCAGGGACTGCGTGTTCATACATAGCAGTACTGCCCGATTTGCTGCATTAGCCCGCAGGGCAGCATGGTAAATAACCTCTTTAATGCCCAGGCACAAACATGTATTCGCCTATTTCCCGTTAGTTACATAGTTACATGAAGGCTATAGCTAACTCATAATAAATTCCAATTAGTTACATGAAGGCTATAGCTAACTCATAATAAATTCCAATTAGTTACATGAAGGCTATAGCTAACTCATAATAAATTCTAATTAGTTGCAAAATCTGTAATATACAGTATTAAGAAAGGTCTAAATATGAATAAAATAATTGTGCCAAATCATAGCAGATAATAGTGTCCTCTGCATGCTGCCATGTACATCTCTCTGCTGTCCAGCTGTCACCTCCTTCATGTCCTTTATGGCTTTGCCAGTGACAGGGACCATTTGGTGACAGCAGAAGGGGGTGTTTTTAGTATACTATAAATGTTACTGAGACTGAGTGAGCAGTGAGGTACCCCCACTTCTAGAAGAATCGCTGCTGCCAGATAATTAAAGCAGGAGTTTCCCCCGCTCTGGGTTTGTTTATTTGACCTCCCCCCTGTTTGTTACAGCATGGGAAGTAAGGTTCTCCCCGGGGTGAAACGCGGAAACGTGCTATTTTCAGCTCTGGGAACCTCCCCCAGTTCCTGAGATACCGGTGATGTTGGCAGTGTCGGTTCTAGCTCCTGTGGAAATAAAATGGCAGTTTCAATCTCCCACGTCACGCGTAGGAAAAGAAAGCCGCTTCCTATTGGACCGCGTGACGCAGGAAGTACTGGTGGTACCTTTAACTGTAAGATATGCAATAAACATTTAGGGGCTTATTCTATATCTTATTCTATATCTTATTCTATATCTGTCCATCAAGCATTTTTTGGCAGAATTTTCCCGTGGACTTTAATAAGAAATGTCAGAACACAGAATACAGAACACACCCCAATCAGCCACTTGGACGGCTATAGAATAAGTCCCTAATTCTACAATAATTATACTTAAAATGCTTAATTTTGTTGTAGCAAAAAAATAAAGGGAAAAAAAAGGATATTTATATTAACTGTGTGATAAAATATTTTAATAAATCTTGTTAGGTAAAATTGTAAATGAATGTGAACTTTCTCCCATCTCTATTTTCTGTACCCTTCCCTCCCCCCAATTTTTATTTTCTTCATTCCTCCCCTCTCTCTAAAAATTTTTAATAAAAATTAAGTTTAAAAAAAAAAAATGCTTAGGGCATAGTCTGCTTTAACTATTCCAGACTTAATTACTACTGGTTTTTAATATTACATTTATCATTTTAATTACATATTTTTATAAATGGGAACCATCTTGAGTCTTAAAATCAATGTTCAATGACAGCGTCAACAACCTGGGATAAATCAACATGGCTGACAGGGCTAGTTGAAAGCCTGGAGGCTAATCTCAACATCTCAATGAGTTCCAAGGTATTCAAAATTAGAAATACATTACAGACATTTCAATTTCATTGAAGTAAAGTCTTTCAAGGAGTTATCCTATTCTTTATATAGAAGCCCACCCAACATGTATAATTCTACACAAAAAGATGAACAGCCACAACTATATCTAGTAAAAGAAAAGTTAGCCACTTAAAAAACTTTACATTAGTTGAAGTTTAGCAACAAAAAATATTCTGCTTTTTGGAACCTACAGATAAACAATAATCCTAATTGTAATTGCAAGGAATACAAAAAGCGGAATATATTGACTGTTGCTAAAAATAAATGTATTTGTGTGTTATATTTGCCTGATTTTCCGCTCTTTCATTTTACCCTATTTCGCCGGTGTAGTATGCTTCAGCTCGCAGAATTGTCCCATTTCAATCTTTCTCGCCTGTTCCCTGCCAAACGCAAGCCCACGCCAAACATTAATTAGCTTGCATTGAGGAGACGCTCAGTGAGGATGTGCGCCTGATCTTCCGCCTACAAAAGAAATCACAGCGAGTCACAATTCCGCAATTAATTCATGAGCCACCTGCTTGCACATTTTACGCGTGTAGCGTGTGCGTACAGATGTGGTCGCCTGCGCTAGCCGACTAGCACAGCGACCACCTCTGCAGCAGGTGTTTAGAACGACAAACATACACAGTCTGTAAAGTACGCTGTAGATATATCCCTAGTGCAGTGATACAGGGCCGACACATACAGTATGTAACCCTGGGACCCAGAATAAGGGGGTTCATATGGGGGTAAAAGCGTCCTAAAGCTTAGCACCATTTAGTGGATCTGGGCCTTACTGCAGAATAATCTGTTAGTTCCCCAGGTGGGGTAGTAAGTAAAACCAAGAGCCATGTGTATTACATGATCCTTAATGACAATGTGCACGGCGCTGTACTATTACTAAGGCCAGAAAATGTGTCATAAAGCTGTCCAGCCGTCTCAATGTCTCTTCTTGTTTAATTCTGAATACTTGAGGGGTCTTTGAAACTCATTTCTGAGGAAGGGAAGAGCACATTAATATGGCGTTCCTTCCTTTTAATCAAACAATTATATCTGCTTTTAATATGTTTATCCAATGTTCATTCATTGTTGCTCCATTTGGTGTATTGGTCATTTACTTTGAACGCTGTTCTCTACGGTCGGTAAAAGGGACACTACAAGATCTCGTAAATCAATGAAAAACTATTTCATGTGGAAGAAATAAATATAAAGTTTTAAACAGTGCTGCGAACAACTAGATATTGAGATGGCACCTCTAATAAATGATGTAAGAAATACAGTGAGCATCTCAGTAAGGTGAACAACAAACAATAAAGTCACATAGAATGAATAATACAGAACAAAAGCGATCCGTCTCTAAATCTACATAGCGAGCAAGAGCCACAGGGAGTTCATATAGTGGACATGAGCACGCTGGACATGAGCACGCTGAGCACGCTGGACATGAGCATGCTGGACATGAGCATGCTGGACATGAGCATGCTGGACATGAGCACGCTGCACATGAGCGTGCTGGACATGAGCACGCTGGACATGAGCATACTGAGCACGCTGGACATGAGCACGCTGCACATGAGCATACTGAGCATGCTGGACATGAGCACGCTGCACATGAGCACGCTGCACATGAGCATACTGAGCACGCTGGACATGAGCACGCTGCACATGAGCATACTGAGCACGCTGGACATGAGCATACTGCACATGAGCACGCTGCACATGAGCATACTGAGCACGCTGGACATGAGCGTGCTGGACATGAGCATGCTGGACATGAGCATGCTGGACATGAGCACGCTGCACATGAGCGTGCTGGACATGAGCACGCTGGACATGAGCATACTGAGCACGCTGGACATGAGCACGCTGCACATGAGCATACTGAGCATGCTGGACATGAGCACGCTGCACATGAGCACGCTGCACATGAGCATGCTGAGCATGCTGGACATGAGCACGCTGGACATGAGCACGCTGCACATGAGCATACTGAGCACGCTGGACATGAGCACGCTGCACATGAGCATACTGAGCACGCTGGACATGAGCATACTGCACATGAGCACGCTGGACATGAACACGCAGGACACAAGCATGCTGAGCATGCTGGACATGAACACGCTGGACATGAGCACGCTGGACATGAGCACGCTGGACATGAACACGCAGGACACAAGCATGCTGAGCATGCTGGACATGAACACGCTGGACATGAGCATGCTGGACATGAACACGCTGGACATGAGCATGCTGGACATGAGCGCGCAGGACACGAGCATGCTGAGCATGCTGGACATGAACACGCTGGACATGAGCACGCTGGACATGAGCACGCTGGACATGAGCACGCTGGACATGAACACGCTGGACATGAGCACGCAGGACACGAGCACGCAGGACACGAGCATGCTGAGCATGCTGGACATGAACACGCTGGACGTGAGCACGCTGGACATGAGCACGCTGCAGATGAGCACGCTTGACATGAGCGCGCAGGACACGAGCATGCTGAGCATGCTGGACATGAACACGCTGGACATGAGCACGCTGGACATGAGCACGCAGGACATGAGCACGCTGGACACGAGCATGCTGAGCATGAACACGCTGGACATGAGCATACTGAGCACGCTGGTCATGAGCACGCTGGACATGAGCACGCTGGACATGAGCATACTGAGCTTGCTGGACATGAGCACGCTGTACATGAGCATACTGAGCTTGCTGTACATGAGCACGCTGGACATGAGCACGCTGTACCTCTTCACGTTATCTTTGACTTATCTGTGAGTGACCTGCGCAGTTAGACACTTCCTTCCTGTGTGATAAGGGCTCCCACTAGTGGTTCTCCTGAGTACTTTGAATGCTAAGGGGTAATTCCTGGGGAGTTTCCATGTTTAAAGCCCAGATGAAAGATCCCAGTATTTTGTGGGGTTTTTTCTAAACATTCTTTTATTGGTTTCAGTGCAGAAACAGGAACAGCAATAAAGACAATTGATGCACATACCGTATGTGGTTGTACATTGTGCTGGACACTTCATATACACACAGAAGTATATGCATAGAACCCTTAGCAATCCCTCACCACGCTACTCCTGTGCATCCACCGGGCTCCACAAAGGCTGAATCGGAAACATTAATACAATCATCGTATCCGCGAGCCACGATTACTCTTGTTAATAGATCGCCGTTTAATGGGGGCATTAATGGCGCTCAATATTCCCCCAGAGGGAAGTGTGACGCCTGCTTCATGTGTAGGTGCAGTAACCCAGCTGGAGAAATAAAGCAACTAAAAAAACATTCACACAGGCAGGTCTGCAGCACCTGCCTTTCCCCATTATCTCTTAGCATACAATGCTTCTACTGCAGCCTGGGATTCTGGGTAATAACATGCAAATGAGGACTCACAGTGTGTCATGTTTTGCTTCTTATCCATTTTAACATAAATCACTATAAGTTTCTGCCTGCCGCATTACACAGCGTCTGCAGCATAGCCTGGGTTACAGAAGTGCAGACCGACACACACACAGACACACACACAGACACACACACAGACACACACACAGACACACACACACACAGACACACACACACACACACACACACACACACACACACACACACACACACACACACACACACACACACACACACACAGACACACACAGACAGACACAGACAGACACAGACAGACACACACACACAGACACACACAGACACACACAGACACACACAGACACACACAGACACACACAGACAGACAGACACACACAGACACACACAGACACACACAGACACACAGATACAGACAGAGATACAGACAGAGATACAGACAGAGATACAGACAGAGACACAGACAGAGACACAGACAGAGACTCACACAGACACACACGGACACACACGGACACACACAGACACACACAGACAGAGACACACAGACACACAGAGATACAGACAGAGACACAGACACAGACACACAGACTCACACAGACACACACGGACACACACACAGACACACACAGACACACACAGACAGAGACACACAGACACACAGAGATACAGACAGAGACACAGACACAGACACACAGACTCACACAGACACACACGGACACACACACAGACACACACAGACACAGACACACAGACACACAGAGATACAGACAGCTTCCTTTTGAGCCTGAGTGTGCCCCAGCACAAGTCACATTGTATGTGTGACCAGGTTGCTTCTACTTGTGATCATGTTCCCTGGGTGTCCAACCAATCCTTTTACTGTCCCCAATTCACCTCCTCCTTCCTCTTGAAGGCCAGTAAGCCCCCCTCCTCCCCGGTGCAGCAGTCTCAGCCGATGCCTACTCACCAACAAAGGGGCCTATGCAGAGAGCAGCGCTAGAATAAATTGGAGAGTTTAAGAAAAAGTAGCTTTAATGGAGAGTTTTATTCTAGAAAAAGCAGAAATGGGCGAAATCCGCTATTTTTAGCATTACTGCATGTGGAGAATTGTAAATGAGGAGATGCGCGCAGCTGAAAGGGAGAAAAAAAAATTGCGCATTTTTTTTCTCCCTATAGCCGGCGAGCTCCTGCTTCTTGCCAACTTTGGTTGGCGGAGAAAATTGACGAAAATCGCGCCAAAAACTGCCGCTAGATGGCGAGCGCGCCTTTCTGAATTTGGATATTTTTCAGACTGGCGAGATGTAGGTTCTCGCCAGCCGCGCGGCGAGATTTATAAATAGAAAAAAAAAATGGCGCTTTTTTCATACCTCGCCATTTTCGGCTGTTTTTAGCGCGATTTTCGCCGGAAAATGGCGAGATTGAAAATGGCGAGATTGTTAATAGCGCTGATCTCTGCATGAGGCCCAAAGTCTTTATTTTCGGGGAGAGACGGTGACTAAAACTGAAATACAAAATGTGCAGCTAAATTCTATCTATGTGCCCGTGCGCTGTTAAAACAACCAGTGCTTAAGTGCTGCCAAGCAGCGTGCGGAAGCACCACAACCACAATTGGCAGGGTGGGTAAAAAAATCACGTACTACCCCTAGCCAGAATGCCCGGGGTGCGACGAAGCGCGCAGGGAATCATAGCCGATGAATAAAATGCGTCCATGGTGCAAACTGTTCCATGCACCGGTCATGCTGCTGCTGCAAGGCAATCTTTCTCCTTGGTCATCTCACTACAGTTAGCACTTAACTGAGCCCCCCCCCGGGTTACCAACTGGGGGTGCACAGGCCAGAAATAAAACTCAGTCCCACTTCTCAACCAGGCCAGAAGACCAAATGCATGCCTGGCAGGAGGAGTACTATACGTGATCACAGCCCAAAGAGTACTTCTCATCGACGGCTGTTACACCCTTTCGGGTCTCATACGTGCAATGTGAAGCTGGTACGTGGGTATACGTGAGTATACGTGGGTATAACCAGACACAAAGGAAGTTATTGTGAGTAAAAAAGTTATAAAAATCCTCCACCTTAAGGTGTACAGCAAATAAAAATGTTAAGTATTCATTATAATGGGTGTGTGGGGCAAATTTGGTGCAATTCTGGAGGGGGAAAAAAAGGTGAACTAGATCTATTTTTAAACCTTTTATCAGATTTATCAATGATAAAACCCCATTGAAAAAATTAGGGTTTTGTGTTTTGTTAAATGTGGTTTAAGTTTTTTGCACCAGTTTTGCCTTGCTACATAAGGGGATATGTACAGTATGTCTCCTGGCTGTAAAAGTTGGGAAAGTTACTGCTTTCATTTATATTTCTGTAATAAATCTAGTTGTTCATCTCTTGTTTTCCCCAAATACTTGTATACACAGATCCCCTGTAGCACTCAGGGAGTTGTTGCATGAAGACAAATTTGAAGCAAAGTTGACACAAATCCTGTAATTCTCATCTTGCGTCTTTGTGTCAATAGATCAGGTATTGCTCCATGGGTGTAAGCTTGCGATTTAGGGGGGTTAAATAGGAGTTACTGTAGGAAGGGGGTACATGATGCACAGATTATAATGGGATGTATGTGTGAAAGGTTGAGTCCCAGCCTTTTTATTTAAAGAAGCAGCAGCATCAGACCCTGGGAAGAATGAAAGAGGCTTTTGCTGTTCTCTGAACCTTCTTTTTATTAGGTATTCCACATTCAGGTGTACAACAACCAGTTCCCCCAGCGTGATGTCTCCAGCCACAGAGTAGCCAGCAATATCTGCATTAGAAAGTTTGCATCCTTTCACTGAAGTTCCACAGACATCCTCATATCACATAGCAGCAACAAGGAGTGCAGAAAGAGACAACCTCATATCACATAGCAGCAACAAGGAGTGCAGAAGGGGACAACCTCATATCACATAGCAGCAACAAGGAGTGCAGAAAGAAACAACCTCATATCACATAGCAGCAACAAGGAGTGCAGAAGGGGACAACCTCGTATCACATAGCAGCAACAAGGAGTGCAGAAGGGGACAACCTCATATCACATAGCAGCACCAAGGAGTGCAGAAGGGGACAACCTCATATCACATAGCAGCAACAAGGAGTGCAGAAGGGGACAACCTCATATCACATAGCAGCAACAAGGAGTGCAGAAGGGGACAACCTCATATCACATAGCAGCACCAAGGAGTGCAGAAGGGGACAACCTCATATCACATAGCAGCAACAAGGAGTGCAGAAGGGGACAACCTCATATCACATGGCAGCAACAAGGCGTGCAGAAAGAAACAACCTCATATCACATAGCAGCAACAAGGAGTGCAGAAGGGGACAACCTCGTATCACATAGCAGCAACAAGGAGTGCAGAAGGGGACAACCTCATATCACATAGCAGCACCAAGGAGTGCAGAAGGGGACAACCTCATATCACATAGCAGCAACAAGGAGTGCAGAAGGGGACAACCTCATATCACATAGCAGCAACAAGGAGTGCAGAAGGGGACAACCTCATATCACATAGCAGCACCAAGGAGTGCAGAAGGGGACAACCTCATATCATATAGCAGCAACAAGGAGTGCAGAAGGGGACAACCTCATATCACATGGCAGCAACAAGGCGTGCAGAAGGGGACAACCTCATATCACATAGCAGCAACAAGGAGTGCAGAAGGGGACAACCTCATATCACATAGCAGCAACAAGGAGTGCAGAAAGAAACAACCTCATATCACATAGCAGCACCAAGGAGTGCAGAAAGAAACAACCTCATATCACATAGCAGCAACAAGGAGTGCAGAAAGAAACAACCTCATATCACATAGCAGCAACAAGTAGTGCAGAAAGAAACAACCTCATATCACATAGCAGCAGCAACAAGGAGTGCAGAATGGAACAACCTCATATCACATAGCAGCAACAAGGAGTGCAGAAGGGAATAACCTCATATCACATAGCAGCAACAAGGAGTGCAGAAGGGGACAACTCATATCACATAGCAGCAACAAGGAGTGCAGAAGGGAACACCCTCATATCACATAGCAGCAACAAGGAGTGCAGAAGGGAACAACCTCATATCACATAGCAGCAACAAGGAGTGCAGAAGGGAACACCCTCATATCACATAGCAGCAACAAGGAGTGCAGAAGGGAATAACCTCATATCACATAGCAGCAACAAGGAGTGCAGAAAGAGACAACCTCATATCACATAGCAGCAACAAGGAGTGCAGAAAGAGACAACCTCATATCACATAGCAGCAACAAGGAGTGCAGAAAGAAACAACCTCATATCACAGAGCAGCAACAAGGAGTGCAGAAAGAAACAACCTCATATCACATAGCAGCAACAAGGAGTGCAGAAAGAAACAACGTCATGTCACATAGCAGCAACAAGTAGTGCAGAAAGAAACAACCTCATATCACATAGCAGCAACAAGGAGTGCAGAAGGGAACAACCTCATATCACATAGCAGCAACAAGGAGTGCAGAAGGGGACAACTCATATCACATAGCAGCAACAAGGAGTGCAGAAGGGAACACCCTCATATCACATAGCAGCAACAAGGAGTGCAGAAGGGAACAACCTCATATCACATAGCAGCAACAAGGAGTGCAGAAGGGAACACCCTCATATCACATAGCAGCAACAAGGAGTGCAGAAGGGAATAACCTCATATCACATAGCAGCAACAAGGAGTGCAGAAAGAGACAACCTCATATCACATAGCAGCAACAAGGAGTGCAGAAGGGAACACCCTCATATCACATAGCAGCAACAAGGAGTGCAGAAGGGAACACCCTCATATCACATAGCAGCAACAAGGAGTGCAGAAAGAGACAACCTCATATCACATAGCAGCAACAAGGAGTGCAGAAAGAGACAACCTCATATCACATAGCAGCAACAAGGAGTGCAGAAGGGGACAACCTCATATCACATAGCAGCAACAAGGAGTGCAGAAGGGGACAACCTCATATCACATAGCAGCAACAAGGAGTGCAGAAGGGGACAACCTCATATCACATAGCAGCACCAAGGAGTGCAGAAGGGGACAACCTCATATCATATAGCAGCAACAAGGAGTGCAGAAGGGGACAACCTCATATCACATGGCAGCAACAAGGCGTGCAGAAGGGGACAACCTCATATCACATAGCAGCAACAAGGAGTGCAGAAGGGGACAACCTCATATCACATAGCAGCAACAAGGAGTGCAGAAAGAAACAACCTCATATCACATAGCAGCACCAAGGAGTGCAGAAAGAAACAACCTCATATCACATAGCAGCAACAAGGAGTGCAGAAAGAAACAACCTCATATCACATAGCAGCAACAAGTAGTGCAGAAAGAAACAACCTCATATCACATAGCAGCAGCAACAAGGAGTGCAGAATGGAACAACCTCATATCACATAGCAGCAACAAGGAGTGCAGAAGGGAATAACCTCATATCACATAGCAGCAACAAGGAGTGCAGAAGGGGACAACTCATATCACATAGCAGCAACAAGGAGTGCAGAAGGGAACACCCTCATATCACATAGCAGCAACAAGGAGTGCAGAAGGGAACAACCTCATATCACATAGCAGCAACAAGGAGTGCAGAAGGGAACACCCTCATATCACATAGCAGCAACAAGGAGTGCAGAAGGGAATAACCTCATATCACATAGCAGCAACAAGGAGTGCAGAAAGAGACAACCTCATATCACATAGCAGAAACAAGGAGTGCAGAAGGGAACACCCTCATATCACATAGCAGCAACAAGGAGTGCAGAAAGAGACAACCTCATATCACATAGCAGCAACAAGGAGTGCAGAAAGAGACAACCTCATATCACATAGCAGCAACAAGGAGTGCAGAAAGAAACAACCTCATATCACAGAGCAGCAACAAGGAGTGCAGAAAGAAACAACCTCATATCACATAGCAGCAACAAGGAGTGCAGAAAGAAACAACGTCATGTCACATAGCAGCAACAAGTAGTGCAGAAAGAAACAACCTCATATCACATAGCAGCAACAAGGAGTGCAGAAGGGAACAACCTCATATCACATAGCAGCAACAAGGAGTGCAGAAGGGGACAACTCATATCACATAGCAGCAACAAGGAGTGCAGAAGGGAACACCCTCATATCACATAGCAGCAACAAGGAGTGCAGAAGGGAACAACCTCATATCACATAGCAGCAACAAGGAGTGCAGAAGGGAACACCCTCATATCACATAGCAGCAACAAGGAGTGCAGAAGGGAATAACCTCATATCACATAGCAGCAACAAGGAGTGCAGAAAGAGACAACCTCATATCACATAGCAGCAACAAGGAGTGCAGAAGGGAACACCCTCATATCACATAGCAGCAACAAGGAGTGCAGAAGGGAACACCCTCATATCACATAGCAGCAACAAGGAGTGCAGAAAGAGACAACCTCATATCACATAGCAGCAACAAGGAGTGCAGAAAGAGACAACCTCATATCACATAGCAGCAACAAGGAGTGCAGAAGGGGACAACCTCATATCACGTAGCAGCAACAAGGAGTGCAGAAGGGAACACCCTCATATCACATAGCAGCAACAAGGAGTGCAGAAGGGGACAACTCATATCACATAGCAGCAACAAGGAGTGCAGAAAAAGACAACCTCATATCACATAGCAGCAACAAGGAGTACAGAAGGGAACACCCTCATATCACATAGCAGCAACAAGGAGTGCAGAAGGGAACACCCTCATATCACATAGCAGCAACAAGGAGTGCAGAAGGGAATAACCTCATATCACATAGCAGCAACAAGGAGTGCAGAAAGAGACAACCTCATATCACATAGCAGCAACAAGGAGTGCAGAAGGGAACACCCTCATATCACATAGCAGCAACAAGGAGTGCAGAAAGAGACAACCTCATATGACATAGCAGCAACAAGGAGTGCAGAAAGAGACAACCTCATATCACATAGCAGCAACAAGGAGTGCAGAAGGGGACAACCTCATATCACGTAGCAGCAACAAGGAGTGCAGAAGGGGACAACCTCATATCACATAGCAGCAACAAGGAGTGCAGAAGGGGACAACCTCATATCACATAGCAGCAACAAGGAGTGCAGAAAGAAACAACCTCATATCACAGAGCAGCAACAAGGAGTGCAGAAAGAAACAACCTCATATCACATAGCAGCAACAAGGAGTGCAGAAAGAAACAACGTCATGTCACATAGCAGCAACAAGTAGTGCAGAAAGAAACAACCTCATATCACATAGCAGCAACAAGGAGTGCAGAATGGGACAACTCATATCACATAGCAGCAACAAGGAGTGCAGAAGTGAACACCCTCATATCACATAGCAGCAACAAGGAGTGCAGAAGGGAACAACCTCATATCACATAGCAGCAACAAGGAGTGCAGAAGGGAACACCCTCATATCACATAGCAGCAACAAGGAGTGCAGAAGGGAATAACCTCATATCACATAGCAGCAACAAGGAGTGCAGAAAGAGACAACCTCATATCACATAGCAGCAACAAGGAGTGCAGAAGGGAACACCCTCATATCACATAGCAGCAACAAGGAGTGCAGAAGGGAACACCCTCATATCACATAGCAGCAACAAGGAGTGCAGAAGGGGACAACTTATATCACATAGCAGCAACAAGGAGTGCAGAAGGGGACAACCTCATATCACATAGCAGCAACAAGGAGTGCAGAAAGAGACAACCTCATATCACATAGCAGCAACAAGGAGTGCAGAAAGAGACAACCTCATATCACATAGCAGCAACAAGGAGTGCAGAAAGAGACAACCTCATATCACATAGCAGCAACAAGGAGTGCAGAAGGGGACAACCTCATATCACGTAGCAGCAACCAGGAGTGCAGAAGGGAACACCCTCATATCACATAGCAGCAACAAGGAGTGCAGAAGGGGACAACTCATATCACATAGCAGCAACAAGGAGTGCAGAAAAAGACAACCTCATATCACATAGCAGCAATAAGGAGTACAGAAGGGAACACCCTCATATCACATAGCAGCAACAAGGAGTGCAGAAGGGAACAACCTCATATCACATAGCAGCAACAAGGAGTGCAGAAGGGAACAACCTCGTATCACATAGCAGCAACAAGGAGTGCAGCAGCCCGAGGAAAAGAAACCCCCTCCCTTTTATTACTGGTTAATTAGGACAAAACCAAATAAAGTAAACCACACAGGGAGTTGTCTCCCAAAACTTACACAATTAGCAAACATAATACACTTGACACAACATACAATTTTCTATAGCAAGCCCCAAAAAACAGTACCTTTCACAAACATCCCATGCATGTCTTTACTCTGCAAAATAAATGACATTCAGTATCACTTAGTTTAATCCCCCCCCCCATACCACGGTATAATCTACCCTGGATGGTATGCAGGAAGGAAATGCCCTTTTCCTTTTTAACAGAGACCCCCGTGCCATGGCTGTGTAACATCAAACTGTGTTTAACATTGACCATACCTGCATTATACTGACTGACCTCAGGACACCACATTAAAGGTTAGTAAAGTTTCAGGTAAAGGAAACAAAAAAGATCGCTGGGCCCAGCAAAAAGAAGGTGGTGCACTTTGATGCCAGAAAGCAAACATGCATTTAACTTATATCATAGTACAGGCAGCCCTGTCACAGTATGAACTCTGCATCTCTTTCCAAAACTTGTCTCATCTTATATTGTCTTGAAATAAATCTACGAGTGGTGTATACTTTCCTGACTAGCAATCTGCCTCACGTTGGAAACGCTCTTACATTGGATGCACACAATGGAGCAACGCATCAAAATAAACTTCCATGTGCACTTTCTTTGTTGATACATCGGCCCCAGCGTGTCAGGTACTTGCGATCCTCGGGCTTACACAGATGTTACTTTCCGGGGAATTAGACAGCTGTGCTATCTACAATATGTATTGAAAATCAGCAAAGAGTCCTGATATTTTCACTTCACAAGTAGCTGATATGTTGGCGTTCAGCAGATTGCTGAAGTGCAGCCAGATGCAAGGGAGAGATTTATTTTTATCTTCTATGTATTTACAATTTGTCCACACAGTATTTATTTGGCTCATTTCACTATACTGTAGCTCAAGAAAACCGTTTTGGGCCATCGTTATTTCAGCTGCAGTCGTTACAATCTCGTTTATTCACCAACTTTAGGACACGTTGCAGGGTAAAGTACTATAGTGCTAATTAGGGCCATACAGTATGAGTTCCCAGAGTTACGGGTGTAATAACTCATATGGACAGGAATTCTACATTAAGACACAGTTCACTGGGCATTAACAGCTTCTTACAATATTGAATAGATTTGCTTGTGAGTTTCTCATATTGTTGTTTGGCCAAGATAATATTGAACATATTTACAGGGAATCTCCTATAATTAACATATCAGGGAATTTATCTAACAAATCCATTAAGTATCTAAGTTTGGGACGCAGCGTTTTTGACCTAATTAATGTATCTCAAGTTATACAATCCTTGTTGTATATGATAACCTCTGATATTTCTCTATCTTATATATAACAGAATAGTTCAACATTGATCATCTCCTTTAATTCTAAATCGCCCAGCCCTTTCTAGTGTTTTCCAGAAGTGGGGTCTTCTGAGACCAACCACTGCCCAGACTTCTTTAGGTCCCATTAGGATTGCCAAAAATGTAGACTTACCCTGGTCATGAGTGTTTAAACCTCCTCCCTACTCTAAAGGTCTGGACCTCTCTAACACATTGTGAGCCTTTATTATATTGTACAGGCAGTGCTCGGTTATCCAACGGAATCCGTTCTGGAAGTAGCGTTGGATCGTGAAACCGTTGTAAAGTGAGTCCCATGTTAATCAGTGGCAGTGAGCGTTGGATAACGCACTCGGGCATCGGATAACGTGTTCCGGCGTCGAAAAACGGCCCAGAGGGTTGCACTGTAAAGTGTTGGATATGCCATTCGTTGTAAAGTGAAACATTGGATAACGAGGACTACCTGTATATTGTCACCCCTTTTGGTAGGACAAGCATATTCTCTACTAGAAATGTGCAAAACTGTCTCTCAACAGTAAGAAAATTTAACGATTTGTAAGAATTTCACAAACTAGCTTATTAAACAAAGCAAAACTGCGCTGCACATTAACCAAATGCAGAGAGAGAGAGAGAGAGAGAGAGAGAGTTATAGTGCTTTATATATAGTGATAGTGCTTTTCTGGTCACTCTTAACCAGCACTCCAGAAAACAATTATAAAACATTGCAAGTACAATTTGCAGTGGGTGCGCTTACTATAACACAATGCAGATCTGCTTTATTTCCGACATGCAGATGTATAGAATGAATATAATGTATTGTTTAAGTATGACTGTGTGCCATATACATAAAATTATATTATCTAGTATGCCACAACAACATACTTTTCCAGGTGTCCCCCCCCCAGCAATTCCCTGGCCACTGTGGGAATCCTCTTGCCCCCCCTCCCCCCCAGTCATGTACCCCTGTACGGGGGATTTAATCTCAAATAGAATATCTTAATTATGCTGAAGACAGTCAGTTTAGGGATGAGTGTGAAACTTTGGAGGACGCTGATCCCAATCCGGTGGATTGGGGCACTATATTAACTGTGTTTAACCCCACCATTTTGGGAGGTAGAGGAGAAGATATTTTTGGCAAAATTATTAAGAAACAGGTTTTGGAAGTTTACGAAAAGAACCATGGAAATATTTACAATGTAACTGAGAATGAATATAAGGCAATTAGCTGGTTAAAAATAATAACAGTATTGTGATAAACCTGAGTGATGAGGGTCGTTAGCATTTCCAGGAGTTATTATGTACAAGAATCCCTGAGACGGCTGAATGATGAAAGCTACTATGAAAGATTGCAGAGCAGTCTCATTACAATGTATCAGATGGGGCTTAAAATGATGTGGAAAGAGGCATTTGAGAAAGGTCTATAGATAAACTCATTTTTTATTTCCACATTTTCCTAGAACTCCGGTTTGGTATTTTCTTCCTAAGGTACACAAGGACCAGATAAGACTGCCTGGTAGGCCAATTTTGTCGGGCATGGGTAGCCTGACTGAAGTTTTGGGACGCACATCTGAGAGAGTTTGTATATAATTTACCGTCTTTTTAAAGGTTACTACGGTAGTTTTAAAAATATTGACCAGTTTTAATTGGATGGAAAATGATCATCATGTGCTTATCGATGTGGTGTCCTTCCATAGTAACATATACCATGGGGGATGGTGTCTATACAAATCTATTTACAGCTGTGAGTGGACTGCTTCCTTATTAAAGGGTCTTGTTTTTGTTTTGACACATGATGCCTTTGAGTTTGATGGGACTTAGTTCCATCAGAAGAGAGGCACAGCGATGGGCACAGCGAATGGCACAGCGATGAGCGCAGCGTTGGGCACAGCTATGGGCACAGCGATGGGCACAGTGATGGGCACAGTGTTGGGCACAGTGTTGGGCACAATGATGGCACAGCGATGGGCACAGCGATAGGCATAGCAATGGACAAAGCGTTGGGCACAGTGTTGGGCACAATGATGGGCACAGCGATGGACAAAGCGTTGGGCACAGCGATGGACAAAGCGTTGGGCACAGCTATGGGCACAGTGATGGGCACAACAGTGGCAGCAACATATGCCAATTTATTACATTACACCTAAAACATTAGGTGTTTTTAGGGTAAGGTTATAGACTTACTTTAGTGGCAAGGCGGCCGGCACTGAGTGTCCCGGCAGCGAGGTGAGTTACGACTAGGCACCGGCGGCCATTGGTTGTGACGAAACAGCAGCAACCAAATGTCCTAGACCGCTTGGACTTGCTGTCCTTGTGGCCGCGGGGGGCCATGGACAGGCCGCATTTGTGCCACGGGTTTCCCCTTTTTTTCCTGCGGCCACACAGGGACAGTAAGTCTGGCCACATCTGTATCTCATTACCACTGGCCCAAGGCTCCCAACTAACGTTAATTCCCACACTACCTATAACAGAGCTCTGTGCATACGCGCTGTTACAGCAAAACCTCATTCACATATCATTAGCACCAACGACCGTTATTGTTAGCACAATACCCGTACCACTGCATAAGTGAGCGTGGGAGATACCTGTTTAACTTTGGTTAATCACACCGTGTTAAGTCAATAACGGAGCATTGTGGATCTGGGCCAAAGTCTGTTAATGTTAATGTGGGGACTTAATGTTAGGTTAGGACAAGACGAGGGAGTAAGACATACCTAAACTTAGCGTTACTCCCATTCAGACCCTGTAGTGGCGGCAGCACCTACCTCTCCGCCTCCCCTTTCAGGGTCTGGGTGGGAGTAACATAGGTTGGTAAGGGAGTGAACCCCTATTAGGGTGCTTCAAACTGGTGTCGGTTGAAGACCATGCAAGTCTTCAATGAATCCGTGGTAGATGTTTCATGAGCGGTGTGAGCAGTGTGATAGGTTCCTATTGATTTGCATAATCACTAAGTGGTTTAGATCGCATTAGAGAGGGGCGGGGATTTTAAAATCCTCACACGAGAATACATGGGTATTTAGGGCACATCCCTGGCTGTAGTATAGCACTCTTTGAAAAAGTCGCTTAGACGAAACGCGTCAGAGAATTGTTCTGTCTTTTTAATCAGGGCTTTTATGCCGCATTAAAGTCTTTTTGTTGCACGCTGCCGCCAGCCTGATACTTTGTTCTGCAGTGCTCCAAGCCCCCCCCTTTTTTCACTATGGGTGGGAGTAAGACATACCTAAACTTAGCGTTACTCCCATTCAGACCCTGTGGTGGCGGCAGCACCTACCTCTCCTCCTCCCCTTTCAGGGTCTGGGTAGGAGTAAGACATACCTAAACTTAGCGTTACTCCAATTCAGACCCTGTGGTGGTGGCACCTACCTCTCCGCCTCCCCTTTCAGGGTCTGGGTGGGAGTAAGACATACCTAAACTTAGCGTTACTCCCATTCAGACCCTGTGGTGGCGGCAGCACCTACCTCTCCTCCTCCCCTTTTAGGGTCTGGGTGGGAGTAAGACATACCTAAACTTAGCGTTACTCCCATTCAGACCCTGTGGTGGCGGCAGCACCTACCTCTCCGCCTCCCCTTTCAGGGCCTGGGTGGGAGTAAGACATACCTAAACTTAGCGTTACTCCCATTCAGACCCTGTGGTGGTGGCAGCACCTACCTCTCCTCCTCCCCTTTCAGGGTCTGGGTGTGAGTAAGACATACCTAAACTTAGCGTTACTCCCATTCAGACCCTGTGGTGGTGGCAGCACCTACCTCTCAGCCTCCCCTTTCAGGGCCTGGGTGGGAGTAAGACATACCTCAACTTAGCGTTACTCCAATTCAGACCCTGTGGTGGTGGCACCTACCTCTCCGCCTCCCCTTTCAGGGTCTGGGTGGGAGTAAGACATACCTAAACTTAGCGTTACTCCCATTCAGACCCTGTGGTGGCGGCAGCACCTACCTCTCCTCCTCCCCTTTTAGGGTCTGGGTGGGAGTAAGACATACCTAAACTTAGCGTTACTCCCATTCAGACCCTGTGGTGGCGGCAGCACCTACCTCTCCGCCTCCCCTTTCAGGGCCTGGGTGGGAGTAAGACATACCTAAACTTAGCGTTACTCCCATTCAGACCCTGTGGTGGTGGCAGCACCTACCTCTCCTCCTCCCCTTTCAGGGTCTGGGTGGGAGTAAGACATACCTAAACTTAGCATTACTCCCATTCAGACCCTGTGGTGGTAGCAGCACCTACCTCTCCGCCTCCCCTTTCAGGGTCTGGGTGGGAGTAAGACATACCTAAACTTAGCGTTACTCCCATTCAGACCCTGTGGTGGTGGCAGCACCTACCTCTCCTCCTCCCCTTTCAGGGTCTGGGTGGGAGTAAGACATACCTAAACTTAGCGTTACTCCCATTCAGACCCTCTAGTGGTGGCGGCAGCACCTACCTCTCCTCCTCCCCTTTCAGGGTCTGGGTGGGAGTAAGACATACCTAAACTTAGCGTTACTCCCATTCAGACCCTGTGGTGGTGGCAGCACCTACCTCTCCGCCTCCCCTTTCAGGGTCTGGGTGGGAGTAAGACATACCTAAATTTAGCGTTACTCCCATTCAGACCCTGTGGTGGTGGCAACACCTACCTCTCCTCCTCCCCTTTCAGGGCCTGCGTGGGAGTAAGACATACCTAAACTTAGCGTTACTCCCATTCAGACATTGTGGTGGTGGCAGCACCTACCTCTCCTCCCCTTTCAGGGTCTGGGTGGGAGTAAGACATACCTAAATTTAGCGTTACTCCCATTCAGACATTGTGGTGGTGGCAGCACCTACCTCTCCTCCCCTTTCAGGGTCTGGGTGGGAGGAGGAGTTTGTTAGAAGCTAATGCAACACTGCTGTACGATAACGTGATGCCCAGCCTGTGCTAATGAGATATACATATCCCAGTATATGCATTGACCTCACGGAAAATAACATTATGTTTGACCAGGCGCGGCCAATTCCCGTCCTCTAGGGCCAGCAACAGGTTAGTCATTCTGACTGCACCACCTGTGCTGAAGCAAGGATACAATAGACGAAAAAAGGAGGAAAAAACGGAGCACTAAATCCAAAATTGGTTGAACCAAAATAAGATACAAGGATGCGTTCCCATAATAAAAATAGCTTATTTAATGAATAAGAGCAAAAACAACCACACCAACGCGTTTCGGACAAACAAAAGTCCTTTCTCAAGGTGAATAACCACTCACCCATACCCTACTGAGGCGCCCTGGTGTTTTGCTTCGCGCGGGAGAGTGACGTACGGTTACGTGATGACGCATGACGTCCCAATTAGTGACGTATGCGGAAATGGTGGCGATTGGCGCGCGCGGGTAAGTATTTTTATATAAATAACACTCCATATGGGTGAGTGGTTATTCACCTTGACAAAGGACTTTTGTTTGTCCGAAACGCGTTGGTGTGGTTGTTTTTGCTCTTATTCATTAAATAAGCTATTTTTATTATGGGAACGCATCCTTGTATCTTATTTTGGTTCAACCAATTTTGGATTTAGTGCTCCGTTTTTTCCTCCTTTTTTCGTCTATTGTATCCATCCACAGACGGAGGCACAATTAACCCCTGGACTACTGGCTACATCAGGACTTGCTGTCAATCGTGGATCACCATCCCAATGTGAGTCTATTTCAGTTTGTCCATTATATTGGATTTCAGTTACAATAAGTTGATGTTTATAATACTGGTCACCAGCAGGTCTTAATATTACTGTATCCTTACCTCAGTGCTACGTGGGATCACAGTCTACCAGTCTACATCTTTTGGAATCATTTGTTATCTTCACTTATTGGGTTAATTCCGTTTTTCAATATTCATTTGTTTTTTGCTGTTTTCTATTGAGCACCATACAACATATTTTTCTGAAGCAAAGATATCCTGAAAACCTGACCTGTTGCTGGCCCTAGAGGACGAGAGTTGGCCCCCTCTGGGTTTAACAGAACTTTATGGATCTAGCCCTTAGTTTATGAATACTGTATTGGTTGGACATTTCCAGAACACTATTTTAATGCTTAATGCTTAATGCTTAATCCTTTGGGGGTCCCATGACGTAGGGGTCTGAACATACAAACTGGTAAGACAGCACCACATACACTATATCCTCAGAAAGAACAAATAATTAAATGGTGCACAGGGAACAGAGGCGCCTCTAAATCCCCCCCAATCGCATACGTCAAAATAATATAATCAGTTCCCAGCGCTCACGCGGAAGGAAAGTAAATATACTTCAGGATTCTTTCAGACAAAAATAGATCACGATATTATACGCACATGATGAGAATGAATAATATGCGATAGATGCATCAATAACTACACGAGCCGTTGATATGAAAGAATACCCATCCATCAGCTGGCGTAGTGTCCACATGTGGCGTGTCAGGGACACGTGATCTGCGTAGAGATCACTGCCGAGAGCCAGCAAAGTGAACAATAAAAATATCATACTAAGTAAGAGTAGCAGTAAATTCACTCTGATAAGGGGGTGGACAACATTTTGGGGGAAACCCCTTATTGAAGCCCGTTCCCACAGTTCCAAAAAGGAGTGTGGTACTTCCCTTAGTTATAGGTAAAGCAGTGCGAGAAACAAGTCGAGTCCAACCAAATAGTGTAAAACGCTGCACTCTGCTTGATGAAAAAGAAGGTCCTTAGTTCGGGACATCATTGGGTATCGTAGACATAGGGCCCTGTGATGTAGTGACTACATCATTAGCACAGCGCTGAGCGCGACCTGACCGTTCGTGTCATCACTGACGTCGCGATCACGTGATCGCAATGTGCCAGAGTAAGTGTGGTAAGGTGGTGCCGCGAACCCTCCGGCTCTTAAAGGGTTAAAAGAGGTCTACGTTAGAAAATCCTACTCTGCAATTTTGGAAAATACTCGCTAGATTTTGTTAAAAAAAATTATACCCCGGCAACAACACTTGCCGCAGATTCTAGAAAGGAATACAATCCCTGCGATATGATGAGTGAAGCCCCGTACCTGTCACCGATATTTCTGAGGATTTTGTCAGGCTTAGAAAGGGGACAGAGAAATGATCTCGTGGAAATGTTATTATTACAAAGACAGGGACTCATGACAAGCTTTGAAGTCTGGTATAATTATTCAACTTCCCAAAGGAAATTGAATTAACGTCAAACTTATTAATTTGCCCAAATCCTTGGTTTATTTATTATTTATGCGTTTGCAGACACGAAGGCAGCTACCGGCTCTGTGTATAGGTGAAGCAATTCTGCGGCTATGCTGCTGTCAGCCTAATACCGAGCTGGGACATCATTGCGAGATGAAATGGCAGCTTCCGATTGGGGGGCCCTGCAGCCATCTTTGTTTCTACTTGCAAGTACTGGCAAATATGTCGCCAATCAGGGGACTCCGTAACTTTCAGTGCCGCGGGTCAGCTTCCCGGACTTCCCAGGTCCCGAGATACTTACCGGTGAAGTTACTGTCATTACTTCCTGGGGTTTAAAGGGGATTTACATGGCCGTCCCTTTGGAAGCTGAACCCGAGAATGTTGCGGCTTCCTATTGGCCTGAGATTTGGTGGCCATTTTTGCAGAGCGACTGCGCGGGTGATTTTTAAAAAAACGAATGCATTTGGTTTTTTTGCGCGACGGACGCATCATGTAAGCGGTTTAGCCAATGAGGGCCAACCAGCCTGGTGACCCGCCCGTCACACCTCCTGATCGCCTCCAGCCTCAGTGCACCCATTGCTCGGGCGACAGGCGCAAGCGACGCCATGCGCTCCGTTGCACGCCTGCGCGCCTACTATAATCGCGGCCTAAGTAGAGTACCTAAACGTGGGTAGCGCACTGTGGGTAAGTTTATGCCCTTCCGCAGCGACAGCGCTGGTACAGCGAACAGTTCCCAGCATCGGACCTTGGATTCTACGGATTTACTTCCCTCATTCCCGTCATCCCTGGGCCTTCTGGCTAAGGGGGGATGACATTTTTTAACCTGCCCGGCCCATCAGGCTGGGGTGCCCCGGCACAGACACACAGCACTTGGTGCCCTGCTACGGTCGCTGGAGCAGTGCGCCCACTTACACATCCCACTTACCTTGAGTGTGTGTGTGCGGAGGAGATGCAGTTATGCACGGCTAGTCACCGTCTCTCTTCGGAGGGAAACCGACCTGGGTGAGTAGGCTCCGGCCGAACACCAAAGTCTCGGAAGTTCTTGCAGGCCTTCTGGCCCAAGAATAGAGGAGGAGGACGTCCAGAACCCTGATGGAGGACGGCGTCAAGAAACCCTCGGACCTTCCTGGCCATCAGGCTGACGATCCTTGGGAGCAGTAACAGGACTTGTTCGACTTCGGGAGGACAGTCTCAAGCAAGAGCACCCAAGATGCTGAAGCCGCTTGAGTTCACGGGGGGTGGGGGGGGGGGAAGCTGTCTGTGAGCAGTGTTCCTGGTGCTGCAATTGTTTAACCCATCCTGTGCTGGAAAGCTGGGTACAATTGCAACTATAAGCTTATAGGGATCCATGTTAAAATGAACATGGAACAAAAGGTGACACAGTGTGTTCTCATTTGCATGTCATAACCCAGAATCCCTGGCGGCAGTGTATGCTAAGAGATAATGGGGAAGAGCATGGTTGCAGATATAAATGTGCTCATAGGTGTGATTTTTATCTATTGGACTCTTTCAAAATATCATCAGATTTTTTTTTTTAGGTCAAACAAATAATGTTTATAGATATAGTGTCCGGTCCTGAGCATGTAAGGCCATCATTAGGAGTTATGTCAATCTTTCTCAGCACTGTCAATGTTCTGCTTTTAACTTGTGATCTCCATGCTCCCCTTTAACTCTTTACGCGGCAGTACACCCGTGTTCTCTCCTCCGCCCGAACCTCCCAGGGGGAAGTCTGCTGGAACGTCTCAGATCAATCAGTGCTGTCCCAGGGGGTCTCTGTGCTGCCACCTGTAGTCCTCACTCAGACACACGCGTGGCACTCTCGGTGTACGGGTTCCCGGTACTGGTTCCTGGTACTGGTGTCGCTCTCTGACGACGGCTCGCAGCTCTCTATTTTCAGCGTGTAGCTCTCCGTGTTCTCGATGTGTGGCTGTCAGGCTCTCAGCGCACGGTTATCTTTGCTCCCATATTTACAGACGCATTAAGGCGAGCTAGGTCGAAAACATTAGTAACGTGTGTAGTATCTCCTTAACTCGTGTGCGTGTTAGCAGTTTTTTTGTGCGTTATTCTGCGTTAACTGAGGGCAATAAAGTCTGTTACAGCTGTATATGCAGCTCTGAGAGGAAAAACATACAATAGCATTGACCTCTTGTGAGGAACAGACTGAAGGGTAATCTGACCTGATATGCAAGCATGTTTAACATGAGAAAACACCGTCACACAGGTACCAGTGTGTGATATATAATAGCAAGGAGAATTACTGTATCATATAATCATCTCCCCGCGGTTCTCAAGGGCACGCAGCTCATGTATAGGAAACACAAATACAGATACAGGAGGTCGGATATAAGGAACATACACTCGCAAGAGCAAGCTGATCTGATATGTCAAACTCACGCACACAAGGACAAATGGATTTAACCCCTGCAATACCCGCATCTCCAGCACTGAAGAGGTTTTACATGAGATATAGACCCACGGATGTACAGTATCTGGTATAATCACAAAGCATGAAAGAAGCTCTGAAGAACATTAAGATACAAGAAGCTGGAGAAGAGAGAGAGAGACAAGTAATACACAGCTACAAGCAGCTAAAATGCAATACTGCAGCTCTCCTATGAATAAATACACATAGCCAATTAATACAAAGCCACAATCAGCTAATATACAAGATCTGCTACACAAGCAGGATAGGTGCAAGTGACTCACATGCACAAGCTGAGATACACCACAAATAATATACAGTACATACTACTACTGCATACTGTATATAAGAGCTGTGCTTTAAATACACACTGTTGGCTACTAGATATGAATAAATACACAGGTACATGCAGCTCAGATATAAGACAACACACAGCATCCAGCAGCTCACAAGTAAAAGCTGCTCTGATACATGACACACACTAGAACAGGCAGTTCTGATATGAGTAAACACCCACAGCTCCCTCCCTAGTCTGGGCTGTACTGAACTCATTGGCTCTTCAGCAGAATATTCACACACAGCTTCCCTGCCTACACTGGGCTGTACTGTGTTCAACTCACTGGTTCTTCACTAGCAAAGTCTGGATTTTCACAGGGCTGGGTTGCATCACAAAGTCAAAAAGTGCAGTGCCAGCCCTCAAATCTGAGTCTCCAAAGGCTGAACAAGGGATCATGAGGGATTAACCCAGAGGACCAGGAAGACCACCACAGCTTATCTCTTCAGTGACACCGGGAGAGAGGGAGGGGGGTCTCTTTCACTCACTCCTTCTCCTTGAGGAGGACCACGGTCATGTCTGGAGCCCTGTGTAAAAGTTTGTATGCCTTTTCTGGGGACCAGCACCAACAAGGACTGAAGTTTGAAGCTGGGGAAGTTATTAAAGTTCTACAGGTGCTGGATGGAGGCTGGTGGGAAGGGGAGAAGGATGGAGTCAGAGGCTGGTTCCCTGCAAGCTATGTCCAGATATTGGAGGTAGGTCTTCTACACCAGTTTCCCAACATGTTAGGTGGTGGAGTTTAGGCTATTTCTGGCTCAGCTATCACAATGAGTGTGTCTTACACTCTCCTTCAGATATGACATCAACATTTCTATGGTCCCTTCTTTCTCTGTAAGATGGCATGTGTTTCTACTTCATGATCCTGTCCAGGGAATCCAATGCCTTTTTATTATTTCCAACAGCTAGGATTTGTTTTTAAGTCTGTTCCTGGTTACCAGGGTTTATTGCAGTAAAATGAATGACATGTTTTATGAGCTTGAGAAATAATGATATATATATATATATATATATTTATGTATAGTGACACTGGTACCAGTATGTGTGTGCATATAAAACGGAAACAGAGCATATATACAGTATATAGATAGTAATGCAATGAGAAGAAATATAACAGGCTTCTTGCATATTTCTCCATGGTCCCTAGAACAGGTTAGCTCTTACTATTCATTGCTATATAGAATACGACATAATAGTATACAATACTACACTGTCCATGGCTTTTCTTGGTGTATCCCATTGTGCATTGTGTCCACATGTTATTCACCAGTATTTAATCAGTAACGAGGTTTTCTGACATTGTTTGCACTATGGAATTCCTGTGATTTCTGTGCTGAGGTCAGTGGTACTGAACAGATGTTGCTTCTTGGCCATGGTCTACGGTAGGATGTTATGATGGGTGGGTTTTTTGTCCCGCTATTAGTAATCAAGACAGTCACCGAGGGGGAAAATGTTGGATTTTGGCATCTGCAATTTAACCCCTAATCCTCTAACAGAAGAGCCTGCGACACTGGGGAGCCTTGTGCCACTGCATTAGTTAATACAAATGAATGACCTATGTTGGATGCAACATTGGACTGCACATGCAGCACATATGTTCTACATATTTAAATGGCCCACCTTTCTATGAGCCCTCTGACACTTCCCCCCCTAGTGGGTTCCCATTGCTGGTTTCGTTATGAATAAGGTGTACACTTTTCTGCTGACTCAAGTTGAGCATTAGGTGGAATTCCATTCCACTCGTACCCAAGAAGCCACTCATCTAATGTCTCTATTGTATGTATGTCTTTATTTATATAGCACCATCCATGTGCAGAGCGCTTCACAGCAGTAACACACGCGATTCGCCACGGACATAAAAGTAAACATTGGGAAAATAATCCATGCCCGGAAGAGTATTTATATATATATATATATGGCCATGTACAGAGCGCTTATATATGTATATATGTATATATATGTATATATATATATATGGCCATGTATTTCATGATGAAAAGTAGTTTACCAACACGTGATATTCCACAATAACTCAATATTATTTTAAGATTTATTAAGTGTTGTAAATACTTTTACACATAGCTAGCTATGTGCTTAATCGTGGTTGTATCTATAATTATCGGGTTCCTTTCCATTAAAAAGTCTTAAATATTTAATGAGCTTGATAGTGACGGGTTAATTACTTCTGCCTGAGCGTGTTCACAGAGTAATACTGACATGTTCAAACTTTAGGTTCCTCTATAAGGGTTACACACAAACGCTTGTCTGGATATTTAAAGGTATCATAACCTCCGCTGAATCTGCAGTAACGACACTATTTTTACCATATACAATTTATTGGTATATACAGTATGCTGCTACTGTGAATGTTTAGACCAGGAGTGGCCAACTCCAGTCCTCAAGGGCTGCCAACAGGGCAGGTTTTCAGGATATCCCTGCTTCAGCACAGGGGGTGCAGTCATAATGACTGAGCCACCTGTGCTGAAGAAGGGATATCCCTAATACTTGGCCTGTTGGTGGCCATTGACGGCTGGAGTTGGCCACCCCAGGTTTAGATATTCTGGTGCAAACCTATACACATAGTAGTTTTGATATTGAACGTGTTTTAGCTTTCACCGGTTGCAGAAAATGACTGACTGTAGATAGAATAAGATTGTCCACCAGGGGGCACTGAACGTAAAATCAGTTTGTCTGTAAAGCTGGTGTGGACTCTAGTTGATCAATTTACTGACAGATATATTCATAGGGTTAAAGGTGCAATTCTATTAACTCAATCAACAGAAAGATTTTATGTGTGTGTGTGTGTGTGTGTGTGTGTGTGTGTGTGTGTGTGTGTGTGTGTGTGTGTGTGTGTGTGTGTGTGTGTGTGTGTGTGTGTGTGTGTGTGTGTATATCTGTACCATGTTAGCCGAGCTTCAATAATAAAAAATAAATAGATGATACCGTTCTGTGGCTAACGAAATGCTTTTATTTGTACGAGCTTTCGAGATACACTGATCTCTTCTTGCGGCGATGGTACATTGAATAAAGCAACGCTGAATAAAGCAACGCGAACCTACACCGGCTGTCACTGCCAGCCCCAGAGAGACCCCCCGGATCCCCCTCGCCCCAGAGAGACCCCCAGATCCCCCTCCCCCCCCCCCCCCCAGCGAGACACACTTCGGTCAGGGTAACTGATGCCAAATCCGTGCTAAGTAACGGCGGCTATCACTGCCGGACCCAGAGAGACCCCCTATACCCCCCGCCCCAGATAGACCCCCTGATACCCCCCACACCCCAGAGTGACCCCCGGACACCCCCCCCCACCACCACTGAGACCCCCGGACACCACCCCCCGGCCCCAGAGAGACACCCAAACACCCCCCCCCCCCCGGCCCCAGAGAGACCCCCGGACAACCCCCCCATCCCAGATAGACCCCCGGACACACACCCCCGACCCAGAGAGACCCCCGGATACCCCCCCCCCCCTGACAGCCGCTGGGTGAGGGCGGGAAAGGCGGGCTGTGATTGGTCTGTGCGAGTTGTCAGGTGCAGCGGGGTAAAGGTCACTTCGGTCTACTCACAGGTGTTGAAGGATTAAAATAAATAACTACCGGAACAAATTAATAGCACATTTCGCAGCGGCCATGAGGTGCGAGACCGCAGCGTTGTGGAAACAGAACGCAATTCCATCAATAGAAAAAATCAGAAACAGCATTTGGTTTGTATGCCAGATGGAAAAGTTAACGAGTTTGGTTAACGACACTGGCTCAAAATTCCAAAAGGTCTGGCTGCCTTGGCTGGCCCAGACAGATATTCCAGGGATGAGCAATGCCACCATTTGGCTTTAATAGGATAAAGTGGGTTCTCCTTGGATGCGCAGCGCGGGGTGCGGACAAGACGCGGAGAACGGACAGTAGGCCCCCCTACAGGGATCCAGGAACAGGCGGGTACATCAGCACATGTGGATATAAGCAAAATGGAAAGCGTCAGTGGCGATCAACGGATCGATGAGAATAGGAAGAGACGTGGCATACCCTTCTCTAAACCGCCCCCCGCCCCTTTCTTTCCCTTCCTTCCTCCTTTTTTCGTTCATGTCCTGTTGTCTTCCCATCCCTTTTCTGTTAAATGTTGTATGTCCTGAATGGATTTTGTCTCCCCTGTTATGGCAATAACATTTTGATTGTATGATATTTATGCAAAAACCAATAAACAGAAAGTTAAAATAAATAAATAACTACCCGGTATGTCACATTACAATGTTTATTTTAATACAATCTATCCAATCAATATCACAGACCCCGGGCGAAGGCTAGTACACACAGACACACAACACACACACACACACACACACACACACACACACACACACACACACACACACACACACACACACACACACACACACACACACACACACACACACACACACACACACACACACACACTGCTTTGTAGAATCATTGCAGTGCAAGTAATGGTGACATAATTCTGTTACATTCAAAGTACATTTAAAACAAGATGGGGTGGGCCGAGAACTTTGGGGGGGGGGGGGCACGGGCGGTGGCAGAGGTTCTGCGCTCTTCCCCAGGGCATTTAAATTAAATGCCGGGGGACTGCGTGAGGCCTCAGCAACCTATACTTACCGGGATTCAGACGGTTTCAGGACGCGTGACCATGGCAAAGCGGTTGCCCTGGTAACGTGACGTCAAATGACGCCTCGGTTCACGTGACGACACATGACCCGCTCGAGGTAAGGAGGGGGGTGGCCAACGGAAGAGGTAATGCAGGGGGGTGCCGCAAAAAAAGTTTGCGCGCCCCTGGCTTAAAGTACGATCTCTCTTTAATCTCTTGTGTGCACTAAACAGAAACGTAACGACTTACATCTCTCCCTAAATTGTTTAAAATCTAAAAAACAGTAATATATTATGTACAATTGTTCTTTATTCTTAACATCAAGCCTAAACACATACTGTACTTTATTATTGGGACATTATTCTGTCATTTCCTATTTTGCATTAGTATTGACATGTTCTTCCAAGGAGTTTAAAATAAATGTTCTTTGTAGCCCTGGTCAAAGCATCATTGGAATCCCTGTTTCATTCTTGTGTTCATTAAAATCCAAATTGGACAAGGGACATATTTACTAAACAGTTTTATGCCATAAGACACCTTCCGGCAACAGAAGGCATCATTCGGCCCATTCACTGAATTGAGCTGTCGGCACCAAAAAGTGCTTTATGTAATGGCGCCATTTAGTAAATATGGCACAATATCTCTTGAACGGGAGCGTCTCTCAGTATGAAACCAGTCTGCCTTTAATTGTTATCATGGATCTTCACATGCCAAGCTATAACAATCCCCTGGTTTATCTCGCCTTGCTTATAATACACAATGTAGCAGTGACCCTGCCAGGCAGCCGGCTGTGCGTTAGCTCACGCTATGCAAACAATAGAACGTTCAGCGAGAGTGCACAGAATCCCTGGCAAAGGCCAGCGTTAGGAAAGTCACTGTGATAGGAAGAGCTGGGGTATGCCGCCTCCAATGGGGGGAGGAAATGGTGATTAAACGCAGTCCCCTTAGCAACGTAGATTGAAAACAGGATAATGAATCAACCGTTTAACACCTCTCTTAATAATTGTATAGTTTGTATCATAATTATATTTTATACAGACAGTGTTTAATGGTTGTTTCTGTTTTTAATATATACACACACACACACACACGTGTGCTCTTAGACTTATGTACAAATAATATATAACTGACGTACATTTTTAAACCTTCCATTGACTTGCATTTTCCAAGAGACATACAAAACGCACCAGCGAGAGAAGCGGCCATTGTTCTTTCCCCTGTGGTAGAGCGCCAGCAGGTGCAATTATGTTGGCTACTTCTGTATACAGTCGTATTTGTAATAATCAAGATATAGTTTTTACTTGTATGCCCAGACCTCCCAGCTATACAATACTGTGTATATTTGCATCTGTGAAGAGCTATTATGTAATCTGGTACAGGTTATTAAAACCAGCAACAATCCGACATTACATTGATTAATAAGAGGACTTCTAAGCAATGAGGCCACTCAGATTAAAATCGTGCATGTTCATTTTCGGAGTCACGTTGATTATCAGGTGGTTCCTTTGATGATGGTTTATTTTCTTTATCAGAAACACACTCATATTGGAGCATAACTGGTTGCATATTTGAGGTCATAAAAAATCACTGTAATGGGACATTTAAAAAATATGATCCTGATGTTATTTCATTACATTTCCATTTGGAACTTACACGCATTGTATCACCAGGCAACATAACCAATGTATCCTGCAGAGACCGTTTTAGCCATCACTAGATATAATACAAGCAGCATTACAAGAAGGTTGTAGTCGTTTGTGGTGCATTTGAGAGAACTACAGTACCAGAGATGATAGGTACATGTGAACAAGAGACTTACAACGTCTCAAAAGATCTGTAAAGTAGAATTTCATCTTTGAAAAACTTACATCGTAGAACAAAATGTGTATAAAGGATTGTACCTTCAGCCACTGATCAGGGATAGAAAAAAATGGCCACGAGCTACTGGTTGTTTTGAACCTTCTAGAATATTCTCAATGGCTTAATGATTGCCAAAATAACTTGAGAGAGAAAATTATCTTCAAGGATCACAAATTATGTAACTTCGGGCTTCCTTCATGAAATAATAATAATAATAATAATAATTTAACTTTAAAAGCCACACCTGCTAATTTACGCCATGTCATTTCGGTGATCCTGCATTTAAATTCCCATTTGCTGTCTACTGCCAAGTTATTGGCAAAACTAGCATACGATGACATTTTAGCACAAGAAAAACACATCCTGGCACATTATCACACTCCGAGTCCGGTGGTTGATATGACTGGTATATTAATGCTGTAGGAACACAAATTATAAATGCAATCTTAGATAGTCGATCAAAACACAACCTTTTGTAAACAAATTATCAATCTAATTGGCTTCCTCAAACTAATCTAACCATGCTCAAAGCTAAGATTTGGCTTCTGTCGTTTCTCTGGAAAGGAATTACAAATTGCATTTCTTGGGGCTCTGAATGGGGGAGTGTTTGTCAATGAACACTTCAGAAAAACATTTTTAATGAATTATAATGTAAAGAGCATTTTCTGTTTCTATAGCAATCATTTACAAAGTCACATCCCCTTCCTCTTCTGAAACAGGCTCTGACACACCCCTTTTTGAGCTCTGCCCTCTCTCTAGCAGTGCACCAATTGTATCTAGTGAGTGCCTGGTCACATGATGTCCCCACGGAGCTTTGCATCTTTGGTCCTCTTCTGTTGCACTGACAGCCATTTAGTGAATGCCCAAGCCAAACTTTGCTGATTGATCACAGGAGAACAGATTGATCGGCAACTTAGCTAATTACCTATCATCGTGTGAATTGTATTGATGCACATATTAAAGGGGGGCAGTGGGAAACGACAGCTTGAACGGATGCTTTAAGGTTTTGGTAGCCTTGCACCGAAGGTAGTTTGGTCCTTTAGTTTGAGACTGTATCCATAACCGTGAAAAGTGATACTTCTATATAAATAAAAGCAGCATTTTCCATGTCCTGGGACCATCGCAATCCAACCAGTAAGCTCTTGTCACCAGCAAAAACAATGTTTCTTTAATCAGTTTAATCAGGCCAGGCACACTGATTTCCTTCCCTGCTCCTCTCTCCTCACTGTGTGCAACGTTATACTGTACAACGCTAATTATCTCACACATTTTTTTAAGGATGATCTTCACAAGCAAGGAACTTGTGGGTGAGAAATGTGTTAAAAGGGTGCTATTTATAGGTGAAATTCACAGCAATAAGTGCAGCTGATGGCTCACTGTGTGAATATGCTGATTCTCTTTGGATTAAGTGTAATAAACCTGTTTGGTGGGGTGAAGCTGGCACTTTACTGCAGAGGGAAACATATTACAGACCTATGTGGGTTTGGGAAAAGAAAATGTATGGCAAGTTGATTTGATATTATGGGTTGGAAATAGCATTTAAAAAATAAATTTGAAAGACATTTTTAATGTTTCTAATGTAGGAAGCATTTCCAAAGTGACAGCCCTCTTCCCCTTCTGACAGGCTCTGGCTCTTGAGACCCGTCCACTCTCTAGCAGTGAACCAATTGTATCTAGTAACTGCCCAGTCAATCATATTCCAGGACTACATTGCCCAGAATGCTGTGCAAGAACTGAATTAAATAGCCCTGAGCAAGCGTCCGATTACAGGAGAACGGATCGATCTGCAGCTTAGCTAATCACTTGTCAGTGTGCAGTTTGTATTGATGCACATATTGAATGGGAAAAATATATATACATTTAAAAAAAAACGCAGCTTGAACTGCAGCTTTAAGGGATATTTGCTATTGCAAAAGTGTTGTATATGTCTTACCATTTGAAGTTACTGTATAGCAGGTGAGGGGTTTTATTGTAGTGCAACTACTTTGCGTGTTGCTGCACTATCGGGGGCAGCACCCCTAGGCTACGGACGTATTTATAATGGTGAATGTCTGCAGATATTCATCTAGTTAACATTTGAAGTAATGGACTTAATTAAGACTTGGGATTTGTAGCTCATTTGGGTTCAGGGCCTGGTCTATTCACAGCTCTGACGAGATGTTAATTTATCACGTTTGTTCTGCCTTCGCTGAAATCACAATATTCCTGACACATCCAATTACTATTTTACTTTCTGTGCTCACTTCTGAGAAACATAGATGAGAAAGAGGAAAAACTCAGACAAGCCAGAAAATCTCTCCGCCTCCTCCACCCCTCCCACAACCCCCCACCTCCCCTCTCCCCCCCCCCCACATCCCCCCACCTCCCCTCCCACCTCCCCTCTCCCCCCCCCCACCTCCCCTCTGCACCCCCACCTCCCCCCCACCTCCCCTCTGCACCCCCACCTCCCCTCTCCCCCCCCCACCTCCGCTCTCCCCCCCCCACCTCCCCTCTCCCCCCCCACCTCCCCTCCCCCTCCACCTTCCCTCTGCATCCCCACCTCCCCTCTCCCCCCCCACCTCCCCTCTCCCCCCCCCACCTCCCCTCTCCCCCCCACCTCCCCTCTCCCCCCCACCTCCCCGCTCCCCCCCACCTCCCCTCTCCCCCCCCACCTCCCCGCTCCCCCCCACCTCCCTCTCCCCCCCCACCTCCCCCCCCCACCTCCCCTCTCCCCCCACCTCCCCCCCCCACCTCCCCTCTCCCCCCCACCTCCCCTCTCCTCCCCATCTCCCCTTTCCCCCCCACCTCCCCTCCCCCCCCCCACCTCCCCTCCCCCCCCCACCTCCCCTCTCCCCCCCACCTCCCCTCTGCCCCCCCCCACCTCCCCTCTGCCCCCCCAGCTCTCCTCCCCCCACCCCACCTCCCCTCTCCCCCCCCCACCTCCCCTCTCCCCCCCCCTCCCCCACCTCCCCCCTCTCTCATTCAAGATATCCGTGTTTCAGGTGGGATAAGGTGGCTCAGTCAGAGGCGCAGTCTTCAACTGCACTACCTGTGCTGAAGCAGGGATATCCTGAAAACCTGACCTGTTGGTGGCCCTTGAGGACAGGAGTTGGACATTCCTAGTCTATACCCAAACATTGGGGGTCTCTTTCTCAACGTGTGTGTTTTTCTGTGACTTTTTGATGCATTTCTAAGTTTACTTTTATATATATTTTTGTTTTAATATATGCAGCCTTTGATTACCTTTATTGAAAACGAATTACCTAAGCGGCCAATCAATTAGTCCTCCCGTGATCGATCACCAAAGACCCTGCTTTTAGTCAGCGTAACTCAGCAGCTACAATGTATCCTAACATTACTAAGGTAACATTATCTATTGTTACAGTTTGCAGCTCAAACTGCTGGAAACATTGGCAACAAATTCTCATCTAGCACTGCAGGGGACGTAGCTAGAACCAACTGTGGAAACCAAACGATGCTCAGTATATTAAAAACTCATTAAAAATGTCATTGAGTTGAATTTAAAAAAAATATATATATATACAGTATGGTAAGTATTATCTATTACTACCGAGCTGATTTATTAAAAACAAACACACAAACAAAGTAACAAACACATGTATAGTGTTGCATGGATTGCACCTTTATTTGTTGTAAAAACAACAGTGTCCCTTTGTGAAAATGAGCCTCTGGTTTGAAGCCTTTGGACACTCAAGCAGAATCTCTTCCTATAATGTATATTTGAACCACATCATCCTATCATCTTGTAAAGTGCGGTATGATTGCGCTCTTATGCGTCCTGTGATACTGTTATCAAAGGGATTTCAAGCAATATGTGACTGCAATATTCCAGTTAATACTAAAATCCATCCTTTATATCGGGGCCCTATAACTGGCGGCCCCCCGGAGTGCCTGCATGCGGCCCCTGTTCATTTCATAGCAGTCGCTCAGGCAGCTAAAGCAATTCTTCACACTGGAACTGACTTGTACATTAAGGTTATATAATTATATATGGTACAGATGTTATAAATATTTGCAAAATGTTGAAATATAATACTTTTTAAGTCTTTAAATGTATCTAAAATGACATTATAATACGCGTATGCCCTTTCTACTCCTCAATGTGTTCTGATCTGGGCCCTTAGGGGGGGGGGGTGTTATTTGGCAGGCAGCCGGTGTGAGGCTCGCTCCGTTTTGGCGGGAGAAGGGAGCTTTGGCTTACTAGGCAGATGTGGTCCAATTACAAGGTGATTGGCTGAGGAGCAGTCGCTGGGCAAGTGGGCAGTGTTCCATGATTGGTTGGGTCAGGGGGAGGGTGTGGCTTGGAAGTTTAGGCGGGAAAGTGAGGGGTATAAGAAGCAGGGGCACTCTCCTTAACTGAAAATAGGGAGTCACTAGATATCCCACTGCTCTTCCTCAACATATTAAAATAGCTTGTACAATGTGTATGTTTAAATTAATAAAAGATATATATATAAATACTGTATATGGTATATAGTATTCTTTATGTAGATATTAGGGTTTGATAATTTTAGACTGCTGTGTAGGTTCCTGGAGCGGAGCCATTGTTATTTATATTTTATGGGTTACCACTTGGCTGGGAGGCAAGATGTTAATGTCATGTTAATAAACATAATAATAGTAATAATAATCACCTACTGCTGACAGGAAAAAGAAGTGTTTTCCAGTTCCTTGACTCACAATGTGCAGCTTGTACATCTCAAACTCACAACCTCTCAGGCTTCTAGTTCCCTCCTCCACTTAGTTCCTAAACTCCTCTTGCTTTGGCTTTAATATATATAATATATATATATATATATATATATATATATATATATATATATATATATATATTGTTATGTACTATACAGCCTTTTGTCCCCTATATTATACACAGTACAGAATGTGTTGGCATTATGTAAATATATGCAATTATAATAATGGTACACAGCAGCTCTTAAACGTTATTAAAAACAAGTTCCAATTTAGTGCTAGAGAAATGCATTACAACCCCCCAAATGGCTAAATGTTCAAAACGCTTAAACAATATCGGAGTGATTTGTAGCAAAATTGCCGGCAAGAGCGTAATTTTTATCTTGTGTCTCAGCGCCAGTTTTAGCCCCATGTGTATCGGGTTGCGATTTGGGGAAGGTGAAAAGGAGGAGTTACATGGTGCACCGATTATAATGCGCAAAATAATCCGCCAAATTCAAGGTGGCGTTTAGTTTCTAGGGCCTAAATATAAAGCATTGCTAACATCTATTTTGTATGTGTATCTATTCCTTGAGCATCAATAGCTCTAATACTACTGTGGTGGACCATATAGCAACTGTTACTATACTACTACTGTGATAGCTGCCGGGCCATACAGTATTAAGAATAATATGTTTCCAGACATCCCATGTATATACATGGGTATGTGGTTTCCTTTTACACACTGTCTGATTTACCACATCTAGTCTTTTATCAATTATTTCCCTATCTCCATTGCTTAATTTTGAGTGGATGTTTAGTATTCTAAGGGGCCTATGCAGAGAGTTGCGTTTCGTAAATTCGCCGTGGTAATAAAATCGCAAATTTTGGCACGTTTTAGTTAGCCGTATGCACATAAGTCCGATTACCTTGTTGACATAGATTTATAAATCTGCCGTTTTTTTCTGGCGTTTACTTTTGCTGATACATTCGCCATTCTGGTGTGCCGTAATGGCGAGAATCTGTAAACGTTGTTCCTGGAATAGCACGTTTTCTTCGACATGGCGAACAGATGCGATTTTCACCTTCTCGCCAACGATTCTCCGCTTTTTTATATCCGCCAAAAAAACACGCCGATGTCATACCCATCTCGCCACATTTGCGCACCTTTCTGCATACCTATACCCACTTTTGGCGACATCATGGAGATTACTTCGTTCTCGGACCTCTCTGCATAGGCCCCTTAGTCAGTGTAAATATATTTGAAGTTTTAATTCTAAGGTTTGAGTGCAGACACCTGGGATCTCTCTCTCTCTTCTGAATGTTCATGCTACTCTGCAGTCCCTTCTAACAATTTTGGCAACTGTGCGCAAAACAATGGTGCGATGCGTCAAGAAACGCTGGTGAAGATGTTTCAATGTGCAAATAAATGTGAAGGGGTGCAAAGAAAGTGCAAATAGAAGCTTGTTTTTGGCTCATTTCTTTATTTTCTGCTGAAATTTTCATCAAATATATCAAAATATATTTGACGCAAATTGTAAGGCACAAAAGTTTACGCCACTTCAAATCTGGCGAATCGTTTTGACATAAATACAATATACGAAAGTGAAGCAGAGGTTGCTACATCTCATTACAATCTGCGCGTCATGTAACGCCTCCCAACGCAATTGATACAATTTCAATTAAAACAGAATTGTGTATTTTTTTTTATCTATAACTAGTATTAGTAGATATACATTATAATTAGTGTAATATTATTTATAATAACCATACTGTAAAAAGAATACATTTGATAACCTACAATGAAACATTTGTGCCGCATTTTGCATTGATACATAGCAACTTCAATCTGCGCTAATACTGTGAAGAATCTTTTTCGCGATTACAAATGTAACCTGCGTATTATTTTGACGCACTTGTAATGGATTTAGTGGCGCACAGAAACATTATTTTTCAGTACGTTCCATTTAATTCTGTACGCCAAGCGCAGTCCGTTCCTGTGCAGCACAACAAATGCAACAAAATCATTTTTGGCGCAGATGGAGAAATTTGAGTCCAGTAATTTCCGCTCCTGTTTAGTATGCTGTGCGCACACAAGCGCAATTGAAATTGAGATTGGCGTGCGCCAATTATGTTTATTAAAAAAAACCCAGCAGTTTACAGCGCTTAGTAGACGGGACCCTATGTATTAAATAAAAATAACCTTCTTTTTGGCTTGGGTCTGCATCACATGCACGAAACATGTTAATGGCGTGTCATATTTACACCTATGCCATGTACTGTAATTCTTCCTTAACCCTTTGGCTTCCCTATGGACTTATCTCCTACATCATGGGGTCAGGCACCCCAGGGGCTCCATGACATAGCTACTTCCTAAAGGCCCTGTCCGTTATTCTAGGATTCATGGGGAGCAGAGCGCGCGATCTGTCACTAACGTGGAACGGATCGCGAGTGCCGGAGGGGCCGTGGCACTCTTAGGGTTAACTCCTCCAATTGATATTCCCAGAGTCACAAGTTGATGCATATGGGCGTTACAGGAGTAACTATGTATGCCCAGTATTTATGCATATTGCAGAATATTCAAGATGTCTTTTGCAGCATTAGTTTTATGGCAAACACACGTTGTGAGCTGTAGCAACACCCAAGATATGTAGGAATTTTTTTTTATCACAGTGTGTGCTTTTTTTGTACACCTGACCTCGTAATATAAAATGGGCAGACAAAGTCAAGGAAACAATTTGCCACACTCGGCTGTAAAGGAATTCATTATAAAGCAGGGGATATTAAAGTCCTTTGACGTCCAGGGTTGCAACAGCAAATCCCTCCACGGGAACATGTATAAGTTTGTATTATAATGCAGCCTTGTTTTCAACGAATAACCACATTCTCCTTTTTTTTTTCTAACCCTTCTAAATGTTTTGTAATTAAGCACAAAATTGGATAGCAAGTTCGTTATATGGCCCACGAAGTATCTGGCGGCGTTCACAACATTCTTAGTACGCAGATTACATGGGAAAAGAACAGAGCACGTACTTGTGCGATGCTCCGGCCACTTTATAGGCCAAGTGAAGTCTGGAGCGAGAGAGAGGACCGGATGCATTCCTGTCTCGGAAGAATACAAATATTAGAATTGCTGTGAGGTCCCAAGCACTTCTGGGCTATTAAACCAAGACATATTTATAGTCATTTCGTTATGCTAGCAAGAGGTGTGACCCTCACTCATTTCCTTCTAACAATTCTGTGCCACAGTAAACACTAGAATCCATAGAAAAAAATTACCCAAATGAATTACTATGCTATAATAATATTGGTTTCTGAAATAGTGCTGACAGTGTATGCAGCACTGTACATACCATTTTGCAGGCATAGTGAGTCCCTGCCCTAATAATTGTTTGTTCTTGTATAGCGCTGCTAGTTTTACGTAGCACTGTACAGAGACATTTAGCAGACACAGTCCTTGCCCAGTAAGGCTTACACGGGTGCGTGGCGGACGCGTCACGAAGCTAGTTCGCCCTCATTGGCTGAACCAGCTCACGTGACGCTGACGTCACGCGGCAGCCACCTGAAAGACAGTTTTTTTTGTCTCCACAAATAGCTGACGCGTCAACACTCTACATCGCCGGCAGGCGCGCACGCACTTGGCTAACTGCAATAGCCAACTGCGGAAGAGTGCTTGACGGCCTGAGCACACAAGCCCATGCATATAGGCCTGAGCACACAAGCGCATGCATATAGGCCTGAGCACACAAGCGCATGCATATAGGCCTGAGCACACAAGCGCATGCATATAGCGACTCCACTACTATAAGCACAGCCTAAGGATTCAACATGGGGCTTCAAAAACACATCAGTACATCAACATACAGTACTGGTTCATACAAGCCCCCAATCTCAGATATTATAGGCGTCCAGGCGGGGACAGGAGGCGCTAGTGTTAGGTAAACGGAAGAAGGTAGGAATTTTAGGGCCATTTATAGTGACAAGTTGACCTTTCCTTTTTGCAGATAATATTACATTCGCACCCTCAATTAGAACTGGACCTGGTTATTTCTTAAAGACCCAAGTAGGATCATTATATATAACCGCTTAGTAAGGTTAATATTAGTAAATCCAGGACTCCGCGTGTCTGCAATATCACGGCTAACTATAGTAAGAGACATCTCCACCGACGGACTGGTCTGGAATGACGGAGTGAAAGTCCTCACGCCTCACTGCCTCAGGAGGACGCGGCCGACTCAGGCAAAAATCGCGAAGTATAAACTGTGCACGGGAAGGACACCAGCCGCGAAATTTGTACTTTAGCTTAGGCCATAAGATGCCTTAGCATCGCTTCGTTAATATGGCCTTACATTGGATATTCTTTGTATTTAACTTACATGTCTTCTTCGGTATTGCTTGAGATTTATAGGAATGAGTCAAACAGGGCAGGCAGCGTAATTAAGAGAATAAGCTATAGAATAAAATGCATCAGCAGGCATATAAACAACAAGTCATACAGAATGTGGAATGGGCACATATTGTATTCACGTGCACTTGCACAACCATATGCTTGCCTATTTCCTAACTGGCTTTTTATTTACTTTGGAGTAATGTTGCATAATGTGTACAAAGCCATCTCTTTAGAGTAATATATCAGAACTTGAGTCACCTGACAGTATTGGGGAGGGCGAGTCCGGGGAAAACCTGTTTTGTAAGAGTTTCAAGAAATGTGCATCACGTATGTTTGTGGTGTGAGAAAGAAACTATGTAAATGAATGAATGGATTCTTTGGGGTGGTAGTGAATCCAAGTTAATTACAGGCTACATTTTCATTGTATAACGCATAAACATATAAACAAAGGGAATTCTAAAACCGTAAACAAGCGCCTAGCTGCTACAGGCAACACATAGGCAGGCGCGGCAATCTATGCCCCTAATACCCCTACTACCCCTCATACCAGGGAACACCAACCACCAGCATAGACGGTTCAGATTTATTAAACAGTCTTTTGCCATGCAGGAAGCCGTCTTCAGGTATATATGTGTATATGTAGTATATATGTGTATATGTGTATATGTAGTATATATGTGTGTGTATATATGTGTATATGTAGTATATATGTGTATATGTAGTATATATGTGTATATGTAGTATATATGTGTATATGTAGTACAGTATATATGTGTATATGTAGTATATATGTGTATATGTAGTATATATGTGTATATGTAGTATATATGTGTGTGTGTGTATATATGTAGTGTATACATTGTCCTGGAACCAGTTGCATGTTCTTTCCCAGCTCTGAGGCTCCTCAGTGTAGTTGCAACAATGTTGCAATCCCCTGAGGTTCGCCTTAGCTACTGCCAGTTGCCTTGGCAACCACTCTCCGCTCAAAACCTGCTTGGTTTAGTCCTCTCCCCTATTATGTTTTATAGTATGCCCCATTGTGTATTCCTGTCTGCACAGGACAATGTGCTTTCTCTTACTACCCACAGCAGTACTGAGTAACCTTTCTCTTACTACCCGCAGCAGTACTGAGTAACCATTCTCTTACTACCCACAGCAGTACTGAGTAACCTTTCTCTTACTACCCACAGCAGTCCTGAGTAACCTTTCTCCTACTACCCAAAGCAGTACTGAGTACCTGTATCTGCCACTTACATACCTTCTCTCACAAATACTACCTGCAGCAGTGCTGAGTACCTGTATCTGCCACTTACAGTACATACCTTCTCTCACAAATACTACCCGCAGCAGTACTGAGTACCTGTATCTGCCACTTACATACCTTCTCTCACAAATACTACCCGCAGCAGTACTGAGTACCTGTATCTCCCACTGACATTCCTTTATACCTTCCTCTCACAAATACTACCTGCAAGTGCTTTTATCTTTCTGTTACCCCCCACCCAATAAAGTTAAAGGAAATAGAAGGACTCCCTGTGCATTTAAAGGGGGCGAGTTTAAGGCTGTGATTATACAGCCGAGCTGCAGGACGCGCGCGCGCGCGGATCAGTGACGTCACAGAGCGACGTGCACAAGCACATTCACCTGCGCACGCGACTGCTGGCTGAAATCTGTTTTTTGGTTGGACGTGACGCGGCAGTCGCAACCAGAAAACAAATTTAGAAAACGCTTCAGCTGTCTCCTGCTTTGCCGCAGCGAGCGGGGAGACAGTCGCATTTGCTATAGCCAGTTTTCACATAGGTAGCAAACTTGTTTTTGTTTTATGGCTACCTCCAGTCCTCAAGGGTCACCAACAGGTCAGGATACCCCTGCTTCAGCACAGGAGGTGCAGTCATAATGAACAAGCCACTGATTCAGCCACCTGTGCTGAAGCAGGGATATCCTGAAAACCTGACCTGTTGGTGGCCCTTGAGGGCTGGAGTTGCCGCCCCTGACATAGAACAAGGAAAGAGGTACCGCTGAAATCCCCACCTGAAATGTTCTTGTTCCATCGTTCTGCAGTCATTTCTAGAATAAACATTTAAACAAATTAAATATATATATATTTATACCTATCTGACTTTCAATGTCCTGATTTTAAGATATTACTTTATAATCCCTCAGTGGTTGAAATGTGATGGAAGTTGGGTGTAGGAACCCTCATCGCTTCCGTATTATAGCCTATTATATTATTCGTGCTACAAGAATGTCCAAAGACCTTTACCAAGAACAGTGTTAGGATTTCTGGGAATCGAGTACTTATTTAGGACAGTTCAATTAGTGCAATTAATTCACACCCGACTGCCGCACCTCATGAAATCTTAGTACAGAATGTGTTACATGTCTAAGTGCTTTTCCTTCACGGTAGCTATTTTTACAGCGTGGGAACCAGGGAGTCCCCGGAGTTGGACCCTACTATCTCCATCTCCCCATGCTGTAAAATAATAGGGAGGGAAACGACTGCTTTTAAATGGGACTGGGTCTTTAGTTCCCATGTAAAATGGCTTAATAATTTGGGAGGGCGTTTGCAAAAGGTGAATAAGGTATAGGGGAGAAAACGGTTTGCCTTGGCTGCCGGAAAACACCATAAAAGGATTTCCCTTATATTGTGTAACCCGGTTGTGGTTTAGACTGGAATCCATCCATCTGGAGACCTGTTTGTTACAGTCAGTCTGAGTCCCTTGTTTTTCTTTGGTTAGCCGCATCGTTTCGATCTGAAGCCAGGAGTCAGCAACTTACATTACGGTACAATAAACGAAACCAAAAAGATTTTTGTTTTGAGAACTTTCTTTTCACTGCTAGAAATTGAATTACTTCTACTGTATACGTGGTGTGATTGTCACGGTTAGTGCTGTAAAGATCTGGGGGGAAAAACAGCAACAACAAAAAATCTAACGGCGCTAATAGCAAAGATTTGACTTCTTTTGGTTTTTCTGGAAATGAATTACAAGTTGAATTTCTTACTGAAATAGGGGAGTTTGTGAATTAGGTGTTTTATTTACCCCTCATGCAACCCTGTCCTTATCAGCGAACCAATCATGATAAGGGGAGAGAGAGGGGGGCTTTGCCTGTGCAAACTCTTGTGGAACACACAGTGATATCAGACAGAAGGGAGCAGCCCGAGGATATCACCCCCTCCCAGGTCTCAGCTCAGCGTGCGGGACATAATAACTTGAAAACATCGGATTTGGGTAGAAAGGCATCAATCACCCAGATACAGCCCTTTAAACATGTCATTTGGTCCTATGAGGGATTGCCGTTTAAGTGCAAGAGACAAGGCCTGGAACGCTTTATATTGCACATTTGGGCCAACAGAAGAGCTGCAATATCGTCGGAGAGATGGTAGCAACTAAACAGTATAAGTAAATATATATATATATATTTATATATATATATATATATACGTAAATGTGCTTGTATGACGCATTTAGTTATAGCCGGGCTCTTCCAAAGGGGCCGGGTCACTAAAGGTTTAGGCGCAGAAGGGCCAAAAGTTCATTGTCATTTACTTTAATATATGAAATATTATTATATTCAAACATTTCCCCTGCATTTATAACATCTGTACCATATACATTCACATGAACTTAAATTAGACGTGCGTTTCAGTGTGAAACACGGCACTTAGATGCTTAAGCAGCTGGTAGGAAATGACCAGACACAGAGTCCAAGGGCCACATCAGGGCCCTTTGTGAGCCTGTTTTGGTTCAGGCCGCCATTTAAAGACCCTGGAAGTATAGCATGTGTTTTTGTTTCAATGCATCAAAATGCAGGTTCCTTCCCTCATAATGGCACAAGCAGTAATTTTACTTCATTTGGGGAAACAATGTGACAACAGCTTTATCAGACCAAGGTTTACACAGTGTACAAAGCTTATCAGAGTTGTGCTGGTTACAGTATGTGCCATCCGGGGCATTTGTTCCACTGCGAGGAACAGATTACAGGGCAGAACCATGCTGGACGGATATGAAAGGCATTCTCATGGCAGGCACAAAAATCCTAAACATCCTGGTACAAAGCGTCCCCTTTCTGCGATATGAAAGAGAGAGGGGGGGGGGGGGGGGGAATACCATGTTCAAATGTAATCATGCGAACTGAATGGGATCAGAAGCAATATCAGCCAAGTGCTAACCCATGTGACTACGTCTGTGTCGTGTTTAACCCTTTGGGCTCCCCCGAGACGTAGCCAGCACGTCACACACTTAGAGCGCTCGTTTTCATGGGGAGGACACGATCTGCGATGCAGGGAAATGGAAGGAAACGACATGATCACGTGACTGCTCTGAGGAGTGATCACGCGGTCACCGTTTGTCAGGGTCTGGGGTACTCTGGTGCCGGCACTCCTCTGGCGCCCAAAGGGTTAAAGAAGCATTGCAAGTACTGTACATGCAAACGCCCCCCCCCCCCCCCCGCGCGGTTTCGCTCTGCTTTCCCCCGATGCGGAAACAGAATGGGTAGGCAGAATCACAACTTTTAAATCCCTTCGTACCCGTGGGCTCCGCGGCAATATGTTTCACCATCGGAGCCTTTGGGTTCTCAGGAGCAGAACGGGGATATTTGTGGCTCCATGGACCCCCTCATTCTTGAGATATTCTGGTCCATATGGACTACGCAGTGTTATTCCATAAAGCAGTTTACAGCTCATTCACTTCAATAGTCCCTATCGGCCTTACAGTAATATCTGTAGGATTCTCTGTTTGGGAAATAAAAAATGGCTCCTAGGTCAGCTGCTCTTTAGTGAGCCAACAGCGGAAAATGTGATGTGATTGGGTCCATGTTATGTATTGGTTGTCCTCTACTTTAAAGCAGAAATGGCATTAATATTGTGTTTTATTTTACATATAAAAGAGACTACTCTGGGCTTTCTCTTTAAAAAAGAAGTCCTACTTTTCAAGGCTATACCAAAGTAACTGGTAACTATGGATACAAAAAAATGGCCACCATTTACTTCCCAAAGCCTGTGAGGCTGTTCTCAATAGGCCTGTGCATTTCTTCCTTCTGGAACAGGAAGTTGTATGGTGGCCATGTTTGTTTGTTTGTTTTTCAAGAATCAGTGATTTATTTATTTATTTTTAAGACAATTCTTTAAACAATGTTACCTTCAAAATATATAAGGAACACCTGTAACACCTGTAACACCTGTAACACCTGTATAATTATTTACAATATGTTTAATAGATTTTGAATTGTGACTTGAAAGCCTAACTCTGAACAACACAATAATAAGAACTGCAGACTGTGTGATACTCGGAGAAGTCACCTTTCCCTCATTTTTTTAACATCATCGTCTCATCGACTTCAATGGAGTCTCACAGCTAAAAATCAGTCCTTCCAATTCCCAAATCTCCCTCATTTCTGTCACTGGAGGTTGACATCTCTCTGGATATACAGTATTTTAACAGTGGTCATGTCTGATGAGGCATTGTTTTTAACCTATTCAGTGCCCGGATGATGTACTTGGTTCATCTTGTGCGCAGGCACCCCAGTGATTGCGATTTCAAAGATCGTGGCACGCATGCCTGCCACTGGTATTCTGGAAGAGAAAGTGTTAACAAAGAATTGTGTGCGATGAGGATGAAAAGCCATTGGTTTAAAAAAAAAAAATGTGTCTGTTCAATGTAGTGGGATTGAAATGTAACAATGCATCTCACCCCGTTACGGATCTCACCCCGTTACGGATCTCACCCCGTTACGGATCTCACCCCGTTACGGATCTCACCCCTTTACGGACCTCACCCCGTTACGGACCTCACCCCGTTACGGACCTCACCCCGTTACGGATCTCACCCCGTTACGGATCTCACCCCGTTACGGACCTCACCCCGTTACGGATCTCACCCCGCAACGGATCTCAGCTCGCTACGGATCTCACCCCGTTACGGATCTCACCCCGTTACGGATCTCACCCCGTTACGGATCTCACCCCGTTACGGATCTCACCCCGTTACGGACCTCACCCCGTTACGGACCTCACCCCGTTACGGACCTCACCCCGTTACGGACCTCACCCCGTTACGGACCTCACCCCGTTACGGACCTCACCCCGTTACGGATCTCACCCCGTTACGGACCTCACCCCGTTACGGACCTCACCCCGTTACGGACCTCACCCCGTTACGGACCTCACCCCGTTACGGATCTCACCCCGTTACGGATCTCACCCCGTTACGGATCTCACCCCGTTACGGATCTCACCCCGTTACGGATCTCACCCCGTTACGGACCTCACCCCGTTACGGACCTCACCCCGTTACGGACCTCACCCCGTTACGGACCTCACCCCGTTACGGATCTCACCCCGTTACGGACCTCACCCCGTTACGGACCTCACCCCGTTACGGATCTCACCCCGTTACGGATCTCACCCCGTTACGGACCTCACCCCTTTACGGATCTCACCCCGTTACGGGTCTCACCCCGTTACGGATCTCACCCCGTTACGGATCTCACCCCGTTACGGACCTCACCCCGTTACGGATCTCACCCCGTTACGGATCTCACCCCGTTACGGACCTCACCCCGTTACGGACCTCACCCCGTTACGGACCTCACCCCGTTACGGATCTCACCCCGTTACGGATCTCACCCCGTTACGGACCTCACCCCTTTACGGATCTCACCCCGTTACGGGTCTCACCCCGTTACGGATCTCACCCCGTTACGGATCTCACCCCGTTACGGACCTCACCCCGTTACGGATCTCACCCCGTTACGGATCTCACCCCGTTACGTGAAGCAGCCGGTTGCCAGTTTGCTCTACGTCTTGCTGCTTGTTTTTCTGGACATGCTTTCCTGACAGATGGCATTGCAAGTATCCAGAAAATACTCCTGCACATTTTCTAAACTTGCGCTATGATCCAAAATAAGATTTTTCTTATTTTCAACATCTGGACAAATTCTATCCTGCACAAGGCGAAAAAAACTGCTGGAAAAAAAACGCTTTCTAAAAAACACATTTTGTTTCAAATGTACGCCCAAAGGTGCCCAGAGTATAGTGTATCTTGTGTTAAATGTTATCTTGCAAGGGTCATGTCTTGTAATATTGAAGTACTGAGCGCGTAAGCATAAATAAATAAGCGTGTCCTGGAAGGAAACGATGAATGTAAACATGGAATGCCATATTTACTTCCCTTCCCTTAGGATCAACAAACCAGGGCATCTATCCCATTCAGGGATCTTGCAACTATATAAAGAGCAGTACAGTATGTATGTACGGGTTGCTACAAGAGCTGAACCTGACAGCAGACAAAGACGTTTAAGGAGGACTTCACACTGCTCATGGGCCCAGATACACCAAGCATCTGCACCCAGTGGCACACCGTGTCTGCACCCAGTGGCACACCGTGCCTGCACCCAGTGGCACACACCGTGCCTGCACCCAGTGGCACACCGTGTCTGCACCCAGTGGCACAGCGTGCCTGCACCCAGCGGCACACCGTGCCTGCACCCAGCGGCACACCGTGTCTGCACCCAGTGGCACACCGTGCCTGCACCCAGCGGCACACCGTGCCTGCACCCAGTGGCACAGCGTGCCTGCACCCAGTGGCACACCGTGTCTGCACCCAGTGGCACACCGTGCCTGCACCCAGTGGCACACCGTGCCTGCACCCAGTGGCACACCGTGTCTGCACCCAGTGGCACACCGTGCCTGCACCCAGTGGCACACCGTGCCTGCACCCAGTGGCACACCGTGCCTGCACCCAGTGGCACACCGTGTCTGCACCCAGTGGCACACCGTGTCTGCACCCAGTGGCACACCGTGCCTGCACCCAGTGGCACACCGTGCCTGCACCCAGTGGCACACACCGTGTCTGCACCCAGTGGCACAGCGTGCCTGCACCCAGTGGCACACACAGTGTCTGAACCCAGTGGCACACACCGTGTCTGCACCCAGTGGCACACCGTGCCTGCACCCAGTGGCACACCGTGTCTGCACCCAGTGGCACACCGTGTCTGCACCCAGTGGCACACCGTGTCTGCACCCAGTGGCACACCGTGCCTGCACCCAGTGGCACACCGTGTATGTCTATTTTACTATCTGCTGTAAATTATCAGTCCCGGTTTAATCCTTGGGGCTCTCTTTCTTATTGGACAGCTGTATGTCTATCCTGAGCGTGTTTGAATTCCCTTACCGTTTTAGCCCCGACCACCTCTGCTGGGAGGCTGCTCCCTGAATCCACCACCCTTTCCACGAAGAAGTACTTCCTCACAGTTTCCCCTTAGCCTCCCACCCTCCAGCGTCAGAGCGTGACCCCATTAGCGCTTCTCTTTTTTTGTGGTGAAACCCTACATGTTTGACGGATTGGTACGTGAAACAAATAATGGAACTTAACTTTAAAAAAAGACAGTTTTTTAACACTGGCAATACGATTAAAGGAAATTGTGGTGGCACTTGGATGTTTCAAATAGCACGTGAGTACTGCATTTCTTGCAAGGTATTGTGCGGGGGAGGGGGGAGAGGAACCTAATTTTTGCGCAATCGCTCACTTGGAAAGTTCTCGGAAAACTTCAGAGAACGTACTTGTGGCCTCGAAAGGAACTGACCTTTTCCTCTCTGCGGACTTCCTTTTTCATGTTCTGCACTGACATAATAAAGGAGAATACAAGACAGATTGCTGAGCAGAACAAATAAAGAATGCCAAACTATTCCGCTTGTGGCCCCAATACCTGGATGAGAACTTTGGCAGAATTTCAAGTTAGAACCAATCCCGTGGGAAAAATACATGCATATATTCAGCTGTCCGATGTACCTATTACACAGTAACTATTTGTCTCTTTTACTCTGCACCTGGACAAAACATTGAAACATTCTTGTGATCCAACTTAAAAATACATTGGTCACTGTGCTATTTGCGTTATCTATCTTTATGCTAATGCTATAATACTATCTTTGTGCAAAACAAGTCGTGGAACCTAACGAGACGTTATGTCAAACAAGATTGAACTTTGTTTTCCCTGAAATAACATGGTTATCCTCAAAGCTAATAATCTGAAAAAACCAACGTCCGGAATATATTTAATTAGCATATACTTAACGTGGCGCTTTAATAGGATAACGTGGCATCTTTTTCATTTACGTGGCGTAATGTCAGTCTTGGCGTTACTCTTAAAACCAGGCGCACAAACTGCAAGTTACAAAACGGCACGGAAACACTGCAACAGCCGTAGTATTTCAGAGTTTGGATGTGAGTAAAGTTTAGGTATGACCTAACTAACGTTAAGTCCCCGCGTAAACAGACTTTAGAGGACAGGAAATGCTCAGATAACGCTTCATTTGAATATCGTTTGCATGTCATTATCATTAACATCTGATATACTGTAGTAAATGCAATACTATTTTTGGTTGAAAACATGACTTAAAGAGGAACTCTGCTGAGCACTTTAAAAACAAATATACTATATATATAATCAAAAATGAATAGATGATACCGTTCTGTGGCTAACGAAATGCTTTTATTTGTGCGAGCTTTCGAGATACACTGATCTCTTTTTACGGCGATGTTACAATGAATAAAGCAAGTAAGGTTTAACTTAAAAACAGTGCATCTTGGAATGTTATCTGTGACTGAAATCTATCCCTCCACCCTGTGCTGTATGCGATTTATGACCTGAGGTGTTAAATAGTCCCTGAATGTTAGTGATGTAAGATTGTGTGTGTATATGTGTGTATGTATGTACATTTATAAAGCGCCCACAGTGTATACAGCGCTTTACAAAAGGTGTGTGTGGAGTGGAAGTGTATACCAATGGTGTGGGTAGGTGTGGAAATGTAAGAGGTTGTTGCATTACTAAAAGTGTGTGTAGATACTATGTGGTCCCTATTGATATATAGGGATGGAATTACATAGAGTATTTTTATGTGTAAGAGACAGCTGTGTGTGCAATCATATAGCACAGTATGTATAGACATGGCCTTTAGCACTCATGGGAAGAGAGTTCTCTTGCGTCAGTAGTGACTCATGAAACTGCGATCTCGGTTTAGGCCACCGCTAAGTGTCCCGAACAGTTGCATAAATTTGTACTCATGCAACCGTCTCTCTTTATTTATTTATCAATTAGTTGACCAGGAAGATATTCATTGAGTGTTACCTCTCGTTTTCAAGTATGTCCTGGGCATAGAGTTAAGATGGCAAATAGTACATGGTTACAAATACAGTTACATAAGTGAACAGGGTATACATTATATACAAGACATAGCATGCACAGTTAGAGATAATATATATTATAGGCGCAAGAGCGATTGGGAGCTGGCAGGGGGGCGCAGCTCCAAAAGTTTGCGCTCCCTTGCTGTAGGGTAACCCATCCATGCGATGTCGCACCCGGCAGTGTCTCTGGAGCCGCGGCTTTTTGCTGCGACGACAATGAGCCTGGCTACAACTGTACATTATTTTATTTTTTTGCAACAAAATACTACCGGGTCTGAGGTAAACCTCTATATCTAACGCCCTGCACCGGATGAATAGTTACTAGTACTAGTTACATTTGAGATAGCGGTGAGGAAAAAATAGTGCAGTGCGTCCATACAAATGTTTCTTTGCCTTGATTGACAGCCTAGATTCAGTAACCTTTGAGGCTCTTTGGCACACCTTACATTTCTTTCAAGTGACTTGAAGGGAATTTAAGATGTTCTAAGATTTAGCGCAGTTTAATAAATCTGTTGTAAAGAACTGGTAGGCAACAGGCCCAAGAGGGGGCCAGTAGACCAGTGAAGCCCCCTGTATAACAGCACTCAATCACACTACATAGTAACGTAATCTAGTGCGTCTAATACAGAATAAAGCGCAGAGCTCAGAATATCCAACAATGTAATGATATGATGTGAATAATATAAAAAAAAATTAATCGTAATGTAACATTAAAATAAAGGGTATTAAAAAACTCCCTAGGGCAGAAGATGGGCTTCAAAAATGGAAGCTCAGAAACGGTGGGAGGGGGGAGTTTGCTTAGGAGATCCCTTCCTCCTAGTAGGGTCAAACGTCTAATTTTGCCAGGCTACCCAGCCTTGTCATTACCCTCTTACAGGGCTTAGGTACATCAGTACCGTTTTTAAGCTTCACTGATCTACTGGCCCCTCTTGGGCCTGTTGCCTAGCAGTTCTTTACAATTTTGCTGTTGTTTGTTTTCCCCTACGCACCGTTCACCCCACCTACTGACACTTAATATACGTGAGGAGTGCTGGTGCCATATTTGTTGTTTTGTTTTTTTTTTAATAAATCTGTGCCATTAATCTCTGAGATATTTTAGACATGGGTTACGTTTCTTTGGATGCTTCTTATGCCATCTTGCTATTTAGAAGTGAAGCAAAGCAGTTGGATAGGGGCATTTAATATAATGGGGCATCTCATTGTTTTTTTAGCCACGGAACATAGACAATGTAATGTTTCGGTTTTGCTCAACCATGGGTGATCATTTTAAAAAGAATGCAGATGCTTGTGAATTAAATGTAGCAAACTCATCACATTTAGTGTATTTCCTTTGTTTGTAATATATACTTTCAAGGAAACTGGCCTCAACAACAGGAAAGGGAAGCTATGAAGAGGATTTGAACAGAATTCATGGTCCTTTAACATGAGTGGCTGATGAAGCCAGCCAACCAATCGATACAATCATCTGGCTGGTCATTAAGACACAAGAAAAGGTCAGAAAACAGCGCACTATAAGAGGAGGTGTCATTTTAAAGAGACCAGATTTGGGGATACCGAGCAGAGCACGTCGCTTAAGGCTGACTGGGAGGTGAATGCTGGTACCTGCCCAGTGGCCACAGTGTGAGTGAGCTCTGCTCAGACACGGGAGCATCTGGAACAGAGCCTGACGGACAACGGGAGCCTCCCCAGCCAAACGCTGCTTTTTCATGAGAAGGTCTCTAGTCCTATTATTCCAGAAGGCTGGGCACCCCAAAACAAAAGACATGGGGGCAAATACAGCCAGAACTGCAGGAGGAGGCTCCTCAAGAGTGAAAAGAGGCGCATGCAAAAAATAAATGTGAAACCGTCATCGGGCATGTGGCTGGGCAGTCCGTGAAATGGGCAAGGTACTCTCTCGTGCTCTGTGCACTGTGGGGCACTATCCAACCTAGGGGAACCAAGGTGCAATATAGTTCAAGGAGGGCGAGGTAGTGCACTATATGGAGCATGAGAGAGTAGAGGCCCTCCTTCTGCATACTGCGAAAGCACACCGAGGGTGTGTCCGCCAGCCTGTTTAGGCTACGGACAGGGAGAGCCTCAGATGGTTGGTGGGGTTTAGGGCCAGGAGGGTCAGAAGGTGCACATGCCTCTCTGGTCTGCAAGCAAATTGGGGACGATAGCGCCCTTGATCTCTTGGATTAAACCTTGCGGAACAATGGGTGTAGGCAGGCCCATGCGGTACACAAGCACCTCTGCCTCCAACCGATCCGACCGTTCGTATTCCAAGAGATCCCCGAATCTGACTGTCCGTGCCTGACACGAGGCGACAGATGTTGGGGGACTCCAACATACGAGTACTCACTGCCAGATTATGTAGCAGGGGCTCAGTCAGGAGGTCCTATCCTACAGCTGTTCCTTACCTAGACACGGAGGCCACTGGCAGCACCGAGAGGTCTGTCCCATACCCCTCAGGCTTGATGCGAAACAGTTGCCGATCATACCCCATATTGTGCAGAGAAGAGTCTGCATACAGGTATCTCTGCAGGTATTGGAGGTGGAAGGTGTGTACCTGAGAGCGCATGCACGGGATTCCTTCTCTGCCTTCTCCCAGAGGGAGGCACGCAACACCTGCAGAGACCCATTGCTTTCCCATCCAGAGAAAGTCCAGCAACTTGTTCTGGATTCTGGTTAAAAAACCTGAAGTGCCCTAAGAAACAGTGACAAAAATCTAAACAAAAATTGCAAGAAAATAATATATAAAATATATATACTTCCCACGCTTATACCTGCAGCAACGCTCACACACTTATACCTGCAGCAACGCTCACACACTTATACCTGCAGCAACGCTCACACACTTATACAGTACCTGCAGCAACGCTCACACACTTATACCTGCAGCAACGCTCACACACTTATACCTGCAGCAACGCTCACACACTTATACCTGCAGCAACGCTCACACACTTATACCTGCAGCAACGCTCACACACTTATACCTGCAGCAACGCTCACACACTTATACAGTACCTGCAGCAACGCTCACACACTTATACCTGCAGCAACGCTCACACACTTATACCTGCAGCAACGCTCACACACTTATACCTGCAGCAACGCTCACACACTTATACCTGCAGCAACGCTCACACACTTATACCTGCAGCAACGCTCACACACTTATACAGTACCTGCAGCAACGCTCACACACTTATACCTGCAGCAACGCTCACACACTTATACCTGCAGCAACGCTCACACACATACCTGCAGCAACGCTCACACACTTATACCTGCAGCAACACTCACACACTTATACCTGCAGCAACGCTCACACACTTATACCTGCAGCAACGCTCACACACTTATACCTGCAGCAACGCTCACACACTTATACCTGCAGCAACGCTCACACACTTATACCTGCAGCAACGCTCACACACTTATACCTGCAGCAACGCTCACACACTTATACCTGCAGCAACGCTCACACACTTATACCTGCAGCAAAGCTCACACACTTATACCTGCAGCAACGCTCACACACTTATACCTGCAGCAACGCTCACACACTTATACCTGCAGCAACGCTCACACACTTATACCTGCAGCAACGCTCACACACTTATACCTGCAGCAACGCTCACACACTTATACCTGCAGCAACGCTCACACACTTATACCTGCAGCAACGCTCACACACTTATACAGTACCTGCAGCAACGCTCACACACTTATACCTGCAGCAACGCTCACACACTTATACCTGCAGCAACGCTCACACACTTATACCTGCAGCAACGCTCACACACTTATACCTGCAGCAACGCTCACACACTTATACCTGCAGCAACGCTCACACACTTATACCTGCAGCAACGCTCACACACTTATACCTGCAGCAAAGCTCACACACTTATACCTGCAGCAACGCTCACACACTTATACCTGCAGCAACGCTCACACACTTATACCTGCAGCAACGCTCACACACTTATACCTGCAGCAACGCTCACACACTTATACCTGCAGCAACGCTCACACACTTATACCTGCAGCAACGCTCACACACTTATACCTGCAGCAACGCTCACACACTTATACCAGCAGCAACGCTCACACACTTATACCTGCAGCAAAGCTCACACACTTATACCTGCAGCAACGCTCACACACTTATACCTGCAGCAACGCTCACACACTTATACCTGCAGCAACGCTCACACACTTATACCTGCAGCAACGCTCACACACTTATACCTGCAGCAACGCTCACACACTTATACCTGCAGCAACGCTCACACACTTATACCTGCAGCAACGCTCACACACTTATACCTGCAGCAACGCTCACACACTTATACCTGCAGCAACGCTCACACACTTATACCTGCAGCAACGCTCACACACTTATACCTGCAGCAACGCTCACACACTTATACCTGCAGCAACGCTCACACACTTATACCTGCAGCAAAGCTCATCACCACCTTCCTACTGGGGGAAGAAATCGCACAATGACTGCTACATTCATGTGTGTACTTACATGTGCTGAATAGAGGCAATTCGTGGGGCACTTGAAAAACGTTGTTAATATACGCAACCTTTGATTACCTTTATTGAAAACTAATTACCTAAGCTGCCGATCGATTGGTTCTCCCGTGATCGATCCTCGAAGATCCTGCTTCCCAGGGTTCACTTAATGGCCGCCTTTCAGTTTCAATCAATCCTTCAGTCAGTGTAACTCAGCAGCTACAATGTAACCTTATATTACTAAGGTAACATTATCTATTGTTACAGTTTACAGCTAAAACTGTAAATTTGGCAACAACTTATCACAAACAGGAAAGTGTTGCAAAGATCTTGCACTGCTGGGGAGGTGACTAAAGCCTGCTATAGAAATCAAAGGATGCTCAGTATATTAAAACTCATTAAAAATACTACAGAACTTATTTATTTAAAAAATAAAAAACACATGTAGCATATTGATTGCTCCTATAGGCCACATACCTGCCAACAATTTACAATTAGACATACGCAATTTTAGCAATTCCACAGTATCATATAGTATTATTCCCCCAGGAGAACAGCTCTGAGAACCTTTGCTCTAGCAATAAGTGTGGGAAGTGTGTGTGTGTGTGTGTGTGTGTGTGTGTGTGTGTGTGTGTGTGTGTGTGTGTGTGTGTGTGTGTGTGTGTGTGTGTGTGTGTGTGTGTGTGTGTGTGTGTGTGTGTATATCTGTCACTATTTCTTAGGGCACTTTTGTTTTTTTAACTGCATTGTATCCCACACACAGCACATATAGGGGCCTATGCAGAGAGCAGCGAATTTTCGAAATTCGCCATTTTTTGGAGATAATCGCGCAGAAAACAGCAGAAAATGGAGATTTCCGAAAAACGCGCCAATTTTTCTTTTCTATTTGTAAAACTCGCCTCGCGGCTGGCGAGAACCGCAATCTCGCCAGTTTAAAAAATATCCGTATGCAGAGAGGCGCGAACGGCATCTAGCGGCTGTTCGCGCCAATAAAATGGCGCGATTGTCTCCGTTTTGCCTCGCCAAAAAAAACTGCCGCTCGCGGCCATTGCAAAGGGAAAAAAAAGGCGCGAATTTGTTTTAACACATTTCTGAAGCGCGCATCTCGCCAATTTAAACTCGCCACACGCATCCATGTTAAACATAGCAGAATTCGCACTTTTCTGCATATGGAGATTAAAACTAAACTCTCCAAAAAAGCTACTTTTTAATAAATTCGCCAATTTTAAAATTCGCTGCTCTCTGCATAGGCCCCATAGTGTGCCTAAATATTAACCCCTTAGGCACCGCGCACGTGTCATGCTATTGTCTATATATCATTGTTTTGTCTCTTCTCTCTGTGCCGGGGAGCAAATACACAGACTCTGTATAATATAGCAGTGTAAGTAATTGCTGAAAGGGTCACTGCCATGGCGGCAGCTTGACATGTTCTGGTCAAAAGATTGAACTAAATGACCCAAACTTATGGGAAGGAAAAATATATCGTAATAAACTAGATAATGTGCCGTATTACACGTACATCGGGGCTTCTCAGGTTACTGCTTTATATTGTGGTCACTTTCCTAGTAGTGCTCCAGTTGGCACAATATAAATATATAATACTATAGGACTGGGTTTTGAATTCGCTAACATTATGTCAGTTATGTCTACTTTATATATCTCTCTCTATATTTCCAAGGGCCATCTGATCGGAGCAACAAAGTAACACCTTTTCTAACAATTTTTCCAATTATTTTACTGTCCGAAAACTGCAGTTAGGCCCAGAAGCCTAAGTATTGTATTGTATGTCTTTATTTGTATATCGCCATTAATTTATATAGTGCTTCACAGTAGTAATATACGTGGTAATCATATAAATAACAAATAATATAATATAAATAACAGGTGAATACTAATATCTCTTTTATGACACTGTGTAAAACCAAAGGAAATTCTACTATGATGGACTTTGCTTAACTGTTCCTGTGGCAGTCTCTGCTTCCCGACCCTAAGGCTATGTCCTCGCTGGCTACTGCAGTGCCCGCTGTGGCAGTCTCTGCTTCCCGACCCTAAGGCCATGTCCTCGCTGGCTACTGCAGTGCCCGCTGTGGCAGTCTCTGCTTCCTGACCCTAAGGCCAGGTCCTCGCTGGCTACTGCAGTGCCCGCTGTGGCAGTCTCTGCTTCCCGACCCTAAGGCCATGTCCCCGCTGGCTACTGCAGCGCCCGCTGTGGCAGTCTCTACTTCCCTGAGGCCATGTCCCCGCTGGCTACTGCAGCGCCCGCTGTGGCAGTCTCTACTTCCCGACCCTAAGGCCATGTCCCCGCTGGCTACTGCAGCGCCCGCTGTGGCAGTCTCTACTTCCCGACCCTAAGGCCATGTCCCCGCTGGTTACTGCAGCTCTCGCTGTGGCAGTCTCTACTTCCCGACCCTAAGGCCATGTCCCCGCTGGCTACTGCAGCGCCCGCTGTGGCAGTCTCTGCTTCCCGACCCTAAGGCCATGTCCCCGCTGGCTACTGCAGCGCCCGCTGTGGCAGTCTCTGCTTCCCGACCCTAAGGCCATGTCCCCGCTGGCTACTGCAGCGCCCGCTGTGGCAGTCTCTACTTCCCGACCCTAAGGCCATGTCCCCGCTGGCTACTGCAGCGCCCGCTGTGGCAGTCTCTGCTTCCCGACCCTAAGGCCATGTCCCCACTGGCTACTGCAGCGCCCGCTGTGGCAGTCTCTGCTTCCCGACCCTAAGGCCATGTCCCCGCTGGCTACTGCAGCGCCCGCTGTGGCAGTCTCTGCTTCCCGACCCTAAGGCCATGTCCCCACTGGCTACTGCAGCGCCCGCTGTGGCAGTCTCTGCTTCCCGACCCTAAGGCCAGGTCCCCGCTGGCTACTGCAGCGCCCGCTGTGGCAGTCTCTTCTTCCCTAAGGCCAGGTCCCCGCTGGCTACTGCAGCGCCCGCTGTGACAATCTCTTCTTCCCTAAGGCCAGGTCCCCGATGGCTACTGCAGCGCCCGCTGTGGCAGTCTCTACTTCCCTAAGGCCAGGGCCCCGCTGGCTACTGCATCGCCCGCTGTGGCAGTCTCTACTTCCCTAAGGCCAGGGCCCCGCTGGCTACTGCAGCGCCCGCTATTGCAGTCTCTACTTCCCTTAGTTCAGTAATACTTCATACCAGATGTGAACTAAAAGAAGTAAACACTGGTCTGACCTGATGTTCAGAGGTCAGGGAAAGCAGCATATGGGGGAGAACTTCAAGGTTAAACTAGAAAGACAACATATTTCCACTTTGTTATGGAAACAGAATATTAAAGGTGCAGCCTGACTTAGCAACCTATTATAAATGACAATCACACAATATTATTTCCCTTCCTCCCACATTGTACTGCACTGTAGAATATGTGGGCGCCATACAAATAAAAGATAATAGTAGTAATATACTCATTGTGTTGCTACTTGGGAGCACACCCCTAACTAAGGAAATATAGCGGAAGCCATTACCAAGCTGCAGTTTTCAGGGCTCAGCTGTAAGAGCGAGGAGAAAATGATGATGGGTGCCATTTAATATGGACCTTGCAGAAATATTTTTACCTTCTGATAGATAGCACTGGGTAGATTCACAATGAAGTGTGTGATCCGGCAATACAAAGTCAATATAAAAATTGCAGTTAAATGGGTACTGAAACTTAACCCCTTGCATGGGGTTTTAAATCAGCAAATGACTATATTGCAGTCCCCTGTACTCCTAGATAGTTTAAAAGAGTAAAATAACAGGATAATACGACACCCTGTTTTGAGATTATTGTTGAATATGTACATTATGAGGTAATGGATCAAACCAGTACCCAAATTTCTGTCAGTGACTGAGTCATTAAGTAAACAAACTGTATTGTGAACAGAAAGACAGATTACACACAGCAAAATATGTTCCCTCCAGAAAACTGAAATGTACCACACCCATTCTGCCTGGTTTCTCTCCTGCCCTGGGGTTTCCATCCTGCCCTGGGGTTTCTATCCTGCCCTGGGGTTTCTAACCTGCCCTGGGGTTTCCATCCTGCCCTGGGGTTTCTCTCCTGCCCTGGGGTTTCCATCCTGCCCTGGGGTTTCTATCCTGCCTTGGGGTTTCTAACCTGCCCTGGGGTTTCCATTCTGCCTGGTTTCTATCCTGCCCTGGGTTTCTCTCCTGCCCTGGGGTTTCTATCCTGCCCTGGGGTTTCTATCCAGCCCTGTGATTCTCTCCTGCCCTGGGGTTTCTATCCTGCCCTGGGGTTTCTATCCTGCCCCGGGTTTCCATCCTGCCCTGGGGTTTCTATCCTGCCCTGTGATTCTCTCCTGCCCTGTGATTCTCTCCTGCCCTGGGTTTCCATCCTGCCCTGGGGTTTCCATCCTGCCCTGGGGTTTCTATCCTGCCCTGTGATTCTCTCCTGCCCTGTGATTCTCTCCTGCCCTGGGTTTCTAACCTGCCCTGGGGTTTCTAACCTGCCCTGGGGTTTCTAACCTGCCCTGGGTTCTATCCTGCCCTGGGTTCTATCCTGCCCTGGGGTTTCTATCCTGCCCTGGGGTTTCTATCCTGCCCTGGGGTTTCTATCCTGCCCTGGGGTTTCTATCCTGCCCTGGGGTTTCTATCCTGCCCTGGGTTCTATCCTGCCCTGGGGTTTCTATCCTGTCCTGGGGTTTCTATCCTGCCCTGGGGTTTCTATCCTGCCCTGGGGTTTCTATCCTGCCCTGGGGTTTCTATCCTGCCCTGGGGTTTCTATCCTGCCCTGGGGTTTCTATCCTGCCCTGGGGTTTCTATCCTGCCCTGGGTTCTATCCTGCCCTGGGTTTTATCCTGCCCTGGGGTTTCTATCCTGCCCTGGGGTTTCTATCCTGCCCTGGGGTTTCTATCCTGCCCTGGGGTTTCTATCCTGCCCTGGGGTTTCTATCCTGCCCTGGGTATAACTATTTCTAAACACATACATACTTTGTATCCCAGACAGTTACGCCTGTAGGAGATGACATTTTTCTGCGCAGTCTCCTGGCCTTTAGAACATTTGGGTGTAACTGTGTTGCAATAAGTGGCAGCCTTTATTTCCACTGTTCCCAGACCCAAACCCCTGGACCCATGCACTGCTGGAGAGAAAGGGAATGGCCTGACCTCGCCTGTCAGAGGTTAATAGCTAGATAATCACGCTCAGATCCTGACGACACTGTTATTATTAGCGTCCTGAGCTTCCCTCTCTAATTCGTCTTTCGATGTGACCCTAATGATTTCCACATTTTAGCCTGGAGATTAGAACTGGCAGTCTCCTTCAGTCACAAGACTTTGATTTCACCAGGGGTTGATGTCTTAAACCACTTGTTGCCAGATCGGCCTGCAACGCCCCCTTCCATCTGCGTTACACCCCTTCCCCACATAAAAAAGACGTACATTCCTATGCCAGTAATGTAAATAATATGTATTAAGCGAACATTTGCCTAGATCTGGCCCTAAAATGGTTCTTATAGTGCAGGGATGGGCAACTCCAGTCCTCAAGGACCACCAACAGGTCAGGTTGTCAAGATATCCTGCTTCTGCAGAGGTGGTGCAGGTCTTCGACTAAGCCACTGATTGAGTCACCTGTGCTGAAGCAGGGATATCTTTCAAACCTGACCTGTTGGTGGCCCTTGAGGACTAGAGTTGCCCACCCCTGATAGAGGGGATCATTCTATATACTTCCCCATTGACTTTGGTGCTGCTGAACCTCCAGCACTCAAAGGGTTAAGTAGGCTTCTGCTTTCCTAGTTGTTACCCCGTGTTCACTGATCCTTTTTTTGAAACCGTGCATTTTACTCCCCAAAAATTAGCCCAAAGCCTAAATGAATATGGCTCATAGGAACCTCTCACAATGTGAGCGGGGATTTCCATGTGAAAAGGCCAGAGCGACCACTTCAGTCTTTATTTAATTTGCCCCTAGTGACATTAGTGGTACTTAAAGATCCTTATCTGAGAATAATAAGATAACACTGGTTGTTTTCTTTATGTTAACAGCTCTGTGCTGCCTGGTGTAATGGCGAAAGTGAGAATAAAAAGCTGGAGTTTTGCCATGTGAGAAATCTACTGCAGGCTTCGGGCCTTTTTAAATAAAAATGCAAATCAAAAACCTCTGTGGGTAAAAAAAAAAAAAGCATAAAGTATAAATCTGAATATGATAGGTATGGATATATTTGATATAATTCAGGTAATAGAACAACATATTCAATAACATACCCCGTGTGAAAATTATTGTAAACACAAGTCATTGTTCATCGATCACCAAAATGTAAGTCTGTATTAACTAAACGGCGCTTTACCATATGATACCTTCTGGCGCCTTCAGAAGCCACCTTCCAGTGATTGGGCCGGAAGATGCCTTCTGGCGCAGGAATGTGAGTTATTGAATAGCTCTGCTATGTGCTTTATTACTACATTGCTCCGAAGACAGGGATGACATCTTTAGCAGCGCTTCAAGTGACATGTTTTGTTTTTTAGATTTGAAGCAGGGGGTCCCTGGAGCTGAAAAGCATTGATTGCCGCTCCGGGGACCCCCTGCTTCGTGTGCCACTTACCTCCGTAGATGGTGCCGGTAGCAGCTCCAGCTAGGCTAGTTGGGGATATCGAAATGGCGGCTTGAATGTCCCGCGTCACAAGGGCCAATAGGAAGCCGTGACATCATCCCTTGTGTCTTCTTATTGGCCCGCAGGAGCTTTAAAGTGCAGAGAAATGCCGGCACTCCCTATGGAGGTATGTTTCTCAGTAAGCAGGGGGTCCCCGGAGATGAAATTAATGCGGTTCAGGTCCGGAGACCCCCTGCTTCTATTTTATTTTATTTTTAAAAACATGTCTCTTGGAATGCTGCTTTAAAGCCCTGAATACCATATGAGACAACGATCTCGGGCACTGAATGGGTTAATTTGTGCCTCTGTTTTGCAGGAACAGTTAGGTGAGACATGCATGTTATCCTCCTCTCAGAACAGAAATATTACCTTTGTTACTATGGAGTAGTGTGGGAGGATAATTAGATACAGATTCAATGCACATCGGTGTCCATGGTGATTATCAGCCAAAAGCCAGCAAGTTGTCATCTTTTCTCTTCCTTTCCAGACTGTTCCACTAGTTTTAGACGATTTACATCATTTGGAAGGATCGTCATTTAAACAGCAATCCCTGTTAGTTTGTGTAAAGTTAAAAAAAGCATTTTGAAAACAGCTTAAAGAAGCAATTCCCCCTGCCACCCCCCCCCTTTATGTTCCACACGTGGGCAGCAGGGGGTCTCTGGAGCTGAACCGCGTTCATTTCAGCGCTGAGGGTCTCCTGGTTTCCGAAATACTTATCAGTTACTTCCTGGTATTTAAATTCCCCACGTCACATGGGCCAATAAGAAGCCATGATGGTTAACGTTGCGGCTTCGTTTTCGCCCTCGCTACGCGGAGATCTAAACCCGCATTAATTTTCATTGGGGGGGACGCAATATGCTTCATCTTCAGTGGTACGTATCTCGGGAGCCAGGGGAGGGGAGGGGAGGGGGAACGAGGACGAAATGAACGTGCTGCATCTTCCGTGGTATGTATCTTGGGAGCCAGGGGGACACTTTTATCTGCATGCTTTTTTTTTAAACGATTTATTTACAATATTATACAGCAGGATGCCTGTTTTCAACTCTAGTTATTTTCCTGCTCACTGATTTCTTTAAATTGTGAATGTTACTCCTAAATAATGAGCCCCAAACCAAAGCAAATATAGCTGCAAACGAAGTCCCTCTTAATTAGTGACATTAGTAGGCCTCAAACAAGCTTATCTGAGAAGATTCTGATACATCAGTTTGTTCTCTACATGCTCTGTACTTCCTGGTGGAGAGGAGAAAGGGGCAAGAAACTGCATGAGTATCCATGTGCACACTCTACTGTAGGCTTGCGGCCTTCTTTATTGAAAGCTGAACGTACAAAAAAAGAGAGAATAAATAAGGTTGGTAATCTGTTTTAAGGGGCATCATGGGGAACTCATTATGGAAATATTAGGGGGAACTACCCCTATAAATATGCTCTTGATTTGCTTCCATGTCCGAGAGAATAGATTAACTCTGAGATGAAAGGGGCTCAAATCTTCTTCAGCATAGGCGAGCGGCTTCACAACATATTGAATAAGGACCCAAATATTTCGGTAACCCTCTTACTAATCACAAGCAGCTGCCCAGAGTCCCAATGTACAGCTCCCAAGCACGGTAATGGAGGGATCTGAAAGGTCAGTTAGAGGCCAGTGTTTTCATGTATGAGTAGTTTTCGGATCACTGTTCATCTGGGTATAAAACACACCCTTAAAATATGTACTACAATCCTTCACGCAAGCACATGACAGCGCTGAATCCTTGGTGTTCCTCTGTACATTATAATTATAAATCTATGCACGTTTGTTAATGGGATTTGACTTCTTTAAGCCCCATCTAGGTCAAAACCCTTTGATTCCAGATTCCTTGTGTCTCCTAACCGGGGATAAAAAGCATATTTTCCTTACATTTCACAGGAGCCCACAGCTGGGACACAGCTGGCCAGAATACCTCAACTTTACTGGCAGCATTGCGCTCTCGGTTTAGGAAATCCTTAAAATATAGAGGGGAGAAGGGATGCAGAAGACATATTACATGAAACCTTATAAGAATCAACACGAAGGAGACATCCATGGACTATGGTTAACCTCTTGTAATAGAAAGCACAAAATGGGGCTTGTAACTGTTTCCGATTTCATTGCTGTGCTCTCTTGTTTAAAGCTGCAATCGCCCCTACTCATTTTTGTTTGTTTTTTTGTAAACCGCATTTGAATGGTTTGGTCCTCAGGAGCTGAACGGCTTTATTATTTGGTCCGGGACCCCCCTGGTCCAGAGATACTTACCATTTAAGGCCATTTAAGCTGGGCTCCAGGTGAATGGATATTCAAGGCAAAAGGTGACACATTGTGTGCTCATTTGCATGTCATTTCCCAGAATCCATTGCTGCAGTGGGAGCACTGTATGCTTGGTGATAATGGGGAAGGGCAGGGTTGCAGACCTGTCTAAGACATGTGAATGTGCTCACAAGTGATATTCTTTATTGGCTATATGCTAACGGTGGAGGTTTTTTGTTGCCTTTTTCACCCACCATAACTTAAAAAAATAAATATATGTATGTATGTGTATGTATATATATATTATCATATAAAAATATTACTTGTGAGCACATTCACTGGTCTTAGGCAGGTCTGCAACCCTGCTTTTTGCCATTATCACCAAGCATACAGTGCTTCCACTGCAGCAATGGATTCTGGGAAATGAAAGAAAAGAGAAAAAAGCGCCCGATCCTAGTGTGATATCCGAGTATAAAGGTTTAATAATTCGGACTGTAAACAATTTAAAACTCACAATATAGCCATGAAATAAAAGCATGGTATGAGCAAACTCATGCGCCAACATGAATCTCCAAACCGCCGTCTGCTAGCTCCGTCGTGGGATGTATCCCTTTGGAACTCCACTGCTGGCGTCGCCGTCTGTATGGTCCTCCGGCAACCCGAATGCGCAGTGGAAATGTTCCTAGTTCCTAGGTTCCCAGTCCATGATGGCAATTACAGCAGCTTTGCTCTCTGGCGTCAGGATTGGCGCTCACTCAGCCACCGTATTCCACTCGCACCACGTGACCCTACGCGTTTCTTCCGTCAAAGCGGATTTCATCCCCTGAGTCCCGAGTGGACTACGGTTTAAATTTGTTATTTTTACTATTGTTACAATTTTATAAGGTTTTAGTCACATGTTCACTTATACAGTATAGCCATTAGCATTTAGTTCCACTCACCACCACAGAATCACACTGATTCAGTATTATTCCATTCATTCTGTATAATTTGGTCATCTGTGGGGTTTTTTAAATTCATCCCCACATTTTGAAGTTCATGATTGGGCTGAATTGACATTGTATTGATACTCCAAAGGAGCTGTCTTTTACATTATTTATATATATGATATAGCAGACATTATTGATTCCATTTGCACATTGCAGCGTGGCATACACAACGTGGCAGCAGATGCCATGTAAAAGGATTAGCCGTGTGTGGGGAAATGGGCGGGGCCACTGTGTTACGTGCTTGAGCGCTCATGCGGGTGCAATAACGTATAACTGGGATCCCGTCCAGTACCATCCCTGTCCAACGAGGGTCATTTCTTTTTGCGACATGTCCGGCCCTCTGCCATTGTAATTTCTTTACCCGTGTGATCATGTCACAGACTTTTGTTTTGTTTCGAAACCCATTCATTCTTTATCCTGCCCCTCGAGTAATACCCAGCAGTTTCATAGTTTAATAGTAGTTACATATAGTTACATAGTAGATGAGGTTGAAAAAAGACATGTGTCTATCAAGTTCAACCTATGCTAAATTTAGACGACAGATACTATATCCTATATCTTTACTTACTTATTGATCCAGAGGAAGGCAAACAAAAAACCCCAATTACATATCATCCAATGATATCTCATACAGGGAAACAACAATTCCTTCCTGACTCCAAGAATTGGCAATCAGATTACTCCCTGGATCAACATCCTTCCCATGTTTACTTATTTGGTATATCAATGTATACCTTTCTTTTCTAAATGATGTCCAACCTTTTTTGAAGAAATCTATTGTATCTGCCATCACAGTCTCCATGGGTAAAGAACCCTTCCCTTTGTTGCTGGTGAAATCTCTTTTCCTCCAACCTTAAGGGATGGCCCCAAGTCCTTTGTACTGCCCTTGGGATAAATAGTTCTTTTGAAAGCTATATTTGTATATAGTTATAGCTTACATCCCTCCATACTTCTTTGTGTTGTCTGAAGCGTCTAAATTATCTTCGCTTTTAGGGTCCAGGTTTAACATCCAAAGGAACTTTCCTTGTGAGGCACAACGCAAGGTTCCCTTGCAAGATTGTCTTCCAAATGCTTTCCATCCAATCGTCATTCTCCTTATGATTTCATTAGAAAAGTTCCCATCAATTGGAATATATTTATATACAGTATGTATATATACTGCGTTTTTGTACCACAGAATGAAGGCCTTAGACGCAAAATAGGATATAGTGTATTGTATCAAACAGTATAATGTTGCAATTCATTTCAACATCCATTCATTGTTGTATAGTGGAAAAAACGGAACAATGTCAGTGCTCAGACTCTTTGATAAAGCGCAAGATAGCGTGAAACGCGTTAGAGTTCCTCCTGCTGCGCCTGGTTTTTACTTGTAGACATATGATACAGTTCCACCCTTTTCTGGCAGTGCAGCGCTATACTCTTCCTCCCTAGGAGGACTTCCGGTATGGCTATATAGTGTATACGGATACTCTGTACACACAGTGTATAGTGTATACGGATACTCTGTACACACACTGTACACACACTGTATAGCAATGAATGCATGCTGGAATGAATTGCAACATTTATACAGTTTGGTACTATACACTGTTTCCATTGTCTTTTTTTCACATATTGCAATTTGCACTTACAACTGAGGACCAGCGCCAAGGGGGACCATTTTTTACAGTATTACGAAGGTTTCTCAATCCGTGAGGAAGACCGTATCGATCATGGGCCGTACACCACGATATTCCTGTCAGATTCATATATGGTATTACACTGTGTATATGGTATTATACACTATTGGTGACATTATTATTGTGCATAATAAAGGTTTTAGTCAGTGCATGTGTTTGTTCCGGAGAGTTTGATCTTTGTTAATAGCTTCAGTTTCTTCCATGGGCTCAGTGCGCTTACTGTACACGGTTACCCCAGATAACTGTATTCTGTGAAACCATAAAATAGCCGTGAAAGGACAGTACGAGCACAGGGGAAAGCAAAACCGTTTGGCAGAGGAAAACGTGGTTGATGATTCAGTTTCCTTAACATACAGTAGTGAAGGTGACACACATATACTGTAACTCACTTCCACTCTAGTGGCTCTTGCTAATGTTTAGAAATCACTTGATTACTACAAAGCAGTACTAGAGAGGGCTGGAAATCATGGTTTGCCCGCAGTTCTCTTCCCCTTCACAAACACAGGAATATCTGGGGTAACCTGCTGCCCACAAATACATTCTACAAACATATGAAGGAATATTATACACACACCCGGACATGTGCATATGTACATTGGTCAAACTGTGGTAGTACTAGGGTGTATGGATTACCATTACGTTTTCATTTGCAACCCCAGAGAACCACTATTTCAGGGTTTGTCATGGGCAAAAATCCAGACAACCAGGGCGTTTTGAAGTGACCACTAAATCGTCATGGGCCTTGCTCTGTTGAACCCACTTCTCTCTCAGCGTGAGGTCTTTTTGGGTTGGTCTGCCCTTTTGCACTTTGCTGGTGGGGGGAAACGGGGGCAATGATTTGCCTTGGGTTTGGTCATGATGTTACCCTTCCCTCTTTGTGTTAGATAAATGCCGCGCAGGTCAGCGAGGGAGGTCAAGTGGTGGCGGCAGTGGTGCGGTGCCCAATCAGGGCTGCATGCCGTGGGCTTTCCTTCCTTTTAGGAGGGGCAGGTTGTGCGAGACTGTGACCGGCGTTGGGGTTTCGGTGCTGGGTGAGCGCGACTATGGCCGAGCTTTCCAACACACCTGCACTGGCCAGCCGCACCTGTGTCTGACCGCACCTGTTCCTCTGCCGCCCCAAGGTCAAGCCTGAACCTCGAGCAAGAAAGTTGGACATTGACAGAAAACGAATTGGCTTCTCTGCACAATGTTTTAATTTATATATATATATATGAGGCCTCTGTCCCTTCTCACTTTCTGTGCAGACATACCATATAAATCATTCTGAAATGCTGTCAGAATAACGTCTCCTCAATGTTAAATTAATTCTGAATCCCTTGTAGTCAGACACAGCACCACTACTTGTTTTAAGCCTCTTTGTGTATTTATATCAATTATATCACACAAACAGCCACAGGATCCCCAGCTACCCCTGCCTGCTTAACAAATGCCCCCAAATCCTGCCCCACCTCCCCATATGTGGCTCAGGTTCTGGTAGTGTCCGGAGTCCTGGGCCCATTAATTCTGTCTGCGGGCCTTTATATATGCACACACACATGCACGATAAACATGGATTGAATAAGTATGTCATTTAGAGTCGCTGTATGTTGCTGCTGAGTTATTTCCGCCTCCTGTTGTGTTGATTGGTGAACCCAATGCCAGATCGCAGGATGGAAGGATTCTATTAGTGCATGAAGGTCGGAATGAGCTGAAGAGAAAGCAGAGAATGTCGGGGCCTCCGAGATGTCCTCGCTCACAAGAGTAACCAGTTCATTGTGGTGCTTTGGCGATTATGTCAGCTGTAAGGTAGACCAGTGGGGCTCAACTCCAGTCCTCAAGCCCCCCCGGCCAACAGGACAGGCTTTCAGGATATCCCTGCTTCCACGCTGGTGGTTCAATCAGTCCCTGCTTCAGCACAGTTGGTTCAATCAGTATCTGCTTCAGCCCAGCTGACTCAATCAGTGCCTGCTTGCGCAGACCTCTGCTGAAGCTGGGATATTCTAAAAACCTGACCTGTTGGGGGGGCTTGAGGACTGGAGTTGAGCGCCCCTGAGTTAAAGGCCTGAGCAGGTTTTTCCCACACAAATTCCTGCCTCTGCCCGGGTCCCGGCCAGTACAAACACTTGTTTAAAAAACAAAACATGTGATATTGCCAGGGGGCAGGTGGGGGGGTTTCTAAGTGCTGAACATGGGTGTCAAAAAACATCCAGAATGGTCAAAAAAATGGCTGGGCTACAACCATATGTGAACAGAGGAGCTAAAACATTATATCATATGTTCCCTCAAAATGATGTACAGTATCATGAAAGTAATCTTATTGTGATGCCCGTTAAAGCCTTTTAGAAATCTTAATTTTTCTTAGCTGTTTTTCACATTTTTATATTTAAAAGGCCTAAAGCCTGAAGTAGAGTGTTCACATGGCAACATCTGTAATAATGAACTAGCACTCACACTGTCTTCTACACGCTAATTCAGCTGGAGGTGCTGCGATCCTGCATCTATACCGAAAGAAGCATCTAACTATACAAAGACCATACTGGATCAGCACTCAAAAAGTAAATCAAAGAAAATGAAGGACTTACCTTTTCCTTTTGATCTCACCAAGTTTCTTCTTTAATGTATCAAAAAAAGCAGCAATCCAGAAAAAATATCAGCACACATGAGGACAGGAAAAGTTAGCAGACACACACGTTATGTTATTTATTTATAAAAATGTTTTACCAGGAAGTAATACATTGAGAGTTACCTCTCGTTTTCAATTACTGTCCTGGGCATAGAGTTATGATGACAAATAATACATGGTTACAAGTACATAGTTACATAAATGAACAGGGTATATATTATATACAAGACATAGCATGCACAGTTAAAGATAATATATATTATAGGCATATGTAAAAGTTACAGACCAGATTAAAATGTGAGACAGCTTTAGTTTTGAAAGAACCTAGACTGGGGGCGGCTGTGAGAGTCTCCGGTAGGTTGTTCCAGTTTTGGGGTGCACGGTAAGAGAAGGAGGAATGGCCGGATACTTTGCTGAACCTTGGGATAATGAACAGTCTTTTGGAGTCAGATCTCAAATGATAAGTGCTGCATGTGGTAGGGGTGAGGACCTTGCTCAGATAGGCAGGTAGCTTTCCCAGAAAGTATTTGAAGGCAAGACAGTAGAGATGAACTTTGCGCTTAGACTCAAGTGATGACCAATCTAGTTCTTTGAGCATTTCGCAGTGATCTGTGTTGTAGTTGCATTGGAGAACAAAACGGCATATTGAATTGTAGAGGGTATCAAGTTTGCTAAGGTGGGTTTGGGGTGCAGAGCCATATACTATGTCTCCGTAGTCGATAATTGGCATTAGCATGTGCTGTGCGATACGCTTTCTGACTAGCAAAATTAGAGAGGATTTGTTCCTATAAAATACACCTAGTTTGGCATAGGTTTTGGATGTCAGAGTATCAATGTGCATCCCAAATGTTAAATGGGAGTCAAACCATATCCCAAGTATTTAAAACTAGCAACAGGAGTTAGGGTGGTATTAATGTTGGTTCTGATCTGGAGCTCAGTCATTTGAAGCTTTAAAAATGTATCCTTGGTCCCAAATACCATTGTTACAGTCTTGTCAGTGTTTAAAAACAGTTTGTTTTGGGAGATCCAGTTTTCAAGTCTCAAAAAGTCAGATTGAAGTATGTGTTCAAGGTCGGAGAGGCTATGGCTGTGTGCATATAAGATTGTGTCTGCATACAGTACATGTGTATTGAAGCTCCCTTACAAGATGTAGGAAGATCATTGATGAACCCTGAGAAGAGTAGGGGCCCCAGAACAGAGCCTTGCAGGACACCACAGGTGATATCCAAGGGGTTGGAGTTAGAGCCTGAGATAGAAACATGTTGGGATCTACCTGATAGGTAGGACTGAAACCAGTTTAAAGCATGCTTCCCTATTCCAGAGCACTGGAGTTTGTTAAGCAGCATGATCAACAGTATCAAAAGCCTTTGCAAAATCTAGGAATATTGCACAAGTGTCCCAGTTCCATTCCACACTGGATCTCATGGCAAACTTTTAGCAGGGTAGTTACCGTGGAGTGTTTGGGGCAAAAGCCAGATTGGAATTGGCTAGGGAAATTTGCCTTGGTATAGTAATCGCTTAATTGGAAGTGAACATATTTTTCCATGACTTTGGATAGTATTGGGAGAAGAGAGATTGGCCTGTAGTTTGAGACAGTGTTTTTGTCCCCACTTTTGAAGATTGGGAAAACTCTGGCAGTTTTTCAGGTCTTATGGATATGGCCTGCAGACAGGATAGAGTTGACTATGGAAGCAATTGGTTTGGCAATGACTGGGGCACCAAGTCTAAGGAACTTAGATTGTAGTAAGTCAGGTCCACATTGGCTGCTTAGTTTTAATTTGGGGAGCGCTTGTGTAATCTCCTCTTCAGATACTGGGACATATTGAAAATTGTGAGCAGTGTTGGGAGAGGGTGAGTCTGTAGGGGTACTATCAGAATGAGGTTCATGTTTGTTGTTTGAGTTGCATTTAGCTAATAAGTTAGTAGCACACCGAACATAGTAATCATTGAATGCATTTGCAATGTCAGTGGGATTTGTCAGAGTAATATCCTCCTTGGTGATATAACTTGGTTGTTGATGGCTAGAAGGCTGGAATATATTGTGGATAACCTTCCAGAAGTTAGGTTTGATGTATTCTGGTGGAGATTGTCAGAGTAATATTGTGCTTTTGCATGCCTTGTTTGCCTTCTGCACATATTCCGCATGCACATGTACACTGGCGACACACTTTATTGAAGTGTGGCCAGTTCCGCAAGCCGGGAGATTTCCCGGCTTGCAAGTGGCAGCCCCTCGGCGTGCCGCGCGTCACCGATGCGCGGTCACGCGTCATCGGGTGCCTGCGCCCCCTGCACGCGCGTCCAGGGCTCCCCGAGGGAGCCCTGGTGTCCCGCGATGTGGGGGACGGCGGCAGGGGGTTCCGGCGGACCCGGAGAGGAGAGGGGGAAGCCGCGATCGGCGGGCCTCTCCTCCGCTGCTTCGGCGCGCGCCCGGCACCCTCCGGCGCGCGCCAGGTAACTGCTGCGGCCGAGAACGGGCAAATGCTCGAATAAACTCGGCCGCAGCAGTAGTTATTAAGATCCTTGATAGTGACAGTTACTTTGTAGCTTTTCCACAAGGCATCCCTGAAATGGTAGAGCGCTATAAGGTCAGTTGTAACCCACGGGAGGTGGGCCCCCGTACTCTTATTCTGCGTAGTGGAGCATGGGTATGAAGGAGTTTTCAGAACTCGGATTGGAAATAGTCGAGTGCAGAATCAGGGTCGGGAATTAAGTCGATTCTGTACCAAGGGCAGTTGGTAAATTCAGCCAGAAACTGTTGTAGATTACATTTTCTAAATGTTTTAGTGAGGAGGACTTTAGGGCTTGATTGGGGTGGTTTCATTTTCCTTACACAGTACACTATTGCATGGTCACTGAAAATTTATTTATTTATTTATTTATAAAATATTTTACCAGGAAGTAATACAGTGAGAGTTACCTCTCGTTTTCAAGTATGTCCTGGGCACAGAGTAAAGACAAATAATACATGGTTACAAGTACAGTTACATAAATGAACAGGGTATACATTATATACAAGACATTGTGTGCACAGTTAAAGAAGGATGCCAGAAGATTGGATTCTGCTGGGATTAGAGGAGAGAATCCAGTCTAGCAAGGAATGGTTATGAGATTTCAGGAAATCTTGGGAAATGAGTTGCGTTAGGTTAAGTGACTTGAGTTGTATCTGGATTTTGTGGCTTTTAGGGTCGAGCCAATTGTAGTTGAAATCCCCAAGAACTAGCAGCTCACTCTTCTCATTCAGAGAGGAAATGGAGCCAAGAAATTGGGTGATATCAGTCAGGGATTGTAGATGGGCTATAGGGGTGTGGTAGATGCCAGCAATCAGAACAGGTTTAGAAAAGGGGAGGCAGATTTTGCCAACTAGGATTTCCAAACATGGTGGACTTGGGGGGCAATTTAACAGTGGAAATTGTAAGGTATCTGCAATATAAAATAACACCCCTACTCTCTTTGACCTAACTTTCCTAGAAATGGAGTATCCTTGAATGGCGATCTTAGCATCAAAAGTTTTAGGGGTTAGCCATGTTTCTGTGAGAACGATGGCTTTGGGTTTATGCAGAAGGCACCATGCCCTTAGTTCATCCAGTTTGGGCAGCAGGCTACGGATATTTATATGGGCGACAGATAGACCTTTTTGGAATTTGAAGGGGGTATTCTCAGTTGTATGGGACAGTGTTGAAATGGGAGGGCCTGGCTTAAGGTCAATATCATCTGCTAAATAGAGCGTCTGACGAGGGGGCCAGGGAGCCTTGAAATGTTTCTCTACTGCAGGGTGCACAAACTTTTTCCCCTGCGGCCCCCCTGCCGACTCTCCCTCTCTGCTCGCGCCGCCCTTCTTACCTTGTCTCCGGTGTTCTGACGGCATGTTGCCATGGCAACGTGACACCGCGGTGTCATTTGCCATGGCGAGACGTCACCAGAAGCCGCCGGAGCCAAGGTAATGGAAGTTACAGAGGTCTTTGCTGCTCCCTCGGCATTTAATTTAAATGCTTTCGGGAAGAGCGTGGGGGCTCTGTAACTACTGCGTGCCCCCCAGTTTGCACACCCCTGTACTATCGTGCACATATAACAGTGTACAGTATGTCTGCTAACATGTCCTGTCCCTCTGTGTGCTGTTATTTTCTGGATTGCTGCTTTGTTTGATAAATTAAAGAAGAAACTTGGTGAGGTCAAAAGGAAAACGTAAATCCTTCATTTTCTTTAACTTCTCCTGTTTATTCTAACTTGCTTCAGCCAACCAGGCGGCTCAGAGCTGTTTTTTGTAGAAAAGGACTGATCCATGGTCATTTATCCATAAAGATACAGGACTATTAATAACCAGCATGCACTGGGATTAGAGACGCAAAGACTGGACTAGAGTCTCCCCAGTGACATGGAACCAAGATTAACTGTACTGGGGATCCGTTTGTGCTCAGCTCAAATTCAGCTTCGGATGCAGAAAGGATCGTGGGAATTCATTGTTGTTAGTTGCTTTGTTATGTATGGACCTGGACTATCTTGTCCCCAACTCTGTGCACACTTAGTGATCCACGTACTAATGTCATTTTAGCATAAAACTGACGCAGGCGAGTCTATGTATCAATGCAAGAGAGGGACAAATTGTTGCTCTGGATGTATCAAAGAAAGTAAACCAAGTATTATTGCTTTCCAATGGGATTTGTTTACACATGCTGGATAAATGTGGCCATACTGTATAAATGTATCCATACTGTATATATGTCACCATACTGTATATATGTCGCCATACTGTATAAATATCACCATACTGTATAAAAGTGGCCATACTGTATACATGTCGCCATACTGTATAATTATCACCATACTGTATAAATATCGCCATACTGTATATATGTCACCATACTGTATATATGTCACCATACTGTATATATGTCGCCATACTGTATACATGTCACCATACTGTATATATGTCGCCATACTGTATAATTATCACCATACTGTATAAAAGGGGCCATACTGTATACATGTCGCCATACTGTATAATTATCACCATACTGTATAAATATCACCATACTGTATATATGTCGCCATACTGTATAAATATCACCATACTGTATAAAAGTGGCCATACTCTATACATGTCGCCATACTGTATAAATGTCGCCATACTTTATAAATGTCGCCATACTGTATATGTCACCATACTGTATATATGTCGCCATACTGTATATATGTCACCATACTGTATATATGTCACCATACTGTATATATGTCGCCATATTGTATAAATATCACCATACTGTATAAATATCACCATACTGTATAAAAGTGGCCATACTGTATACATGTCGCCATACTGTATACGTGTCGCCATACTGTATACATGTCGCCAGATTTATAGGTCTCCTTGGAAGGTGAGAACCGCTGGCAGTCGCAGCAGCTCATAGTTATCTTACTGACTGCCCCACAACCTAGGAAATTCCCAGCAATCTGGCTCTATCTGTCCTCCCCACAAGGTCTTTGCTCCAATGTTTGCCTCGTGTGCGATTTGTGGAGTGCTGATAGGAGGATTGTCAAACAGCCTCTCACTTTTTTGTTACTTTGGGGAGGAGATCTGGTGTATTGGGTAAGGAGTTGGTTTTAAATACTGATGGATTTGAAGCGTTTTATTGTTTTAGATTAGTTGATACTGTTGTCACCATATTTCCTTTGCTATGAAATAATGACCGATGGGGACAATTCCCTTAGTGTTGATAGCCACGATCGCAGTGCGATTATGCATTTTGGATTTGAATGACATTTAACGTGCGTTCTCGCTGCGATCACGACTGGCAGAGTTTAGTAAATCTCACCCTCTTTCTATTCCGGGATGAAAAAACATGGCAGTTCGCATGTAAATCAGATAGTGGACAAATCACGTTGCCCTCCAATTGGCCCAATGACAGGAAACTTCCATAGGTTCATCCTATTATAGCGTCATAGCTTCAACAAAAGTGAAATGGCTTCTCAAAAATGAGAAAAAAAGACATACTTTAGGTAACAAACCCAGTCGCAGCACATGCTTTGAGGAGACTAGAGCCTCAGGTCCACACGGCCCTTCTACTGGTCCCCACTGGCCTTCTCCAAGGTCGCAAGGAGCTGACCTCTGCCTCAAAGTCAGTGCCATGGGTTTTGAGAGTCAGCGCCCTTACTCACTGAGCTGCTGCTTCAGTGTGAGGATATTCTTTCTGGAAAGTCTGTGCTGTCGCTTTACTTTTGCAACTCATGCTTTGAATACTGAAGATTAGAGAAAGGGAGGCCAGATTTCTGCTTTAAGGAACTTTCGATCATATGGCACACGGATTGGCACTCCTTGCTCACTTGCTTTGTTAAACAGCCTAAGCCTTTAATTTGTAGGATATCGTGGGGGAGAATTTAAACACACAACATTATACTTATGAGTCCTGCTCAGTTACTAAAACCATATGTAAAGAAGTAACCACTGATCGTGCCATTGGCACAAAATAAAAGAGAATATGTATTTAGATTATACAAAAGTATTTCCAACTCTGCTTAATGCTTTACGCAATATCAGTCTCACCGAGTAACTGCGTTCTGTGCTGTTCGTGCTACAGGAGATTAAAAACATGTACAGTATGGGCAGAAATATTACATCTAAGAAACAAAAGCCGTAGGGGGAACTGTCAAGATGAAAGTGATGTTGTCCTATTGTAGCATCAGGATCATTTCTCATCTTTGTCCCATAATTGAAAACTATTTATAGTCCTTTATATTGCTAAAACTTACCAGTACAAACATAAGAACAGAGGAACTATTATTCCGCATGTACACACATCTTCATTATCAGAGAGGCCTGTAATGCAATACTTTGCAGGGGATTGCTGACCCGGGTTCCCTATGGGGTTTATTTTATCCTGGTATTGTGCCAGCATTCCTCTTTATTGCCGGAGCCCTCCCAATTAGTTACCAGTCGTACAGATTTGTCCTGATATTTTTTCTTTCTGTGGCACTCATGTCGGGGGATGGAGCATCGTCATTGTCACACTGCTTCTGGGAGTGGGGTAACAACACGGGGTACATACAATACCATTTATATAGAAGGTGCCTGCTCAGCTAATGAATAATAACGTTCTAGAGCGGTGCAATCAGGGAAAAATAGATACGTTGCACGAAAATCGAAAAGTTCCCTATAGGATGCACTCAAACCTCCACTAATATAAAACATAACGTGCACTAATCATAAATTGCGGCTCTGCAGGTATTGGGGTGCTGTGGTACATAGTTATATCTGCAGATATTGGGGTGCTGTGGTACATAGTTACATCTGCAGGTATTGGGGTGCTGTGTTACATAGTTACATCTGCAGGTATTGGGGTGCTGTGTTACATAGTTACATCTGCAGGTATTGGGGTGCTATGGTACATAGTTACATCTGCAGGTATTGGGGTGCTGTGTTACATAGTTACATCTTCAGGTATTGGGGTGCTGTATTACATAGTTACATGTGCAGGTATTGGGGTGCTGTGTTACATAGTTACATGTGCAGGTATTGGGGTGCTGTGTTACATAGTTACATGTGCAGGTATTGGGGTGCTGTGTAAGGAGGACTGGTTAGCCTGTCAGTTGGAAGCCAGGAGGTGTTTTCATTTCAATTGTGTAATTGGGTACTGATCATGACGCAATGCGTCAGACTTAAATTCAAGCAACGAATTATGCGTCATATGTATGAAATAAAAAAAATCAACATGTGTATGTCATGTTTCTTTCCTTTACGCTTTTATTAAGTCAATATTTGTAAAGGGCATCCATGTAAATAGAATAATACAGTACATACCCTTGTTGTATTCCGAGTAATCGGTCTATGACGTGAGATCCTGAAACGCTAGTAGTTGGTGTAATCTAAGTACTTTTGCACGTCCCTGATATAATAACCTTTTAATTAAGAAGTGTATGAATATACAAGTTGAATGTATTGACTGAGTATTTTAGCGCATTGTGTCCCTCCCAGTAAACGTCCTAATAACCAATCACAAAATAATTGTAATATTTTATTTTAATACTGCAATAGGCCTATAATGAAATATCTAAGTCATTGTATATCCTAAATTGATTTTATGTTAACTATTCAACTTTAGTAACTAACAAAGTAAGCATATTCGTGTTACATAAACGCTACTAAAGTTCACTGGCGCCCACTTCAAACGCCTGTGACATTACGGCTGAACTATTCCTGCTACCTTTTTAGTTTTGAAGTTCGAAGTTCTAGTAGCCTTGTGATGACGTAGCGTCTACAGGTCAGCCTGGCCACCAGCGGCCAATAGAATGCTAACGTTGCGGCTTTCTGTTGTTTTTTGGCCAATAAAATCCCGTGGCATCACTGTGAGATGACATTGCAGCTTCTGATTGGGTGACCCCGCAGCCATCGGATTTTTTCTTGCAAAGGTTAAAAAAAAAAGTAACATATCTCTGTAATCGGGGTCCCCAGAGCGCTGAGTGCGGCCGTTCAGCTCCACAGAGGGGGGACCTTCTGATTTTGGCGGGTATTGCTGTGTTTTTTTTTTTAACTTGTTGCTTTACGGAGATCAAAGGAGATTTAAGGGAAATTTGAAATCAAAGTGAAAATCAACTTACAGCTTTTGCATTTAAAACTAAAGACTTCCGGCTATTAACGGGCTGTGGAAATATAACTGGCAGGCCACCAAAAAGAAAACGATCGAGTTATATCTTAAGTGCTGCTCCTTGGGCGTATCAGCACACAAGGCAAGAAGGCTTGATACCGATCACACTAACTTCAGTAACTGAATATACAAATGTCGTTTAGTTTCCTTAATATTGCCAGTTGTTTTCCTAACTTCTCCCCCCAAAAAACCCTGCAAATTTCACAAACTTTTGGGAACAGTTCCCACATCTCTACTCACAATTATGTCACGGTTTTCCATTCGTACAGTTCCAAAGTGCAGGGAAACAGTTACAGGCGAGGAGATTCCTGATCCTCTGTTCTTGCCTGTCACATTAAATTGAGAATTACACTATGAACTAGTGAGTAGGGACGTACTGTTGCGGCCCCTTTTAACCTCCATCATCCCCGAAAAAAATTTGGGGATGTTTTCCGTCTCTCACCCGTCTCTCACGGACTTTTCCGCGTGGCCCGAAATCACCAGATAGCGCTAATAGCGCTAGACAATGAAAGCGCCCGCAGGCGCCCAAAACTGCCGAAAATGGCCCGCATTTGCCCGCGATTTGCCCGCGATTTTAAAAATCGCGGGGAAAAGCCCGCAGGAGGCTAAAGGCGGCCGCCACTGTACTTTGTATCTCTGTCCTAGAGGAGACCTGCAATTTGTACCTCTGTCCTAGAGGAGACCTGCAATTTGTACCTCTGTCCTAGAGGAGACCTGCACTGTGTATCTCTGTCCTAGAGGAGACCTGCACTGTGTATCTCTGTCCTAGAGGAGACCTGCACTGTGTATCTCTGTCCTAGAGGAGACCTGCACTGTGTATATCTGTCCTAGAGGAGACCTGCACTGTGTACCTCTGTCCTAGAGGAGACCTGCACTGTGTATCTCTGTCCTAGAGGAGACCTGCACTGTGTATATCTGTCCTAGAGGAGACCTGCACTGTGTACCTCTGTCCTAGAGGAGACCTGCACTGTGTATCTCTGTCCTAGAGGAGACTTGCACTGTGTATCTCTGTCCCAGAGGAGACCTGCACTGTGTATCTCTGTCCTAGAGGAGACCTGCACTGTGTACCTCTGTCCTAGAGGAGACCTGCACTGTGTACCTCTGTCTTAGAGGAGACCTGCACTGTGTATCTCTGTCCTAGAGGAGACCTGCACTGTGTACCTCTGTCCTAGAGGAGACCTGCACTGTGTACCTCTGTCCTAGAGGAGACCTGCACTGTGTACCTCTGTCCTAGAGGAGACCTGCACTGTGTACCTCTGTCCTAGAGGAGACCTGCACTGTGTACCTCTGTCCTAGAGGAGACCTGCACTGTGTACCTCTGTCCTAGAGGAGACCTGCACGTTGAAGAAACGGGTTTCCATTAGTCACCAGAGTAAGGGGGACTACAGTGGCCATATTTTTTCTCTTAGACAAGAACATTTGTAAAGGAATTTCAAACTGAATCTCAGGAACCAGTCACTATGGCTTGGAGTGCCGCGGTTCCACTCCAGGGCAGCTTTGTTTCAAATAAAGTAAAATGTATATACAGAGTCACCACTAGGGCGGGGCAAGAAGCAGCTTAGGGGGCGCAGAATGGGCACAGAGATCCAGCTATCAAAGACAGGCCCGCCAGCACGTGGGAGAGCGGGGCCATCGGCCCAAGCCGGCGATGGGTGCCCACCCTGGCAGTCCGATCCGAGAAGTCAGGCCCCACCAGAAGTCTGGCCCAACTTCCGGTATCGACTACTTGGTTGGGCCCCCTCCACCGCCAGGACGGATCCCCCCCACCCCCCAGCCCCCAAGTTTAGCATGGCATCTTTTATTTGGTATATTTCCTATCAATACATCCAGCCTTTATGATTTTCCTTAACCTTACCACGAAGCAATAACAGGTTTGTCAGCAGACTTTCATCCTCCAATAAGATAATTGTCGTCGTATTGTGTGAGTTGCATTTATCCTTGAAATACAACAATTATGAGGTATAATATTGCAATAAACAGCCGTGCTGTTTGCAGAATGCCAGCCTGTATTAGCTATGCACAGTTTAATGAGTTATCATTTCTGAACTAATGAGTTAATGGATAGATTTTCTGCATGTCCTAATTTAATCTGCCATGTGAGAGCATAGTTTGTGCTGGTTTAGATATTAAGTAATTCTCCCTTTGTCACTGTGTCAGTCAATAGAATTGATATGTTATTTTTCATAATATAACTTCATGCGGTAATATTATAGCCAACAACAGATACATTGTGCCCTAAGGAGCCCGGGGAACTGGCTGTGTTTTATTTATACAGTAGTACAGTGACTATTCTTTATTAGGGACAAAGCCGGCCCATGAGTTTGGACCGGGGCCTCATGGCTAGCGGGCCAGACTATCACCCCCCCCCTTCTTTTATTTACAAGTCAGGGGTTCAAGTCTAGATGAGTAACTGGGGTGGGGGAGTTGGTTTAGAAGGCAGTATTTAAGTGAGGTAGTGTGCATGCCCCCTGAGTGAGACATACTCACCGCCCTCCCCTCTGTTTTGGGTTTGATGTGCTTTCTGTTACTTGCTATGGGATATGGTATAGTGCACTTTTGTCTTATTAAGATGTTGGCATGCCAGGCTGGGAGCCCAGGAATAAGGGGGTTGATAATGTGGCTCTCTACTGTGGATGGGCAGCCTGACAGTGCGGGGTGTTAGCTCGCTAAGCATATGATTACAATGAGAAGATTCATGATTGCAAACTTACTTATTGAAAGAAAATCTATATTTTGATCCAGCGAGGCGCTTTATCCCATGTTTAATGTGTGATGGTCTCATCCGTCCCTGTTATAGAACTGCATTCAAACCTAATCCTGTTTTAGCTTGAATAAAAGGTCTTGTGCTCTTTGGGGTGTTAAGGTTTAAATTGACTCATTTATAAACAGAGTTACAAATACATATATTCATACTCACATATATTACACACGTATATGGTCACACCGACAGATAGACAAACAGATAGCTACAGAGGAGTTCACAACACCGACAATTGTATTCGAACTGGACCAGCATTGACTGTCATTTAAATCGGGAAAAAGAAAGTGAGAAAGGAGAACACGAGAGATAAATACAAGTAATGAATCATTTAATAAAAGTGTGCATACATCCCTTACATATTATAAAAGTAGTTATTGGCCCATCAAATGACTTTTAGCAAACAACGCGACCTTGATGGGTTTCAGCAACACCGGACCGAGCTTAGCTACCCTTTATCGGAGCGGCATGCTTTCTTTGTAGTGCTATAGTAAAACGCACAGCACTGTAAAGGGTCACTTATTACCAATTAGAAATGCGCAAAACTGGCACATTTTGAACTTCTGCCTCTCTCAAAAATGTAACTTTTCGGGAGCGTAACCTTCCACACACTGAGACTAGCGGACTCTCCCGGTTCTCCTCCTGTAAAAATACCTGGCCAGGTAAAGCTTTGCATTGCTCTTGTGACGTAGTACATAGGACATGGGCAAAAAGAAGACCTCCCTCTGCTTCAGTTTCCCGGGCCTGCGTCCATCATGTGAATGCTACAGCGATGCCGAAGCGCCACACGCTCACTCTGGTGTCACTGGACTCTCGGCGCTGTAAAGGTTAAAAAAACAAAACAAGAAAACTAGCAGCCGGGATTGCTGCTATAAACCCGTCATCGAGAGTTTTCTGTAAATAATGGCAAATACACCGAAAGTCTATAACCCGTCATCGAGAGTTTTCTGTAAATAATGGCAAATACACCGAAAGTCTATAAAGGGTGGAAAATAATGTTTCCTAAGTGTGAAGTGGAGCTGGTTTATCTGCCCCGACCTCGGTTAGATTCAGTATTGTACTGTTGTCTGTTTTCTCATGTTCGCAATTAGTGGTGTTGAGGAAAAATAACAGATTTTATCGCATTTTCACTGTTGCGCAGCTGTGACTAAATGATACTTGTACACATGCTTCCAACAGGAAACAGAGTGCATGTGTACTGCAGAGCTGCACACTGCGGTCAGCAGTCCATGTTTGGAATGAGAACTCCCTACCCAGCTGGATGGTGTAAACAGAAACAGCTGGTGATACAAAGTCGCTCCCTTTCCCTGTCCAAAAAAACACAAACATTTCAGATACAATATGTGTAATCGGGCCTGTGTGTAAGTGGAAAGATGTTGAGGCTTTGCGTATGGGTAGGGTGCTCTGGCAGCTTTGCAGGTTTGCGTTGTGCTGAAGCTCAGTTTCCTACGCAATGACCTTACGATCCTACAAGCGAGCTCAACGCGATGCTATTTAAAGTAGCTGAACTTCATTTTATTCTTGACTGAAGGCCCAAAGCCTGCAGTACAGTGTTCACATTACAAACGTCGCTGACTATATTACTTGCACCACATCACTATGCAGCACAAAGCCATTTTCCTAGCAGACCATGAAAGGGGGTGTTCACCAAAGAGTGTTAGTGCGAATTGGGCACTAACATATGGAAAATCCAATTCTAGTCAACGGGAATTTCCGGCGTTTGTCATTCCCAGAAAAAGAGACTTGTCAAAGAAGCTGTTTAATCCGCGGGATTATAGTGGCCACGCACGCTCCGTTACTATAACCGCGGGATTATAGTGGCCACGAACGCGCCGTTACTATAACCGCGGGATTATAGTGGCCACGCACGCGCCGTTACTATAACCGCGGGATTATAGTGGCCACGCACGCGCCGTTACTATAACCGCGGGATTATAGTGGCCACGCACGCGCCGTTACTATAACCGCGGGATTATAGTGGCCACGCACGCGCCGTTACTATAACCGCGGGATTATAGTGGCCACGCACGCGCCGTTACTATAACCGCGGGATTATAGTGGCCACGCACGCGCCGTTACTATAACCGCGGGATTATAGTGGCCACGCACGCGCCGTTACTATAACCGCGGGATTATAGTGGCCACGCACGCGCCGTTACTATAACCGCGGGATTATAGTGGCCACGCACGCGCCGTTACTATAACCGCGGGATTATAGTGGCCACGCACGCGCCGTTACTATAACCGCGGGATTATAGTGGCCACGCACGCGCCGTTACTATAACCGCGGGATTAGGCTGAGCCACTCAGATAAGGGTTTCTGAAGCCCAGAGATGTAACTAAGGGAGAGGATTGGCTGCCATGTTAACATCAGACTCCGGCTCATTTCTCAGACATTAAACACAAAGTTTAGAAAACGGTAATAAAAAGTGAGAGAAATGAGCCCTGGAATCCTGTGCTGTTTGCCGGAGACATTTTTACTAGTACCAAATAATGGCAGCTCCTGACACCCTGATACTATTCTGGGAGGAAGGGCGACACTCGACTCACACTTCCTTGTGCCTCCTGTCTCCATCCCTACAGAAATATACGTACCTGTAACCCTGTGTCTGCCTTTCTATCAACCTCTCCTAATGCCACAACCTCCGGATGGCCACCCCTCTTCCCCCATGTTCCCCATACGTGTGCTCAGCTCTCTATCTATATATACACAATCCCTGGTGGTTTCTGCTACCAGTTCCTGCCGCAGGGCACCAGGAAGCAACGCACCCACAACATCTCCACTCGCTGCGGCTGACCGGCCGGCAGTCTTCTAGCAGTGGGTTTAGTGTTCAGTACAGCCTTGGTGGGCTCTTGTGTTCTGATATCCCCCTGCAGAAGCTAACCTCGGAGATCTCAGGCTATGTTACACATACAGTATGTGAAGAGGCCTGATGAAGTCCCCACCAGACCTGAGGACCAAAATATCGATGGCACAGTCATGTTTTGATTCTTTCAAAGGGGAATTACTCCTAGGAATAAAGTGCACTAATGGTAGTGGCATATTTAAGGGTTAACATCTGGGTGATTGATGCCGCTTTAAACCAAATCTAACACCCACTGTAAATCTTTTTTTATTATTAGTTTGTAAACCTAAAACTTTCATTTCCACTTGCGGCGCCATTTTGTCTGATGTCACTGTGTGGTTAACAAGAGTTTGCACGGGCAGATCACCCTCTCCCCCTCCCCTTAATCTTTTTTTATGGCTCACTTGTAAGGACAGGGTGACAAAGGTTGGAGGTAACCACGGACTGACAAACAGGAAGCTGTAACGTTGTATCCCTATGATGTTCCAGCTTTCTATTGGCCAACGGAGCCCAAACTGATCCGCCGCCATATTGTTCTTCCAGTCAAATATTTTTGCCTGGGAGATTAGAGTTAAGAGCCACTAAGGCAAATATCCCCGTCTTCCCCCCCAAAATGGCAATAATAATTAGACCAGCATGGAGCGTGGCCTCAGGCTACGGCCCGGTCACTGTGTGCATGCGTGTGCCACGGGCAGCATGGAGTGTGGCCTCGGGCTACGGCTCCGGTCACTGTGTGCATGCGTGTGCCACGGGCAGCATGGAGCGTGGCCTCAGGCTATGGCCCCGGTCACTGCATGCACGCGTGTGCCGCGGGATGCATGGAGCGTGGCCTCAGGCTATGGCCCCGGTCACTGCGTGCTTGCGTGTGCCACGGGCAGCATGGAGCGTGGCCTCAGGCTATGGCCCTGGTCACTGCATGCACGCGTGTGCCGCGGGATGCATGGAGTGTGTTACTAAATAAGAAGGTATCTTTTCTAACCCATGGCTGCTTTAAATTCTGTGTTGATTTGAAACACTTACAACGATTCGCCGGAGTATTTCTCTTCTGTCCCTTTCTCTCCTATTTTACCGCGTATAGAAAGTCCTAATCGCTTAATCCATCTCCTAATCTTCCCCACCCACCGTTTCCACTATTGTAACATTTTATACCTGGCTTCTTGCTATTATTTGCATGCAGATGCCTAAGCCTTTCTGGCTCTCATTACACCATTCGGACAAAATATTATCTTTTCCGTAACATTCTTTAATTTGTTTTTATCTGTACTGTGTCTGCGTGCAGTTCTAGGGATGCACAGTGCTTTACAATCATTGTACTGTACTGTGTCTGCGTGCAGTTCTAGGGATGCACAGTGCTTTTCAATCATTGTACTGTACTGTGTCTGCGTGCAGTTCTAGGGATGCACAGTGCTTTACAATCATTGTACTGTACTGTGTCTGCGTGCAGTTCTAGGGATGCACAGTGCTTTACAATCATTGTACTGTACTGTGTCTGCGTGCAGTTCTAGGGATGCACAGTGCTTTACAATCATTGTACTGTACTGTGTCTGCGTGCAGTTCTAGGGATGCACAGTGCTTTACAATCATTGTACTGTACTGTGTCTGCGTGCAGTTCTAGGGATGCACAGTGCTTTACAATCATTGTACTGTACTGTGTCTGCGTGCAGTTCTGGGGATGCACAGTGCTTTACAATCATTGTACTGTACTGTGTCTGCGTGCAGTTCTAGGGATGCACAGTGCTTTACAATCATTGTACTGTACTGTGTCTGCGTGCAGTTCTAGGGATGCACAGTGCTTTACAATCATTGTACTGTACTGTGTCTGCGTGCAGTTCTAGGGATGCACAGTGCTTTACAATCATTGTACTGTACTGTGTCTGCGTGCAGTTCTAGGGATGCACAGTGCTTTACAATCATTGTACTGTACTGTGTCTGCGTGCAGTTCTAGGGATGCACAGTGCTTTACAATCATTGTACTGTACTGTGTCTGCGTGCAGTTCTAGGGATGCACAGTGCTTTACAATCATTGTACTGTACTGTGTCTGCGTGCAGTTCTAGGGATGCACCGTGCTTTACAATCATTGTACTGTACTGTGTCTGCGTGCAGTTCTAGGGATGCACAGTGCTTTACAATCATTGTACTGTACTGTGTCTGTGTGCAGTTCTAGGGATGCACAGTGCTTTACAATCATTGTACTGTACTGTGTCTGCGTGCAGTTCTAGGGATGCACAGTGCTTTACAATCATTGTACTGTACTGTGTCTGCGTGCAGTTCTAGGGATGCACAGTGCTTTACAATCATTGTACTGTACTGTGTCTGCGTGCAGTTCTGGGGATGCACAGTGCTTTACAATCATTGTACTGTACTGTGCAGAATTTGCTGGCACCGTGTTAATAAATACGGTATAGTGATGACAATTACATTACAATACATTAGTTACTAGAAGCCATCTTGTTGTATCCCAGGCTGTTACAATGTCCCGACAACTGTCAATGAAAAGGTAAGATATAATTGTGATAAATAACACAACTGCGGTCCAGATTACCAAAATGCAAAGGAAAGTAAAACCTTGGAGAAAGCACTTCTAGAAATGTAATACTGATTATATGATCTGAGTGTAGTTCTTGTATAAATTACTATTAAGTTACATTTTTCATTCTGAACACTTGTCCCAGTAGTTTTCCATTAAATAGAAATGTTGAATTTTTATTAGGGCTTTTATAAGTGGTCCCAATCACCATTTGTGAGGAAATGCTTTGTGGTTCAGCGTGGGGCCTTGTGATTTGGGATACAGGTACAGTAGGCGTGTGGCTTTCCTTAGTTACTGTGGCTGTGAGCTCTTATCACGCTCCGGAGGAAACGCACGTACAGTATGTAGACAGATTTTACACTCTGATAAATAGATATGTATATACAGTAGGTACAGAGCGCACACAAACCTTAGATTCTACTGTATAGAGGCAGAACACGAATCCACAGAGCTTACACTCTAATGTATATAGCTATGTCAATTGATACAAACTTACATCTCATGTACAGGTAGTCCTCGCTATCCAACGTTTCACTTTACAACGAATGGCATATCCAACGCTTTACAACGCAACCCTGAGGGCTGTTTTCCGACGCCTGAATGCGTTATCCAACGCTCACCGCCACAGATTAACATGGGACTCGCTTTACAACGGTTTCACGATCCCACGCTACTTCCAGAACGGATTCCGTTGGATAACCGAGCACTGCCTGTACAATATAGATACAGAACACTAATCCACAGAGCTTACACTTTAATGTGTAGTGACATACACATGCAATGAGAATATTCCCTACCTGGCGCTATCTATGGAGTAAGGGCAGAGGATAAATAAGGAGAGGTTAGGTGGAAGGAGGAGGCAGCAGAGGGTAAATGGAGGGGGCAGTGCAGGGTAAATGGAGGGTATGGCAGATGGTAGATGATGGAGTGGGGGTGGGGACGGTGCAACACTAATAATAACACAATATACAGCCTGCCGCTGTTAGGGAAAACAGATAACTTGTTTATGTTCAAATTTTAAATCCTGGTCATTCGTTGCTATGATAATAATGAGAGAATTGCCATATACTGTACTTCCCCAAGATGTTTATATACCGCATGGCCCAGTCCTTACCACTTTATAACAGTGTAATATACTTCCCTAAAGTGGCTGCGAATTAATGGCATGAGCCTGTGTCAGAGTTATCCGTGCTCTTTTTATTTAAAGCAATCATACAAGTATAAGTGTCATTAAATGTTTTTTTTATGTTTATTTTCTCTATAGTAACCGCATGCTTTGGAGTGTTTTTACGATCTTTATTTTCTCTCTTGTAGAAGACGATGTGCCATAAATGCCTTTTTATAGTAGCGAATTTTTAATTCACACGTTTTCCTTTGTTGAGCTGTGTAAACTAATTATGATGCCGTCATTAGCCAAAGTCATAAGGGGAATAAAAAAAGAATTAACAGATAAGATTAAAATTGCCTTCGAAACAAAACAGAAATATTCATTTTTTCCCAAGAAAACAATACGCTAAAATGGTTATTTTAAGGGTGAACACATCTGTGTAAGGAGGCTAATTGGCTAAATGCTATTAAAATGTTAAAAAATAAATACATTTTGCCTGCTGCTTATTTTTTATTTTGTATTTTGTGACATGATTTAATTATTTTGGTGTGAAAGTCTGTGCAGCATCGCAGTGTCACGGATATTCCCACGTTTTAGCCACGTGACCTTTCGTATAGAGATTACATGGCCTTTCGTATAGAGATTACATGGCCGCAATCTGCCCCCCATATTAAAGCCGCATTCACGCTGACCCCCTTTTCTTCCAACGCTGTTTTTCTTTTTTAATCTGAAGCTCCATTCAGGAGTCAATTATTAAATGTCCGGGAGGTTAAAATGGAGGACTCCGCTGAGCGCAGTGCCGTCTAAATGTTACCATGGTAACCATAGGTTAGAGATGAACAAAGTCATGAATTTTAGCATACATTTTTTTTTTAAAGCCAGAGCAGAATCTGCTCAAGGGGCAAGATACGAACATTATAAGAGTTCAATGCCTATCGGCTTCTCGGGGAGATCGCAGCTTTAAAGCAGCAGTCCAAGCAGCCGTTTTGTTATTTATTTAATTTGATTTATTTTCCTTTAGTATGAGCAACAATACAATCCACACAATAAGTAATTAAGTTGCCGATCGGCGAAGATTCGGCTTGGATTTTCACTAACTGGCTGTCAGTGCAGCAGAAGAGGACCAAAGAAGATCATGTTACCAGGCAGTCACTAGATACAATTGGTGCCCTGCTAGGGAGAGGGCAGGGCAGGGCTCAAAAAGGGGTGTGCCAAAGCCTGTTTCAGAAGAGGAAGGGGATGTGACTTTGTAAATAGTTACTATAGGAACGAAAAATGGTTGTTACATTATAATAAATAAGACATGTAATTCAGTATTTTCTCATAGTAGAGAACTGATTTATTAAACAAAACACACATGTAGGATATTGCTTGGACTGCAGCTATAATGGGGCTAATACATGAAAAAGAAATCAGACAGCCGCTCACAAGGTGCACTGCTGTTTAAACAGCTCTGTGCTAGTTACTCATTGCAGTGACATGTTCAAGGGGTCACTTCCGGGTGAGTGATGATTTTTTTTTACCAGAATCTGATAAGAATTTTTTAATAATACTTTTAACGCTATTATGTCCACAGGGTGAGCTGCCTGCTGTCACCATAAGGCTGGTGCCACGGTACCTTTACCCGTGCGGAGGCTGGTCACGCCTTAAGGCAGTCTGATTGCGTCCACACGGTCTGCAGCACCATGGCCCCAGCCTAAGAGTTTGCACAGGCAAAGCCCTCCCTCTTCACCTCCCCTTATCTTTATTGGCTCTCTGACAAGGCCAGAGTCGGGTAAGAGGGATACGGGTAAAGAAAACACTGTAACTATTAAGAAATGCAATTTATAATTCATTTCCAGAGAAACAAAGTAGCTGTGGACACAATCTCCCTTAGAAGGGAGCATTCAAGCCATGATGTTTATTGAAAGTCAGAAGGGCCATTAGCGCGTCCGTCGGGGTCTGACCTGAACTTCCAGGGTCCCAACATTATGCCTCCCACTGGCCGATCTCTCCCGCCCTCTCTCTCCAACGTCAGGACCTTTCTTTAAACACAGCTCCTTGCAGACACACAACATAACACCCTCCTATCGTCTCCGTATGTTCTCTCCACTTACCACTTCGAGTGTAAGCTCTTCAGGGCAGGAACTCCTTTTCCTATTTTATGTCTGAAGCGCTTATTCCCATTCGGTGTTATATTATATACCGTGTGTCACTGCTGTAATGCGCTATGTGCCTGGATGGCGCAATATAATTAAAGATATACACACATACCACGACCGCTCAACAACAAACTCCTCTCTGTGGCCCTGGACCTCTTACTCCATCTACGGAAACTTCTCCTGGAGATTATTTTTTTTTAAATCTACTCTTAAACTTAATGAGTGTTTTAAGTTAAGGCCACGACCACACAGAGAGAGGATATTGAGTGAAACTTTGCATTGTGAAACATAACGTACTGTGCTTGTGAATGACTTGCAGAACAAACTCGGAAGATTAGAGTTGATTCTCAACGTATCAACATATGTCATTTATAAGATCTCTTGCTTACAGTATGTTCTGTGTTACTTTGTTGCAATAATCCTTTTATGATAGCCAGTGGAAAGTAAAAATATTCACGGTGACAGGGTGACACATTTGGACGTAGCCCAGGGGTGTCATGCTCCTGCCCTCGGGGACTGCAGAATAGAGGCTTAGCTGGTCTGTGGGTGAGAATGAGACGGTCTGTTTACAGAGCTCTGAACATGGAGATTAGTATGGAAGGCTGCAAGTAGAAAAATGACATGGAGGATTACAGTTAGTGTATATTGTGGACGATGAATATATTACTGTGTGGTCTATTTACTAAAGTATCCAGGCTGCTACAATTGGGCAAAATCAGTGCTAACAGCAGCACCGCCCTCATCCCAGCAAATGATTCCAAATGAAAGTTATTTACGTTTTTCCTTTGAGAAATCTGGTTCAATTCTTTCTACCAAAGAGTGAGAAACTCAGATATGTTTAATCCATTTGCTGCTGGCAGAGAATACTTGTACTGTGTCAACAAGCAAATAGTGTCTACATGAAACACGTCTCCCTATGTCTGTAGCCCCTTCATTCAACGTCTTCCAGTAACCTCAACTTTTTTTGCCTGTTATTTGGCACTGACCCTGGTACACAGTGTAACTTATTTCAAGTAAAATGTTCATAAAACGGAATAATTTCTCTGGCTGTATACAGCTTTATTCATTACGCGTTGGGCGTTTACAGCCAAATGCCTCCAATGAAGAGAAAGAGACCGTTATGTCCACTTCAAAATATCAGCCACTTTGAGGTAGATTGTTTTTAAGTGAGGGATACACAGCTGTGGCGACCAGCAGACACTCACTTATATCATTCACTTTCACCCGGTCTCCGAGAAACATATTTACCTCCGCAGCAGCACCCGGGTCAGCAAGGCGCTGCTATGAAGTGGTTAACCCTATGAGTGTCAGAGTGCCATAGCGGCTCTGGCACATTGCGGTCAGCACATCGCGCTGTCAGAGGAGGGCTGCCCTTCCAGCTAGGAGCGCAGAACGCAATCTCCCCCACACAATGAGCAGAAAGCCCACGAGGCCCCCGGAGAGCCAGACTTCATCCCGTGGTGGCAATGAAACGGGGCACCCAAAAGTATAACTCTTTGAGGGCCGGGGATTGTGGCGCCAGTGGCAGAACTTATGTGCATCCGGCACCTATTTTAACAGCTCGGACAGTGTTCTGGCATTTGTAAAGGCCCCCCTCTCTCCACACCCCTACCTGAGGTGGTGGGCCTTATCCAACGGTGGCGGAGGGAGCCCACCTAAGTGGTCCTAACACAGAAGTTAGGACCCACCAAAACTCAGGCTCAACTTCCGCAATCACTGGGATGAAACCAGGTACACCCACTTCAAAGGCTCTGTTCTTAACTAAGCCCCTCCCTTTCAGCCCTTCTTGGGCAACCAGAGGGGGGGTGGGGTGGAGAGAGAGAGAGGGGAGAGGGAGAGAGATAGAGGGGAGAGGGAGAGAGATAGAGGGGGGAGGGAGAGAGATAGAGGGGGGAGGGAGAGAGATAGAGGGGGGAGGGAGAGAGATAGAGGGGAGGGAGGGAGGGAGAGAGAGGGGAGAGGGAGAGAGATAGAGGGGAGAGGGAGAGAGATAGAGGGGAGAGGGAGAGAGATAGTGGGGAGAGGGAGAGAGATAGAGGGGAGAGGGAGAGAGATAGAGGGGGAGGGAGAGAGCTAGAGGGGGGAGGGAGAGAGATAGAGGGGGGAGGGAGAGAGATAGAGGGGGGGGAGAGAGATAGAGGGGAGGGAGGGAGAGAGATAGAGGGGGGAGAGAGAGACCACTGACAAAAAGTAACCGATCCAACTGCACATCATCTGTTTCTATATGTTAATTATTAGGCAAATGTTTCCCACGAGTGTCACAGCTTAACGAGTGATATACAAGGAAAGAGCGGAATTAGGGTAATGCAGCGGCAGTTTCTCTCCCCCGGTGAGAAGACAAACTCGGGTCTATGTACTAAGATATTCTTTTACATGTTTTTGTGCTAAAAGCAATACAAACCTTCATAAAATGTGCGTCGTATGTATGAAAACCGCATATATATGAGGCATAATTCATAATTGTAATTGTTTCATATTATGTTTAATGCATGGCGTCATTTTTAATACCGGATTCATAGATTTTTTTTAAAAACAGAAATGAGTGTTTTTTGATCTGACCACTGGTAGCAATATCAATTATTATTGTAATATTTATAATAGCGATTCTGTGAAAAAAATACATTTGTTATCTTATTCTGTACAATGAAACATCCGTGCTGCTACAAATACTTTTTGGTTGATACATAGCAACTTTATTCTGCACTAAAACTATTAAGAGTCTTTTTTAAGGTATACGCCAAGTTGAACTTGGCTGGTAATTTTGACGCACTTTTAATTAATTTGGACGCACTTTTAATTGATTTAGTGGCTCAAAGAAAACATTCTTTTTTTAGTACATACCATTTACATCTGTACGTCAAGCTCCGGACGTTTCTGTGCGCCACGACTAATGAATAAATAATTTGGGGCGCAGATGGGTAAATGTGACCTCCGTACAGACGCACAGAGGCGCAGATGAAATTGACTTTGACAATCGCCAAAAAAGCACTGATCAAGTTTAATGAAGATGTTTTGACACAATTCCAGCTGTATAATTAGCAGCCTGTGCATAACGACTAATTGACCTTGTAATGGTGACATAATATAATTATTGGGCACAGAAAGCTTGCCTATAAGTGCATCTTCGGTTCTAGGTTTTCATGATGAATGATTTCTCTGTAAGTGGATAATAAACTTACATGTACATATAAGACAATTCTGCCTTTATTTTTGGAGGGTGTATGAGGCTGGCGGGTAATAAATGGGAATAAATAACAAAAACCAGGAGAACAGTAAAACGACGCCGATACTATATATTTGTAATATGTGTGCAGCAAAATGTCAGTGCTCAAAAGCAATGCAAATCTTCATAAAATGTGCATCGTATATAAGAAGATTTTATACGTATGATCAGGGATTGACAAATTACCCAAAAAGCTACTCGCCACCTAGCCCCGCCCCACTTTTTAAAAACATTGAATAAATTCCTAATAAGAACTAATAACAACATTCGTTTTAGAGGTAACATAGTTTATTTATTGCACCTCACACATCAATCACTCCCCCCCTGCACCTCGCCCTCTCCCCCCTGCACCTCACCTTTTCCTGACCCTCGCCCTCTCTCCCCTGCACCTCACCTTTTCCTGACCCTCGCCCTCTCTCCCCTGCACCTCACCTTTTCCTGACCCTCGCCCTCTCTCCCCCCTGCACCTCACCTTTTCCTGACCCTCGCCCTCTCTCCCCCCTGCACCTCACCTTTTCCTGACCCTCGCCCTCTCTCCCCCCTGCACCTCACCTTTTCCTGACCCTCGCCCTCTCTCCCCTGCACCTCACCTTTTCCTGACCCTCGCCCTCTCTCCCCCCTGCACCTCACCTTTTCCTGACCCTCGCCCTCTCTCCCCCCTGCACCTCACCTTTTCCTGACCCTCGCCCTCTCTCCCCTGCACCTCACCTTTTCCTGACCCTCGCCCTCTCTCCCCTGCACCTCACCTTTTCCTGACCCTCGCCCTCTCTCCCCCCTGCACCTCACCTTTTCCTGACCCTCGCCCTCTCTCCCCTGCACCTCACCTTTTCCTGACCCTCGCCCTCTCTCCCCTGCACCTCACCTTTTCCTGACCCTCGCCCTCTCTCCCCCCTGCACCTCACCTTTTCCTGACCCTCGCCCTCTCTCCCCCCTGCACCTCACCTTTTCCTGACCCTCGCCCTCTCTCCCCTGCACCTCACCTTTTCCTGACCCTCGCCCTCTCTCCCCCCTGCACCTCACCTTTTCCTGACCCTCGCCCTCTCTCCCCCCTGCACCTGAAACTCTCCCACCCCTGGGACAGTATCAAGGACATACACGCAGCTCTCGTTTATTCTAACCAGGGTGATCTATACATCAAGATTATCAGCTCCAGGATCAGACAGTCCTGGTTTTTACATCTTCGGCTGCGTCCATGGTACCTCAGACCGCACGGACGCGTCCGCATGCTGAGCAAACAGACTGCCTTAAGGCAGTGTTCGCGTACATGCGTCATGCGGGCGCGTGTTCGCGGAGGCAGAAAGGGGCGCGCGATGCGCGAGAAATCAGTTAAAACTGATTTCTCGCGCGACAGAGCGGTCCCGTGAGTGGTTTGCCCAATGAGGGTGAACCAGCTCCGTGACGTCACTGGGAACGCCCCCAGGAGGTCCCCCGATGGCCCGAGTACTATGGCCTTCTTTCAGCCTCCACGCGTCTGCACGGGCTGCGGCACTATGTCCGCAGCCTAAGGCCTGTGATAGAGCGCGTGGGAGGCTGACGTTGATACACTCAAGACGCGCACGGCCGTGAGCGGTGCCGCAGATCAGAGCAAATACTAGAAAATTTGTTTTTTCGCGCTGCTGCCGCGCCACGTGTTGCTGCCAGCCAATCACAGCGCGGCTATAGCTGTGACATCTATAGCCATGCCCCCTAGCCACGCACTCCACCGCTTAAAACATATAAACGAAATGTGCGCGCCACATGCATGCGCAACACCATGTGCGCGCCCGCACGCGCTCTAGCACGCTCTATATTAAAGGCCTAATTTAGGGTGTCTCGCAGACTCAGAGCCAGACTTCTTAAAAAGAATATATAACCTGACATTTACATTGCATACCATTGCTTTTTGCAAATTCATTTCTTTGTAGGTTCTTGTCCTATATCGCATTGATTTATGGACTTCCTCATATTGAGGGTAACCAAACTATTAAGAGAGCTTTTTAAAACCCACCAGTCAAGCCCGGCTGAACGTACAAAAATATGTGGTTGGGATCTCTGAGTTAGTATTTTTTGCCAAACAGCTTAAAACTGAGCCAGTGATGAAAAAGGATAATATATTGTATCTCTGAATGTTTTCCTCGGTTTCGAAGATTTGTTATAACTATTTGAAAACGAAACCACAGATTCCCGGCACAGAAGTACAACTTTGCATATGTACAGCATACAGTAAATATTTCCCACTTTCAAGCAAGGTATTAAGAAGGTGAAAATCAAAATACTGATATCAAGTGGCAGCTTCTTCTTGGCTCATAGTGACATGTTTAAGGGGGGATTGATGCCTTTTTACCCAAATGTGACACCTATCATATAAGCACCTGCAAATAAATAAATGTATTAATATTGTTAGTCTGTAAGCACGCTGAGCTGAGACCTGTGAGGGGGCTGACTCCCTCTGGCTGCTCCCTTCTGTCTGATATCTCTGTGTTCAACAAGTCTGCATTGGCAGAGCCCCCTCTCTCCCCTCCTCTTATCTGTATTGGCTCTGATAAGGACAGGGTGGGATAAGGAGAAAGAAAACACTTGATTGACAAAAACTCCCCTTTCAGATGCCCCTAAAAATTTCAATTGTAAACGAGTTTCCAAAACACGAAAGAAGCAAAATCTTTGGTATTAGTATGGTTAGATTTGTTTAGGATAGCCAATTATACTGTTAAACTCTTTATATAAGGTTGTTTTCTGTTCGGCTATGAGGGATTGCACCTTGAAAGCCTCAGTCTGCCTTTGGTAGCATCAGAAATGTTTTTTTCTGAACATTTAGATGGAGCCCCAAAGTGTACTCAGCGCTTTACAAAGACAACAGATAAATATAATACAATAAGCACAACAAAATCAGACAATAGGAAAGGTAATCCCTGCCCCGGAGAGCTTACAATCTAAGACCAGCATTGCTTTGTGTATATCCTCCTGATACTCCTGTATGTTTCCTATGAAACATGCCACTGTCCTTAGCCTACGTTTGTCCAGATCGGAGCTGTCTCTTTAATGTTATCTAATGTGTAATATCACTGTGACCAGATCCAAGACCCCCCCCCATATCTCCCCCGTACCCCCCCCCCCCCCGCCCACCACGGAGAAAGATTTCAACTGCCGGGATACCATGGCTTCTCCCGGCAGTGGGGACAGTTCGGCTGCAGCTGTATATGGCAACATAACAGACTCTTGAAGCTTTAAAATGCTGTTCTAACAAAGTGGAACTGGGCACAAAATGTGTCAAGTTACCGAAAAACAACAGAATAAATAAATGTGTTTTTTTGTCACTATTGGTAAATAATCACTATAGCAACGTGCAAAATGATTGGAACATTAGAAGATTGTGTCAAACTCTAAATGTAAATCTTACACTCATCTGAGATTTCGAGAACCATAGAAACAAAATATTTTCTGTCACAGTTAAAAAAAAAGAAAAAAAAGATGACAACGTGTAAAAAAAAAAAAAGCAGAACAAATGTCATCTTTGTTCTCTTTCTTAATTTGGGAAAGTGCCAGGATCTGTTTTCCAATGCAGTTTCCTACAGAAAAAGGCTTTTGTAATAAAATTTAAAAAAAAACAGGGAATTTAAGCACTTTCCTGTGTTTTCATAAAACTTTATTTTTGGGGAGGAACTATAGTGTTTTGTTTTAAAACTGATTTTCTGTCTTCACTACCATTCTTTTGGTCAACGTGTAAAAGTTACTATTAGAGAGATGTGGGGAACATGAGAGGGAGCGCAGGCGTTTCCACTGTCTTGCAAAGGGATGAGGGAACTTTTTTCAGGGAGAAAGAAGCAACAGACATATTGTTGTAGCTAAAAATCTGAGAGTCTCTGGCCGTTTTTAAGGCTGCAGCACCACTTATTGGGGTGACAGGGCAGCTCAGTGAGTGAAGACAGTGCAAACGCCTTGTGACCATGTCACTTATGCCTGTGCCCAACAATTAGATTGTAAGCTCTATGGGGCAGAGACTCCTGGAGCCTGCACAGCGCCGTGTACTTCTATGTAATTCTGTGTACACTGTCGGCATTGTATAAGAATTATTTCCTCCATGAAGTACATAGAAATAGAAAAACTCGCCATATAACAACTTATTAAATAATTTTGCCTCGTCCGAGCGGGGGTGAGACCTCTCTCTGAGTTATAAAGAGGTCTTCAAAAATTGCCGAGGTTTTTCATAGTTTGGTCTCGCTTTTTGACCCCACGAAAAAATGTTTGTATGTCAGCAAGTCTTGAAAACAGAAAACGACAGGATGCCCTTCTAGTGAAGAAGTGTGATCCGTAGCAAAGGTTTTAATGAAATGTAAACTCTTATATGGAAGAACTAAACAGGACAGGATGGAAGAACTAAACAGGGCAGGACAATGTATCTTCAATGTGGCCTTGGGGACTTTAAATGGATCTCACACAGCTCTTTCTCTCTCTTACCTCTCTCTCCCATCTCTCTCTCTCCTTTCTCTCCTCCCTCTTTCTTCTCTCTTCTCTCATCTCTCTCTCTCCTCACACTCTCTTCTCTCTCCTCTCTCTCTTCTTTCCTCTCTCTCACCCCCCCTCTCTATCCTCTTTCTCTCCTCCCTCCCTCTTCTCTCTCTCCCATCTCTCTATATCTCCTCTCTCTCTTCTCTGGCCCCCTCTTTCTCTCCTCTTTCTCTCCTCTCTCTTCTCTCTCTCCCCTCTCTCTCATATCACAGGGTACACTTTGCGTAGCTATGAATGCTTACGGAGTCGCTATTTACATTGTATTGCATTAACGTTGCACCTGGGTTTGAGTGAGGATTTGATATATTTTTACTTCTCTGTTTTATATGAAACATTTCTTGTTTCTTTAATCTCCATATGCTCCTGGGAAATTCATGTGTATCAGATACTTATTTGCTCCTCACCTTTAGTTGAATGGTAACACATTATGTATGTATGTAGGCAATTGTATACAGAGTACGAACTTTAAGTAACGTAATGATTGATAAATGACTGGGATGCCTCGGTAATTAGATCACGTTAACGGGTTCATTATGGGAAAAGGTGGCTGGGAAACAGGGCTTTGTTGTGTGTTTGTGTAGTGTTCTGTAACAGGAAGGAAACAGGACGCTATTATCCTGTATACATGTCAAAGCCCCAGTGTTTCCTGTGAATACAAAATGGGGGGAAAATACATATATTAGCTACTTATTTGAGAAAGTGAATGCACAGCAAGGCACGAGAAGAAAATCCGGATGTAATGGTCTAACCAAATTGATGTTAAATTCCCAAAGTACACCTAGTTTGGCATAGGTTGTGGATGTCAGGGTATCAATGAGCAACCCAAATGTGTAATGGGAATCAAACCATATGCCCAAGTATTTAAAACTAGTAACAGGGACTAGGGTGGTATTAGCAGTGTTTTTGATCTGGAGCTCATTCAATAGAAGCTTTAGAAATTTAGGCTTGGTCCCAAATACCATAGTTAGTCTTGTCATCTCATTTATAGGCGCACCCGACTATAATTTTTTTTTTTCATCAATGGGAAGTAGCGGAACTCAAACCCGTTAAAACGAAAGTAAACGGTATATAAAACCTCCGCGTCGTGCGGGCAGTAAAAAGCCCCTGAAGATGCGGCGTCCTACTGGCCCACATGACGCAGCGCATTGAAATACACGGAAGTTCTGGCAGTACCTAGGCTCAGCGGGTCCCCGGACCTGAAATTGACGCACTTCAGCACCAGACACCATCTGCTTCCCAGCCATGGGGAAAAAAAGAGGATGGGTGCAGGGGTGGGTGGGTGCAGGCGTGGGTGGGTGCAGTGGTGGGTGGGTGCAGGCGTGGGTGGGTGCAGGGGACCATCAGAATCAGGATGTGTTTTTTGGGACGTATTTTGGCTAGGCATCTGGAAGAGCGACACAGAGAGAAGTGGGTCGTATAGAACAGTGACCCTAGTTTCACACCGTCCCTTAGGAGAGGCTTATAGGCTCAGAATAATTTGAAACAACCAGCCCTTGTTCCTCTAACATCAGGCGAAAGCTTCTGCTCATATATGGCTGTACAATCTCTGTCATTGTGTCCTCCATGCGAGCAGAGCCGGCACTTAGACATTGGGCAGAGGGAACAGTCTCAGGCCGCTGCTTTGATTTGGTTTCCACCCAGAATGACCAAACACTGCTTGAATGAAAGTGCTGAGGGCGCATAACAAAGAGAGGAAGGCGGTTGTGTAAAAGGGCCATACATGCTGCCGGATTGCTCCATAAGTTGACCTTGAGGGTCACATATTTTGGGTGATAATTCATTTCCTCTCTCTTTATACCAAGCACTTGCTGAATTGCCTTCTCATTAGTGGGAAGCTCAGCGTGTGCCCAGCTTGTGCTGTAAACACGCTCCGTCTGCATTTGCACCACCTGCAAAGAGAGCTGTGAGCACAGAATCCGGCAGATCCGGCATAATATGGTAAGGACAAACTCGTTAAGGCCGCAAAACCCATCACTCACTAAAACATCGCTTTGGTTGATGGTGTGTGTCTCCTAATTAGCATTGTAAACTGCCCACTTTCTGTGCTGAACACCAGCGTTGGCAGCTTGAGATTGTTAGACTTCGCGGGAACATAAAAAATGGCCGCCAGTTGCTGCTCTTGCATGCAATGTTAAGTTATGTCTAAGAAAATATGAGAATAATTGGAGAAAAAAAACAGACATATATTGTATTTAAACATATATGTATTTTTTTTTAGGAAGAAAAAAAAAGCAGGGATAACGACCCTTATTTAATTTGCTGTGAAGCCGCTTTCTCTGTGTTGTAGAATATTTTTGTCCCTTCCAATGAACGGCGTTGAACTGTTCTCCAGCGCAGAGGATAAGATATCACAGCATACTGAGAATTGGGATAACGCTCAGTTAATGCGCTATCTTGCTATTTAAGTGCTAGTTGGTTACAGCGTTACCTGTGGTGTTAAACCTTATCTCGGTAATCTCGATGCAGGGTTAAACGCTACAGGCAGTGAGGACCCAGGTCCAATGTTTGCAAAGGTTCTCAGGACTTTTAACAAATAATGTTTTAATGACTTGTACAGTATTTATTTGATTTGTTAAGGACAAGGAGACATTCTGTACCGTGTGACAGCGCCGAACCTTGTAACCTCAGTTACACTATCCGTGCGCTATGGCAGTATACAGACCGAGCCGCATACGCTGCTAATGGTTTAACCTATTAAACTGATCCATCTCATTACTGTCACTTGGTACTATAGGGCAGGGGTGTGCAAACTTTCCCTGCTCCGCTCCCTGCCTGGGGAGCTAAATATAAAAACAGGATTTTAAAAATTGCACTTTATTTTGCAGCCAAAAGACTCCGAGGCTGCGCTTATAGTGACGTCACGCTGCAGTCGCTCGAAAAATCAAATTGACTTCCAGCGATTGTGATCAAGTCGTTGCGCTGTCGCGCCGCTTCTACTATAAGCGCACGCGACGGCGGCAATACATTTGTTTCGCTGCGACGTCGCGTCGCGGGCACTATAAGCGCAGCCTGATACGTGACACCCAAGTATAATAATTCTGTGTAAAATTTATCTTCTATTACTATATATTCACAAGCGTCCATCTGCCTGTATCTCCCAGATCTGCCTGGTCTTGTGAGGAATGAACATGTTTTTTGTAAGGATTTCTAAAAAATAAACATTTGTTGAATCTTTACATTTTTGACATTTTGACCATGAAGTTTCTCTCACACGGATTGTCCTCCCGACGCTCCCATTACCCAGCTGTGCTTATCCCACTGCTCCCCTCTGGACGTCTCATACATTACATATACTAATGTCAGGGACTTGAAATGTCCCCAAAAGGGGTTCGCTATTTTTCCCTCTAATTCTCAGTAAATCTTCCAAAAATTCAAATGACTTGAATACAGTACAAGGACAAAAAGTAGACATTTTAATATTGTTTTTCTTCTTTTAAGTACTGTGTACTCAGCGCTTTACATAGCGCTGTACATAGAACTTTGCAGGCACAATGAGTTCATGCCCATAGAGCTTACATAGTGATCTTGGTGCCCGAGGCACAGGGAAACAAAGTGACTCCCTGCATTGAGATACCTGTGCACACACCTGAGACACCTTTGAATCATGCACATATATGTTGCATTTTTAACTGAGCTAATCTCTCTCCTGTAGGCGTTTGCTGATTTGTAACAAAACTGAGATTTAGATACATTTTTGCTAATAAATGTGAACAATTTCCTCTTGTTCACGATTTTAAGCAAACATTTTGCACAACTTTAGTGTGTTTAATTGGTTACATCTGGGGGACAGATACACTATTTACCAAGATCTAACACATACGGGTATTTTAAATAATTTATAAAGTTGTTATGTAAACACGCTGAGATGAGATGACTTGGGTGGGCGTGATTCCCTCGGGCTGCTCCCTTTTGTCTGATATCTCTGTGTTCAGCAGGAGTTTGCACAGGCAAAGCCCCTTCTTTCCCCATCCTGAGCAAGTATATTGTGGTTGTTGTGTGCTGGGGATTTGCAGTGCAGCTCTAGGCTATTCCAGGCTCTCATGCAAACACATGGAGCAAAAGGAAACATGAGGACAAACAGTTCACTAGCGGTCAATGTCCATTGTGCTGACACAAAGCACCAGAGTTTCATTCGATGTTCGTCGTGTCTATTGCCAACTCCAAAGTAAATGAACAATGCTGAGCTATGACAGTCATTAAACTTGTCGGTTTTCAGGGGCAAACCCAGGATCTGTAGAGGGGGGTTTCCAAATGCGCAGTCCCCTGCCCCCCCCTCCCCACCCCCCCAACAAACCTTGGCGCATTATTAAAGCCGCTTTCTTTCCATCAGCCTCAACATTTATTTTACACCAGTATTTGTAAAAAATAACACCTGGTGAAAAAGAAATACTAACGGGAACATAAAACAATAAAATATATACATAGTGACAGACAAACAGGCATAAAAAAGAACATAAACTCATTTCCCTGGTGATGCTTTGCTGACCCTGAACCCTGACCTTGCAGAAGAGACCTGCAGTGTGACGACAAAGAGGCATGGAAACTTGTATGGGGTATGATTAGAGGGCCGGAGAAAGGATGCTGCAGGAGAGGCTTGGTCTAGGAGATAAGGAGGCCCCCACGTCGCATGAGAGGACCAGGCCCAAGGTGACCTGGGGAAGGGACAGTATGGAGAGCCTGCACTGCACAGGGAAACTGGGAAGCAGAGAGAGAGAGAGAACCCTCTATGAAGGAGCAGGAGGAGTGCCGTGCTGCTGGAGACGACCTGGTAGAACTAGGAGGGAGGAAGAAACGGAGGACACTTGCCAGAGGTTCAGGGAGGTGGAAGGTCGAGAAAGAACCAAGGAGCAGGGATAGAAGATCCGCATCTGCAGGAGAAGACAGGGGACAAGGGAGGGATGAAAGAGTTAGAGATCTGTGACTGCAGGAGAGGACATTGAGGGTAGGAAGACCCGAGCCATGGAAGAGCTCAGACTCCAGGGTAGAGGAAGGGAACGTGGCCGCAGAGACAAACAGGGAGGAGATCAATCATGCCCAATGTGATGTGCCCAGTGTGATGGTGCCCAGTGTGATGGTGCCCAGTGTGATAGTGCCCAGTGCGATGGTGCCCAGTGCGATAGTGCCCAGTGCGATGGTGCCCAGTGCGATGGTGCCCAGTGTGATGGTGCCCAGTGCGATGGTGCCCAGTGCGATAGTGCCCAGTGCGATGGTGCCCAGTGCGATGGTGCCCAGTGCGATGGTGCCCAGTGTGATGGTGCCCAGTGTGATGGTGCCCAGTGCGATGGTGCCCAGTGCGATGGTGCCCAGTGCGATGGTGCCCAGTGTGATGGTGCCCAGTGCGATGGTGCCCAGTGCAATAGTCCCCAGTGCGATGGTGCCCTGTGCGATCATGCCCAGTGTGATGTGCCCAGTGCGATGGTGCCCAGTGCAATAGTGCTCAGTGTGATGTTCCCAGTGCAATAGTCCCCAGTGCGATGGTGCCCTGTGCGATCATGCCCAGTGTGATATGCCCAGTGCGATGGTGCCCAGTGCAATAGTGCCCAGTGTGATGTGCCCAGTGCAATAGTGCCCAGGGCAATGGTGCACAGTGCGATGGTGCCCAGTGTGTAGCTCACTGTATTCTGGGTGCACATTTCTAATTCCAAACGGTGGATGACAGATTCTGTGCAGGGGGTGAAGTTGCTCTCAGCCAATATGAATGCAATACAATTGAGGGACTTTTTGAATCTTAAATAGGGGAGTGCAGACAGGGCTCCAGGAAACATCCATAGTCCTCACTATATATATATAGACACACATTATATACTGTATATTTACTTTTTGAGGCTGTATCCATACTAACCCTTTGTATGCAGGAGGGTTCAGCAGCACAGCGCACTGCCCCACTCCAAGGCATTACATACAGATTATTATTGTTTATTTGTACATCACCAACCTATTCCGCAGTGCGGTACAATACAAATGAGGACAGACATGCACAGACAGATACAGAGAGGTAATGAGGCCAGGCTGTATGTACCTGTATGTGCATTCTGTAAAGATTACCTTTCCATGTTGCATTGCATACGGACTTCCTAAGCAGAAATCTTCTCTCGGATCCTGTTATAATGTAGGAATGCTTGTGTGTTCTTGAGATAACGAGCTCTGGAAAAACAAGGTAACAGATTTGCATTCACGCTACAAAACCCCTTGGGGGTAGTGGGTACGCTAAAAAACATTAATTAATTGCATTCAAATAGCTAGAAGATTGTGCACTAAACTGCAAAAATATCACTTTCTGTACAGAAAAAAACCACCAGTAACTTTTTTATCTTTAGGAATTTTTAAGAGAGAAAAAGGGGATTAGGCTTTTGTCTGCGTCCTACTGTGAATTTCACTCTAAATTCAGATGGGGATACATTGTTTCTTGAAAACTGTAGTTGGTTGCCTTTGTAATGCTGCTTTTCCAATTTAATCCTAATTCAATTTTCTTTGCAATCTCTATGGCTCAATTTCTCCGCTGGTTTTGTATTCCTGGGATCTTGTATCCAGAATATCAAAGAAAAAAAATAATTGCTTTCTTTAGTAGCGAGGAATATAAATATACTTTTGATTAATGTAATTTTAAAGTAAATGCGAGTGATTTTCTTACACATGCCAAGAGATCTTTTTTACAAACAAATAAGATTATTTTATTGAGTTAAAATGAGAATCGCTTTATAATAAGGTTCTTAGAAGCATTGTATTTATACGTCTAGTACGGGGAAAGCGGGGGGGGGGGGGGGGAGGTTGTTACATTTGAATCTATCTACAGTATAGAGCTGCAACTTCCAAGAATGATCTAGATATTCCTCTGTTTGGTTTCAGCATTTACAACTGAAATGAATGGCCCATATTTACTGAGCTGCTGTTACACACCTTCAAGTGTTTGAAGGCGCCTTAGAAGGTCTCATGTGTCGGAAGACTACTGAATAATTGTGGGTCAATATATTTCAGATGTTATCAGATACGGTAGTGGGGATGTTGTGTAAGGTTTGATTGTTAGGGTTTGGGGGAGTGCTGGTCAGAGTTCTGCAGTCTTGTAGTTTGTATCATTTATATTTAGAAGGCCCAACAATTGTAGCAGAAAAGGATGACATAGTTACACTTTACATCCACCCGAGAGCTGATATCAGAGAGCTGATACAATGTGAACACTTCACTGTATCCATTATAATAAGCAAGTGATCAGGCGTGTACACCGAATATATCGCCCAATGCATCGTCACAGGCTCGTCTCAAAACCATTATGGACGTTTTATTTTGGACATTCTTAAAGTCGAAAAATGTTACTTTGTGTTTTTACCATTTTCCCCAATAAATGGGTGAATTGGTGATTTCAGTTTAATCTTTCCAAAATTCACAATATACTGTATCACAAAGTACCAGCATTGCTAAGAAATATGTTGCTGAGCCCACGTGGTACCAGCAGGTGGAGTTCTGAGCATAAGTGCCACTTTATTAAAAACAAATAACAAATTAATAGTAAGGTTTTTTGAAGTACAGTAGCACAATTCTGTTTCCCACAGCTCTGATAACAGGTATCATTGAGCTCCGATCCCCCTCCTCTTAGCGAAGCTTTGTGTCCCCCCCTCACCCCATATCTCTGATAACAGGTATCATGCTATTGCCTTTAATGGCAGTGAAAGATTCAGTCGCAAGGTACTTATTACTTTCTACATCTTCTGAAGCCATTTAACAGAGTTCCTTGAGCTTTTTATGGTGATATTTTATTTTTATGACGATGCGATACGGAGATAACAGCCTCTAAAACCGTAGACACTTGACTGGAACTAAGATGGCTGCCATTTTCTCTATAGATGTCAATGGGATGAAGCTTGAGTTATAAAGGCTTATTTCAGCATTTCTAACAATGATTATAAAGAAAAAGATGAAAACGATGTTCCGTATTTTTAAAAGTTTCTACATTTTATGTGCCACTTTAATGACGATTGAGCTCCGATCCCCCTCCTCTTAGCGAAGCATTGTGTCCCCCCCCCCACCCCATATCTCTGATGTTTTGAGATACACGGCAGAATACTGTGACACGAAACTGCAGCGTCTCTGTTTGGAACGGCCAAACTGGCTGATATCTCATCACAGCCTTAATATTTCCAATCTCCAATTCCATCTCTAGCCATTTAGCTGAGACACATCTCACCTTTCATAATACCCACAGATTGTCATGCCACAATGGCCACCTGTTCCATATCAAAAGTTGACAGCTGGTCTGTGAGATACGACGAGGTAACTGTTTCATACGCCCATAATATTATCTCTAACTGTGCACGCAATGTCTTGTATATAATGTATACCCTGCTCATTTATGTAACTGTATTTGTAACCATGTACTATTTGTCTTAACTCTGTGCCCAGGACATACTTGAAAACGAGAGGTAACACTCAATGTATTACTTCCTGGTAACACATGTTATAAATAAATAATAAATAATTTGATGTTGAGTAGATTTCTCTGGTATTAGCTTGAGACTGGGAAAGTCCATGATTTAGACCAGTGGCAACCAACTCCAGTACTCAAGGGCCTCCAACAGGTCAGGGTTCAGGATATCCCTGCTTCAGCACAGGTGGCTCAATCAGAGGCTCAGTCGAAGACTACACCCCCTGTGCTGAAGCAGGGATATCCGTAAAACGTGACCTGTTTGTAGCTTGAGGACTGGAGTTGAGAACCCCTGATATAGACAAACCTGATCTTTTACTGTTTTTCACATAAAACGGTAACCCCGGCTGCTCGTTTAAAAAGAAATGATGGGAACACGCCAAAGAGATTGTAGCGCTACTGCAGGGAGACATGGACAGATTGGCCAGTTGATAATGCACTGTGATTGACCGTGCAAATCACGTGATGCGGTCTTTGTCTGTAAATAACAAAATCTCAAATCGCTTGAAGAGACAAACGCTTTGCAGTACGTCGCGGCGCTTACGTCGCGCTTGGTATGTGCACTCGTATTGGTTTGTTTTATTTTGTTTTTCAGGCGCGCGATTTTTGGTATAATCACGGCCTTATGCGTGAGCTGCACAGGGCGAAATAATTTACGTTTTGGGCGCATTTTTAAGGACAAAATACACATTTAAAAAAATTAGAGAGGGGAAAAGGACACAAATCCATCCAGTATAATACGCAGGGACCGGTCCACAATACTATTAACTCTGTATTTACTTAGAAGCATTTACTGTCACCCCCCGGGAATAAAGCGGGTTTTATTTATTGCGACGTGTCAGCACTGCTCCGTTTATGCAGCAAGTTGAACATTGTAACGAGGCTGCAGCTTCATTGAAAAGAGACGTTTGAAAGGTCAGCAGCGATTAAAACAGTTTTCATTGCTCGCATAATAATGAGGGACAAATCTGGCACGGGAAAAATAAGGCGCATGTTAACCCCGTCAGCACTGCGTAACTGTGAATCCCCTGCTGCTTGGTGCAGCCAAGGACCAGATAAGCCCACTGGAGGGGGGTTATATTAGGGACACAGGTGCCTTTATTAACCCCTTAGCTGCTATATATACATAAATATTTGTGTGTAACTGGTTTATGTACACACAGGTATATAACATTTTCTGCTGACTATAAATAACCAGTCACTTTGTACTCTCAAAATACTGCAAATAGGCTGATAAAAGCAGCTTACATTATTCCTGGGAATTAACTCCACATTTTCCAGACACTTGCAGAGCTGCATAGTGTTTAATTACAAGCCACCTCAGCCGTGTCAGGCCTCACACGCTAGGACATTGTCTCACGAAGCATACGGTAAGTCTGCTGCTGTTGGGGGACCCTGAGATATAACCCTTAGTAAACACGGGCCGAGAACTGTATAACCCCTTAGTAAACATGGGCTGAGAACTGTATAACCCCTTAGTAAACATGGGCCGAGAACTGTATAACCCCTTAGTAAACATGGGCCGAGAACTGTATAACCCCTTAGTAAACATGGGCCGAGACCTGTATTAGAGTCATTGACCCAAATTGAAAAAGGGTGCAGCACCCATAGAAGAGAAACAGCACCGGCTTACATTCCTGTCCCAGGATATAAGCAAGTGTGGCTCTGTGTACAGGTGTAAGCGTGTATATATCAGTGTGCCAGTGCTTAGATTATCTATAGTGGTGCCATTGTGTGACGTGTGTATATCTCTACGTGTTAGTGTGGGTAAAGGGATCTCACAGCTATAAGGGGCACCTTTTGCATGAGAGCAGGAACTGTTCAATATGTATATATATATATATATATATATATATATATATACACATAAAAAAGGAAACCCCTTAACAAGCACTCAGATGTATCAAAGAGATATACAACAGATGTGTCCCAAGTAATACAAAATAACTTTAATTAGAATACAAAACACATCTAACATAAACCCTAAAATAACTCACACATGGAACCAGACAGAGAAAAAGATCTCCTAAATGAATATAAATAAACGGACAATTACCAGAAAGAACTCTAAAAAGGAACTAGAATAACAAAATACACAACAGTTGAAAGATAACACAAAGTACCCAATGAACATGACAAATAGTCCAAAACCGGTGCATAAGTAAAAAGTAGTGTTCCTGCTTGTGGAACCTGATTAACATACATTAGCCCATTAGTACCAAGGGCAGTGACAACACTATGCATTAGTACAACAAATCTGTGCTGATCTATATATATATCCTACAGGTTGCAAACACATAAGTACAGCACAACCCCGTTATAGCGCGATCCGCTACAACGCGAATCCTCTTATTACGCGGTCTGAGTGTGGTTCCCGAGATTTGAAAACCCTCCTTTTTGCCGCGCGAGGACTTGACGGCATCTAGCTCTCTCTCATCTTTGCTTCGTTCAGTAGATATGTGCCCGGGAGGTTAAAATGGAGCTCTCCCCGGAACCTAATGCAGTATAAAGGTTTCCATGGTAACTGTAGTAGCTAGAGATTAAAAAAACTATCAGTTGTAACACAAAACGGTAACAAAAAAAAAGAGAGTTAGCAGGACATGCTCAGGGAGCAAGATATTTACGTTATATAGGGAGGGGGTGGTTAAACGACTATAACGTGTGTACGGTGACTTTTGTGGAAGCCCAACTAAATTATCTTATGTTCCTACAAATACTATTCTGTTTTCTACAACTGTCTATATTCATTTAATTTTTTATTTTTAAACTATGAAATGAATAAAATATGGCAAAATAAAGTGGTGTCTTGAGTAATGAGAGAGGTGTGTACACCATTACCACCTTGGTCCCGGGGAGCCCCAGGTAACTGAACCCCCTCATCTGTCTGACCCTGGTACACTTATTTACCTATGCACATGCTGCATGATATTAACCCTTTGGTTGTCGGAGGAGCCACAGCACCAGAGTCCCACGGCCCCTACGGGAATCTCAATCATGTGAGCACGCCGCAGGGCGCTCATCTGATCGCGACATCACCTAATCCGAAGAGATGTCCTCTTCCATCCTCCTGCGTTTCATACCGCATACTGCTCTCTGTAGGCATGGAAACTGCCATCTCCGCTAGAAAATGAGCACAGAAAGGGATGGCATGGCCGCTACCTCATGGGGGTCTCGGAGGACCACACCCTGTGACGTCCATCGGGCACCCAAAGGGTTAAAGAAAACCCTAGAGAATGTAATACACAAAAAGGTCTTAACCAAGAATCTGTCTTGGAACTGGGGAGTCCGTTAACAGGATGGGTTCAATCCTAATGAAATAGAATTTGACTTTCAATAAAAAAACATCTTCCCGAGGTTAATGAGTATTCGAAGTTGAGTAGATATATAATATAAACCTGGGAGATTGCAGCAGGTGTTTCTAACCGTTCTGCAGGAGGAGCTGCACCATTCTTCTGGACACGAGAATTGTAATTTCGCCCCGTGTTACATGTCGTTATCAACTAACGTCCATTGGTCCTTGAACCTCATTTACTTGGAACTCGGCTGCGAAAACATCCTACGCTTTACTTTTATCTTTTTAAACTGCTCCCATTTTATATTTTCTAAAGTATTACTTTTTTTTTTTTTTTTTAACCTATTTCCACCGAGATATCATCAGCGGTTGGGTTGACAACAAAAAAAGGCCTTTGATGCAAACTTAAAAGCAATTTCTTGAATGTAAGACTTCCCTGTGGGCTTGAGTATGTAGTAAAAACATTCTGTTTTGTCATTGAGGTTGTCAGCGGTGGACACGATACATCTTTCTGCCAGAGCATCACAGATAAAGCTTTAATGATTCAATCAAACCTTCCTATCACTGGCTGGAAAGCACGTGAAGTTTGCATTTAGTGTTGATATCACTACTGGAAAGTTACCATGGGGATACTTTTTTTTTCTTCTTCTTCTAGAAACCAAGTTCCCTTTTTCTATTATGATTCATACAATGAGCAGGAAACGAGTTTGGTGGATTGAGCAGAGAAGGGTTATTAGTCACAGAGGGACTTGTTGTAATTCTTATCAATAGTGATATTATCTTGTATGTTTGAACTCTGTCAAATGAATGCCCTGATGCAGGGCCGTTCCTAGGCGGGTGCCACACACGTGTGCGTGTTCTAATGACTTGTACACATGGCCCAGTCAGTATATGGCATCCAGTTGTTTTAAGCATATAGGAGAAGAAAACAAGTCACTATATTCATACCTACATTTGACATTTAATACAGCCCTTTGACAATAATTTGGATTTATTGTGTAATTTCCATGCCTGCCTAGTGGATTGTCACTCCTCAGAATGCCGTTTAATTAATAGCTTTATGGGAATACCTTCATTTTTCATATCTCCGATAACAACGATAGCAATTACTTTATTAGCTATTTCACTTTTTCGCGTTTAACGATGGCTATATAATTATTTCTCCTATGTACGCAGCGCTTCACATATCATTTTTCAGGCTCAGGTCTCTGCCCCACAGAGCTTGCAATTTAATTGTGGCTTGCCCAAGGTCACAAGGAGAGCAGACACTGGCATTTTAATCAGATTCAGCGACAGTACCCCTGAGTTACTCCATCAGCCCAAATAAATGAGAACACGATGGTTCCCAGTCGCGGTCAGCACACCGTGTAGTGACGCTGGTTTCTTGCGCCAGGTGCAGCTACAGACGGAGCAGTAATGAATGCTCCGGGGGCCGCAGGATTACTGCTGTAACGTGTCCAATCCGGAAGCATGGGCCCGCACCCTCGCGCAGCGAGGTCGCGGCAGCACTACTTCCGGGGTCGCCACGTTTTGCTTTTCTCCGGAGTGAGTCTTGCTGCATGCGTATTTGCGTCTGCGTACATGAGTGCTGCGCGAGGAAGACCACCTGTGGCTGTAACTTCCTGAGCGTTACCTGTTACCCTTTTATAGGGCCTGATCACATACCTGGTGTGGCTAGAGCCCCCTATGGGGTACAAGGTATGTCGCGCGGAGGGAAAACACAACCTGTGCGTGGAGGGAAAACACAACCTGAGCGCGGAGGGAAAACACAACCTGTGCGCGGAGGGAAAACACAACCTGAGCGCGGAGGGAAAACACAACCTGTGCGTGGAGGGAAAACACAACCTGTGCGCGGAGGGAAAACTCAACCTGAGCGCGGAGGGAAAACACAACCTGAGCGCGGAGGGAAAACACAACCTGTGCGCGGAGGGAAAACACAACCTGTGCGCGGAGGGAAAACACAACCTGTGCGCGGAGGGAAAACACAACCTGTGCGCGGAGGGAAAACACAACCTGTGCGCGGAGGGAAAACTCAACCTGAGCGCGGAGGGAAAACACAACCTGAGCGCGGAGGGGAAACACAACCTGTGCGCGGAGGGAAAACACAACCTGTGCGCGGAGGGAAAACACAACCTGTGCGCGGAGGGAAAACACAACCTCAGCGCGGAGGGAAACACAACCTGAGTGCGGAGGGAAAACACAACCTGTGCGCGGAGGGAAAACACAACCTGTGCGCGGAGGGAAAACACAACCTGAGCGCGGAGGGAAAACACAACCTGAGCGCGGAGGGAAAACACAACCTGTGCGCGGAGGGAAAACACAACCTGAGCGCGGAGGGAAAACACAACCTGAGCGTGGAGGGAAAACACAACCTGTGCGCGGAGGGAAAACACAACCTGTGCGCGGAGGGGAAACACAACCTGTGCGCGGAGGGAAAACACAACCTGTGCGCGGAGGGAAAACACAACCTGTGCGCGGAGGGAAAACACAACCTGTGCGCGGAGGGAAAACACAACCTGTGCGCGGAGGGAAAACACAACCTGTGCGCGGAGGGAAAACACAACCTGAGCGCGGAGGGAAAACACAACCTGAGCGCGGAGGGAAAACACAACCTGAGCGCGGAGGGAAAACACAACCTGTGCGCGGAGGGAAAACACAACCTGTGCGCGGAGGGAAAACACAACCTGTGCGCGGAGGGAAAACACAACCTGAGCGCGGAGGGAAAACACAACCTGAGCGCGGAGGGAAAACACAACCTGAGCGCGGAGGGAAAACACAACCTGAGCGCGGAGGGAAAACACAACCTGAGCGCGGAGGGAAAACACAACCTGAGCGCGGAGGGAAAACACAACCTGAGCGCGGAGGGAAAACACAACCTGTGCGCGGAGGGAAAACACAACCTGAGCGCGGAGGGAAAACACAACCTGTGCGCGGAGGGAAAACACAACCTGTGCGCGGAGGGAAAACACAACCTGTGCGCGGAGGGAAAACACAACCTGTGCGCGGAGGGAAAACACAACCTGTGCGCGGAGGGAAAACACAACCTGTGCGCGGAGGGAAAACACAACCTGAGCGCGGAGGGAAAACACAACCTGTGCGCGGAGGGAAAACACAACCTGTGCGCGGAGGGAAAACACAACCTGAGCGTGGAGGGAAAACACAACCTGAGCGCGGAGGATTTCCGTGTTACTGATTTTATACTTTAAAAATAAATAAATACAAATTCTAAAATCAATCCCCCGCCCTTTTTGTTTTTTAAAATGTGTCTGTTTGTCTGGGAATTACAATAAATGTGGTTCTCTGGACAGGGTCGGCAGCTCCAGTCCTCAAGGGCCACCAACAGGTCGGGCTTTAAGGATAATCCGGCATCAAGTGGCTCAATCCTTGCCTGATACAACTGTGCAGGATTATCCTTAAAACCTGACCTGTTGGTGGCGCCTGGGCTATCGTACGTCAGCCTCTGTATATACTGTACAGATAACATTAAACAGGGTTTATACGTGCAGTCATTGGACCTGCTACTGTATAGTCCTTAGGCTACGCGTATAGGGCAGGCGACGTGACCATGTGACATCAGCCGTCGCTGTTGAAATAGCGATTCCTGCTTATAGTGCAGGAGACGTGAGGGTGACCGGAGGGCGTGGCAGAGGCATGGCCATGAGCGGTTGACCCTCATTGGCTGAACCGCTCACGTGCCGCCGACATCACGCTCCGATCGACGAAAAAGTCAATCTTTTGACAACCAGCAATCGCGACCGCTCCTTCTTTCTGCAGCACCGTTGCGTTCACGCCAACTATGGGCACCTGTGACGGACTGCGTGTACTTGCTACGGCGCTGCGTGGTATCGCAGTCGCCGTAGCCAGCACTATAAGCACAGCCTTATTGGTTAGCACCCTGCTTCCCTCTTCACAATGCAGATAATTAGTAGTTCTAATTCATAACAACAGATATATTTGTGCATGTGACTCATTTTTATTTTGTTTTGTTAGATCATATTTTTTTCCCTTGGATTTGCATAAACAATTAAATGTAGCAGCTGTGCGTGTTGTTAGTTGAAGGTAACCAAAATAACAAATATTTTCTACAACGTAGCGTGACTAATTCACATGGATTTTACTTTTGCAGTGGTAGAAAATTGCTAGCAAACTTATTTGAAGTGTTGTTGCAGGTTTGTTTAGCCAGCAGAATTTACGTCCTTTAAACTCTTACTCCCAGATGTGCCTGCAATGTCTTAATCCGTAAGGAAGCTGCCATGTGAACAATCTACTGCAGGCTTCAGGCCTTCTTAAATAAATCGTAACAGAAACAGGGAAATAAGGTTGGCACTCTGGATATTACATTGAGCTCAGCTTAAAGAAAGGTCATTTTTATGGGGGAATTCTACCTTTTACAATGCCGGCGGTCCCTGGCTGACAGAAATGGAAGTGGATCTCTCCGACCACTTTGTTAGAGCGATCCACCCCACAATCCCCTAGAAAACAATAATTATTGCCATGACGTGTCAGGTATGTCATAAAGGCACTCAAAAGGGTTAACATGTTTTGCATCCTGGCATCTTATCTTTGGGAATGACTTCTTTCTTTATGAATTCCAGAGCAGCGGTTTATTTCCATGTTTCTATACGAAATCAGCTTCCAATAAAATGAGACCACTTAACACACAATTGCAGTCAAACAGTAATACAAGATATTATCAGACGGCAATCTTCATTCTGCCATTGGTTATGAAACTGTAATTTGATTTGCCACAGCTCTGAATAACTTAATGTCCTGTGTAGGAAGCTGAGGGCACAGGGCGGGGGAATTAGCCGGGTTGTTAATATAATACAAAATGACATTTCAGGAGCGGATTGGAAGATAACTTGTTGATTGCATGTTGTGGGGAAAATAAATGCCAATTACAGCATTGATTGCTAAATAAACAATGGTAATACGTTGGTGAATATTTCCAGATAGGAATAGTCAGTGGTTACCAACTTTCAAATGGTAAGGTAGGAACCGCTAAAGGAGTGGCACTAACTGAATACAATGACACAGACTTTGATGCAGCCCAATTCAAATGTTGGTGGCCCCTCCTTACGACCTTCAGAAAGTGATTTTATCTCCCTGTGCCAAAGGCACCAAAATTAGATCGTAAGCTCTATGGGGCAGCAGCTTGTCGTGCCTGCAAAATACTGTGTAATGCTATTTAAGAAAAACTTTAATATTTCTATTATTATTATTATTATTATTATTATTATTATATCTGGGTGTGTGGAAGGTTATTGGGGCCATTTGGTCTGAACAAGCTATGACTAAAGTAACATTTCCTTTCTGGACACGCAGGGTATCTGTTACAATAATAGGTATACTGTATACTGCAGCAATAAGACTTGACCAGGGAGGTTTCAAAAGCTCTTTACCGAAATCACTTGGCAGCTCCGGTTTTAATCGTTATTGATCGATGTCCCGGGCCCGGTGACTGCGGCCCTGTGTACAGCTCACACTTTGTTGTGAATAGTCTAGTACCTTTTGGCCCTTTTGATATACTGTGAAGTGGCCTCCCCGGCGAGGAGAAGGGTTTATCTCCATTCGAGTAATGCCTGAGGCTGCGGGCATAGTAAAAAATAGCGTGCTGAGCCGCGCTGAGCCAGCACACTTACCTCCTGCATCTTGTATGCGTGTGGCTTTAGCGGGCGCGTGCGGAGGCGTGCTGAATTGCAGCCGACATATAAAATTAAGTTTTCGTGCTTTCCGGGGGGGGGGGGGAGACCGCAAACATCCAATGGGAACGAGGGGCTAGCCCCGCCTCCAGACACGCCTTTGCCCCGCCTCCCGACATGCCTTTGCTCCGCCTCCGCCCCGCCCCCAAAGCGCGCTCACTGCCTCACCCGCCTGGATGCAAAAAAGCACCAGTTTGAGCAGGTGAGGCTGAGCAGGAGCACGGCGCGGCCCGCAGCACCATGCCCGCGGCACCATGCCCGCGGCACCATGCCCGCGGCACCATGCCCGCGGCCTAACGCTGCACGGACACACGTCTTCACTGCATATGGAATAATGGGCAAAGTTACAATGTTTCCTCCCATCGTTTCCTGATGGGAACTCTCACACGTTGGCCTGTGTGATCAGACACGGATTGTTTACTTATCTCCTCATTAATTGGCTCTTTTTTTCTCTGTTCTTTCTAAACTACGGGACTTCTGCTGGAAAGAGACTGCCGTGTTTGCTCGGCTTAGTTAGGAAGTTGACTGTCAGGCTTTCCTGTCAATTAAGATGATCGCTTTTATTTTATTTATGATTTATCTTCCACCGTTTCCTTCTGCTTTTTACACCCTGCCAAAAAAGATTTCAGCAACTGATATTTTGCAATCCTCCTCCCCATAAGTTATTTTAACCCCTTCTGTCAGAGGAGCCTGTAATGGATGGTGGAGAAAGTGTAAATATATTCAGCGCTGGAGAGCAATGACGGGGTTAAACACGCGGCTCCTTTTCCCCCTTTCCCTCCGTGTTGCTATCGTCCCCCTGGACCAACATCTCAATTTCTTGACAACTTTGCCGCCTGGCTCCCTCTCTTCTGACACACCTACTGTCATCCTGGGAGTCTTTAACCTACCTACTGATAATCCTGCTCCCCATCGTACTCTCTAATCTCCTCCAGCGTTCTCTCCCAGTGACCCCCCTCTACTACTCACTGCAATGCTCACTGACCCGGTTTTCTCCCGCTTCTAACTCCTCTAACACGTCCTTCTCTCTCTCTGATCATCACCTCCTAACCTTTAGCCTCTCTACCCTCTGCACCCACTTCCACACGCACATACAGAACCCTACAGTACATGCTCTAGAACCTTCCCTCTCTCCCATCTCTAACCTGCCCTGACAACCTCCTCTATACGACAGTATACTGCGGGCCGTTACTGGAGGAAATCCTGCACTAAAGCTGACTTCCCACACTGTAAATTCAGTCTTCTAACACTGCCCGCCCTTGCCAAGCAAACCTACCTTTCTTCACTCGTACAAACTCTGTCCTCCAACCATCAACTCCTACTCACCATCTTTAACTCCCTTCTCTGCCCAACTGCACATGCACCCCCTTCTACCCTCATGGGCCTAGACCTCGCCACCTACTTCGGACAAGAATGAGTCCATCAGACATGACCTCTCGATGTGAAGCTCCACAGGCACCGTCAACTGCCCCTCGCACACCTACCGCCCCTCGCACACCTAAATTCACCCTCCGCTCATTTTCTCCTGTGACTGAGGATGAGGTCTAAGGTCTCTGCACTCCTCATCATCTCACCCTACAACCTGCCCATATTGCCTCACATCTCCGCACCCTCTCTCGCACAGTAATCCTCACCATAACTCACTTTTTTAACCTCTCTCTCACCTCTGGGGCATCCCCATCCTCTTTTAAACACCCACTCATCACGCCCTTTCTAAAGAAACCCTCTCTTGACCCAACCTCCCTCTAATTACCGCCCTATCTCTCTTCTCACCTTTGCCTCCAAGCTACTTGAGTGACTTCTACACAATCGCCTGACTCACTTTCTCTCGTCCAACTCCCTTCTTCGCTCTGGTTTCCGCCCTCTACACTACACTAACAGCACTAACAAAAGTGGCCATTGACTTACTCTCAGCTCAGTGTAAGGCCGCGGGCATGGTTAGCGCTTAGGCGCTGAGCCGTGCTCACGCTTGGCAGTGAGCCCCTGCAGCCGCAATGAGAGCGGCTTTAGCAGGGGCTCGCGCACGCTTCCGCAGGCGTGCGGAAGCGTAGCCGACAAGAAAATGTTAGTTTCAGCGCTGATGGGAGCGCAGGGCCGGCCAGTGAGCGGTTCACCCAATGAGGGCGAACCAGCTCCGTGACGTCACTGGCCCGCCCTCCGACACACCGCCGGACGGTGCGCGAACTAAGGCCAGGGAAAGCACCCGCTTCCCCTCAGCCTCAACACGCCTCCGCACGGCTGAAGTCCTATGAACTCGGCCTAAGTGTGTCACTTCTCCGTACTAATTATCCTGGATTTCTCGGTTATCTCTGACACTGTTGATCACCCCATTCTCCTGCACACCCTACACCCCCCTGGCCTCCATGACGCAGCCCTCTCCTGGCTCCTATGAGTTTAACTCGTATAATGTTTAGTATCTTAATCACTAACTTCTGAAGTCACCGTGGTAACCTTTAGACTGCACGGGGCTGTGGGAAGAGCTCCATTTTCACCACCCAGGCACTTAATATTTCAAACACATATCTCTTGGCTACAACTTCGAATCTTTACAATAAAAACAGCGTTGGAAAGGGTAAGAAGAGATCTTTTAAGATGATCAGCATGGATTACTGATTTTAAAGGAATAAGAAATATAGTAAGCAGAGTAGACGTATAGTTTTGGTTGGGCTTGAGTCTCCAGCTGTAACACCTCGCTAACGCCATACACTACCATTCTCAATCGTGACTCCATACTTATGTAAATTGCGTAATGTTCGTGGCGATGCAGTAAGTGCATTACTGCATGCTGAGGCCCATAATAATGGAGTTATAAGTATCGCTTCTTTTATAAGTCCCTTCAGCCACTTTATTCTGTGTCTGGGTCAGTCACTTGCATATTTGCCTCCGTAGGTGTAAGCTGATTAAAGGTTTGTGTAATTATTTGAAACAAGTCATCCCTCGGAGATGACCGCTGCACTGCAATCAATAAGGAAATCCCTGCTTCCTGGGATATTTAACTTCCCTTACAAGAAATCTTGTCTGGGAGAAACAATATGGCCGCTGGGGTCAGCCTCACTCTGGCGGCCAATAGAAAGCAGTGATGGCATAGAGAGATGACATTGCAGCTTCCCGTTGGCTGACCAGCAGCTACCTCTGTTTTCCCTCGCAAGTAATGACAAAGTAAAACATTGCAATATCTTGCCAATCGGCATGTCCTTGGAGCTGTTGGTGCCGGGGGTTCAAATCCAGGGAACACCCTGGTAAAAATAAATGTGGGGGTTTGCTGTTTGAAATGAATAAAGGTGCCAATTACCTTCTAAATATGCCAATCCCCTCTGCTTACTTTGGTATAAGGGCAGCTGCTCCTTTACATCCTTGTGTTTGTGAATTCTCATCATCACAGAGAATAAAATATGTTTGAAATCCAGTGCAGAAGCAGATTCTGTGTGTAGGTGTCTGCTGAATATGGGACAATCCAGTCATTTACTGGCAGCCGGGCATTAGTGATATGTAAGGAATGTGTTCAGAATCCAGACAATCCAGCATTGTGTTAGTGGCTGAAAGGAGTGATTGTGTATGTCTCTCTTCTGCTAGATTGTGGGAGAGAATAGATTTTATTTGTGTTGGAGATTCCTGAAACACTTTCTGCTCTGCAGTTTTCTTCAGGCAATTCGAGTAGTAATCCCAGAGGAGCCAACAGCGGATGGGTTAAAAGTACAATCCATTCCAGCACCAATGCTGGCTAATGGAAGAGATACATTAAGGCTCCTCTAGGACCAAATTGAATCAAATATATGTGTGTGTATGTGTTTATATATAGTACTGCACTGCTGAATATGTTGGCACTATACAAGTTGTATGTACTGTATATGGAATCCGCAGACCTAACAGGGCACTTGACCCTGTATATGACCCTAAAAGAATGCTCCTGGTTCTGCCGGGTTATAGCATCTGCTGAGGCTGAACACCTGAGTTTGGAAAGACGCCAGAACACAACAGTCAGATTAAATATACATTTTTTTCCCCACAAATCGGTGTTTGGGTGTTTTATTCAACACCTTCATCAGGACTTAGAGTACAAATACAATTACTTAAATAGTAGCAACCCTCACCCAATATGTGCCTATTTAGGCTCTACTCACCAAGCAGTGTTAGGACTTATAGATGGGCCACACCGGGACGTGGTAACAGGCTTAAAATACTTTGACCAAATAATTGAACTAAATTACCCTTGCTTATGAGAAGATAAACAGATAAGTATTTAACTATATAATATGTCGTGTTAGATAGAAAAAAAGAGATTACCGGCGCCAAAAAGTGATGAATTGAAAGTCAATCAAATAAAATCCAAACCATATAGTGTGGAGTCCAAATAAAGTCCTTAGGTGAACAGGTGATGAAGAAATGAACTGACGACTCTCATCATACAGCAGTGCAATATGTAAAAAAGAGAAAAAGAAACAAATTATGGTGCAGTATGCCAATCAATGTTGCCATAAAAGCGTGACGGACTAAAAACACATAACAAACATGACAGACTAAAACGACCACACTAGCAAGGCTATATACTTAATGCAAAGCTATTTATTAACAACAACTAATGCTGGGTGCCGGAGGGTAACTGATAAGCACCAAAATCCAGAGGGGTAAAATTGAAACCCTACTCACAGGACACTAGATGCACATAAGCAGTTCAGACTGGAATCGCACTGATGCTCCCCAAAGATGGCGACCAGAGCTCTCTCACAGGCGTCCCCACGTGTTGGGGGTGGAAGGTGAGTCACACGAACTGCGGGACTTCCGAGCGGATATGACGTCACGCCCCGCGGCGCTCCCAATGCCAATGTTCCTCTCTCACTCCTCTTCCCCCACGGCTTAACCAGCTGCTATGCAATGTCCTCCACGAACCAAATATCAGCTCTAAAACACAAGAAAACTTCCCGACACATCCCTTGAAGAAGTGCGCGCATGCGCACGAAATGCGTCGGGAAGTTTTCTTGTGTTTTAGAGCTGATATTTGGTTCGTGGAGGACATTGCATAGCAGCTGGTTAAGCTGTGGGGGAAGAGGAGTGAGAGAGGAACATTGGCATTGGGAGCGCCGCGGGGCGTGACGTCATATCCGCTCGGAAGTCCCGCAGTTCGTGTGACTCACCTTCCACCCCCAACACGTGGGGACGCCTGTGAGAGAGCTCTGGTCGCCATCTTTGGGGAGCATCAGTGCGATTCCAGTCTGAACTGCTTATGTGCATCTAGTGTCCTGTGAGTAGGGTTTCAATTTTACCCCTCTGGATTTTGGTGCTTATCAGTTACCCTCCGGCACCCAGCATTAGTTGTTGTTAATAAATAGCTTTGCATTAAGTATATAGCCTTGCTAGTGTGGTCGTTTTAGTCTGTCATGTTTGTTATGTGTTGTTAGTCCGTCACGCTTTTATGTCAACATTGATTGGCATACTGCACCATAATTTGTTTCTTTTTCTCTTTTTTACATATTGCACTGCTGTATGATGAGAGTCGTCAGTTCATTTCTTCATCACCTGTTCACCTAACGACTTTATTTGGACTCCACACTATATGGTTTGGATTTTATTTGATTGACTTTCAATTCATCACTTTTTGGCGCCGGTAGTCTCTTTTTTTCTATGCTTCTTGACTGACTGTACTGTCAGTATTTGCCAGGCTGCCAGTGTTTTCATTTTCTACCTTTTTATTTAATTAAGTACACATTTTATATTGTTTTGTAGCGCTGTTTCACACCGTCTTTTTTTTTGTTATGTTGTGTTAGATGTAGCATTGAGGATTTTTGTATTTTGTTCCACCCACCAAACGGCAACATCATAACAGTCAGCAAAACCGTGTGGTAATAAAGTGAAGGCCCGTATATACACGGGAAACGGAGGCATACATCTAGGTTAAAACCAATATGTAAGGTTGAGAAGTGAGGAGTAGAGCACAGCCAAAAAGAGCAAGGAGAGGCTCCAATTGATGCAAAAAATATTTATTGGAATAACCAAAGCAGCTGTATGATTGATTAATGTTCTTACATTTCGGTTCCTGTGTCCAATGTGTAGATCCAGTATCCTTCTCGTTGTAATAAAAGCTTGTGCCTATCGCCTCTACACCAAAGGGGCTGTGCTTGTCCAATAAGCATCGTTTAATACGTACATACCGGGTGATTGGCCTCTAAAAAATGCCAGGCTACTGGGCTCTCATCTTCTCTCAATTGTCTCTTTTCGAGGTGGGGTCTCCCACACACTTAGTGCTTTTGTGCTCTATAAACCTGTGGCTGAAAGGCGTGGTACTTTTGCCCACATAGAATAAACTGCAAGGACATTTTAAAAGGAGATATACAGTGTGAGCTCAGGCAGCTGCATGATATATTATTTGTTGCCTGAGTATTGAATGCAGCCCCCTGTATTACAGAGTTACAGGTTCCACAATTCCTAGCAGGGGGAAGAAAGCAGTTTTATCAGAAAAAGGATTACTACAAATCTATATTTTTCCACTGGATCAACTTTTACAAAACAAATCACACAGGCTTTTATTTTCCTTGTATAAAATTCTGGGTGTCTTTTTTGAATCTCATCTGCGAGCTCATCATCACCACTGATAATTCCCCATAACTCTGTCACTGAGCCATCGCTGGGGACACGGCGATGTATGTCTGTGCAAGTGGAATTCGATTTCTATTCTTGTTTTTGTTTCTAGACGAGTTACATGATATGGCTTTTTCCAGGGCATCCTTCAACACTTACTGACTGTAACCCCTAGTCAAAACTCTCTACATCATGTCCGTTAGCTTGTTTGTACAGTCACCAGCGTCACTGCATATATGTATCACCCTTAAGAATTGTAATATGGGTAATCCATTAATCAACTTGTCAGGATGAAACCTGTCGGCCCTTAATAAGGTGTTTTCGGTCTGTGGGCTTTTTATAAAGACTTGTGTATTGTTCTGTACGGAGACTTACACATCCAGAAAGTTAGCTGTATGCACATATGAGGAAGCAGTATGGGGACAGCATCTTGCCATAGTGGTGGGGAAGTTTCTCAAATGGTACTGTTTAGTTCAGCCTTTAAGGAAAGCCCTTCTGCTAAGATTCTCATTTAATCCTATGAGCGAGACAGTGTCAGTGATGGGTAATCCTTACAGGTAAAACTCCAGCTGGGACATTCTGAGCTCTCTAACATCCAGGCTTTGTGGCAGGTAACCATGCCTGTGTAGTCTGATAACACAACACTGGATCATTCTGTACAAGTACGTCTCTTAGGTTGCTGCCACAGTGATAGCACAGCGGGGGTTTGTTTTGTAGGGTCTTGGGTAAATGTATACCTGAAGCTGGAATGGATTCGAAGTCATTGATGCCGTGCAATGCCACCTCTTGGGTTATAGCTCCTTTAAATAAACCTCATCCCAATGACTTCTCTAACTGCTCTAGAGCTGGGGTTCACCGATTCCAAGCGCCCTGACTAGAGCTGGGGTTCACCGATTCCAAGCGCCCTGACTAGAGCTGGGGTTCACCGATTCCAAGCGCCCTGACTAGAGCTGGGGTTCACCGACTCCAAGCACCCTGACTAGAGCTGGGGTTCACCGACTCCAAGCGCCCTGACTAGAGCTGGGGTTCACTGACTCCAAGCACCCTGACTAGAGCTGGGGTTCACCGATTCCAAGCGCCCTGACTAGAGCTGGGGTTGTATTGTATTGTATTGTATGTCTTTATTTATATAGCGCCATTAGTTTACATAGCGCTTCACAGTAGTAATACATGTGGTAATCAAATAAATAACAGATAATATAAATAACAGATCATGGGAATAAGCGCTTTAGACATAAAAGTAACATTTCGGAAGAGGAGTCCCTGCCCCGAGGAGATTACAGTCTAATTGGTAGGTAGGGAGAACGTACAGAGACAGTAGGAGGGAGTTCTGGTAAGTGCGTCTGCAGGGGGCCAAGCATTATGTATCGTGTTTAGAATATCCACAGTGCTATTCATATGCTTCTTTAAGCAAGTGTGTCTTAAGGTGGGTCTTAAAGGTGGATAGAGAGGGTGCTAGTCGGGTACTGAGGGGAAGGGCATTCCAGAGGTGTGGGGCAGTCAGTGAAAAAGGTTTAAGGCGGGAGAGGGCTTTAGATACAAAGGGGGTAGAAAGAAGACATCCTTGAGAAGAACGCAAGAGTCTGGATGGTGCATACCGAGAAATTAGGGATGAGATGTAAGGAGGGGCAGAAGAATGTAAAGCTTTAAAAGTGAGGAGAAGAATGGAGTGTGAGATGTGGGATTTGATCGGAAGCCAGGAGAGGGATTTCATGAGGGGAGATGCTGAGACAGATCTAGGAAAGAGTAGAGTGATTCTGGCAGCAGCATTTAGGATAGATTGTAGGGGAGACAGGTGAGAGGCAGGAAGGCCGGACAGCAGGAGGTTACAGTAATCAAGACGGGAGAGAATGAGGGCCTGAGTCAGAGTTTTAGCAGTCGAACAACAGAGGAAAGGGCGTATCTTAGTAATATTGCGGAGGAAAAAGCGACAAGTTTTAGAAATGTTTTGAATGTGAGGGGCGAATGTGAGAGAGGAGTCGAGTGTGACCCCAAGGCAGAGTGCTTGGGCTACTGGGTGAATGATTGTAGTTCCAACAGTAATGTGGAAGGAGGTAGTAGGGCCAGGTTTGGGAGGAAGTATGAGGAGCTCTGTTTTAGCCATGTTGAGTTTAAGGCGTCGGAGGGCCATCCAGGATGATATAGCAGAGAGACATTCAGAAACTTTGGTTTGTACAGCAGGTGTAAGGTCAGGTGTTGAAAAGTATATTTGTGTGTCGTCGGCATAGAGGTGATAATTAAACCCAAAAGATGTTATTAGGTCACCTAGAGAGAGTGTGTACAGAGAAAAGAGAAGAGGTCCCAGGACAGAGCCCTGGGGTACCCCCACAGAGATATCAATAGAGGAGGAGGAGGTGTTAGCAGAAGAGACACTAAAAGTACGATGGGAGAGGTAGGATGAGATCCAGGATAGAGCTTTGTTCCGAATACCTAGAGTATGGAGAATGTGGAGGAGAAGAGGGTGGTCCACAGTGTCAAATGCTGCAGAGAAGTCGAGTAATATGAGCAGAGTGTAATGACCTCTGTCTTTGGCAGCATGGAGGTCGTCAGTTATTTTAGTGAGGGCTGTTTCGGTGGAGTGAGCAGTGCGGAAGCCAGATTGTAGAGGGTCTAGGAGAGAATAGGTGTTGAGAAAATGGAGCAAGCGAGAGAATACAAGACGTTCAAGTAGTTTAGAGGCAAAAGGCAGGAGGGAGACAGGTCGATAGTTAGAAAGACAGGTAGGGTCAAGCTTGCTTTTTTTGAGTAATGGTATGACTGTTGCATGTTTGAAGGAGGATGGAAAGGTTCCAGAGCAGAGGGAGGAGTTAAAAATGTGTGTAAGCGTAGGGATTATAGTAGGAGCTAGAGGTTTTAGGAGATGGGAGGGAATGGGGTCAAGAGGGCAAGTGGTAGGGGGAGAAGAGGAGATTAACAGCGACACATCCTCCTCTGAGACAGTGGAAAAAGACTCAAGGAAGGCAGGAGGAGAGTTAGGAAGAGGTGTAGGATGGGGGGAAGAAACAGAGGGGATGTTCTGCCGTATGGATTCCACCTTTTCCTGGGGTTCACCGACTCCAAGCACCCTGACTAGAGCTGGGGTTCACCAATTCCAAGCACCCTGACTAGAGCTGGGGTTCATCGATTCCAAGCGCCCTTACTAGAGCTGGGGTTCACTGACTCCAAGCACCCTGACAAGAGCTGGGGTTCACCGATTCCAAGCGCCCTGACTAGAGCTGGGGTTCCCTGATTCCAAGCGCCCTGACTAGAGCTGGGGTTCACCGATTCCAAGCACCCTGACTAGAGCTGGGGTTCACCGACTCCAAGCACCCTGACTAGAGCTGGGGTTCACCGATTCCAAGCACCCTGACTAGAGCTGGGGTTCACCGCTTCCAAGCACCCTGACTAGAGCTGGGGTTCCCCGATTCCAAGCGCCCTGACTAGAGCTGGGGTTCACCGATTCCAAGCGCCCTGACTAGAGCTGGGGTTCACCGATTCCAAGCGCCCTGACTAGAGCTGGGATTCCCCGATTCCAAGCGCCCCGACTAGAGCTGGGGTTCACCGATTCCAAGCACCCTGACTAGAGCTGGGGTTCACCGATTCCAAGCGCCCTGACTAGAGCTGGGGTTCCCCGATTCCAAGCACCCTGACTAGAGCTGGGGTTCACCTATTCCAAGCACACTGACTAGAGCTGGGGTTCACCGATTCCAAGCGCCCTGACTAGAGCTGGGGTTCACCGATTCCAAGCACCATGACTAGAGCTGGGTTTCACCGATTCCAAGCGCCCTGACTAGAGCTGGGGTTCACCGATTCCAAGCACCCTGACTAGAGCTGGGGTTCACCGATTCCAAGCGCCCTGACTAGAGCTGGGGTTCACCGATTCCAAGCAGCCTGACTAGAGCTGGGGTTCACCGATTCCAAGCACCCTGACTAGAGCTGGGGTTCACCGATTCCAGGCACCCTGACTAGAGCTGGGGTTCACCGATTCCAAGCACCCTGACTAGAGCTGGGGTTCACCGATTCCAAGCACCCTGACTAGAGCTGGGGTTCACCGATTCCAAGCACCCTGACTAGAGCTGGGGTTCACCGATTCCAGGCACCCTGACTAGAGCTGGGGTTCACCGATTCCAGGCACCCTGACTAGAGCTAGGGTTCACCGATTCCAAGCGCCCTGACTAGAGCTGGGGTTCCCCGATTCCAAGCGCCCTGACTAGAGCTGGGGTTCACCGATTCCAAGCACCCTGACTAGAGCTGGGGTTCACCGATTCCAAGCGCCCTGACTAGAGCTGGGGTTCACCGATTCCAAGCACCCTGACTAGAGCTGGGGTTCACAGATTCCAAGCACCCTGACTAGAGCTGGGGTTCACCGATTCCAAGCACCCTGACTAGAGCTGGGGTTCACCGATTCCAAGCGCCCTGACTAGAGCTGGGGTTCACTGATTCCAGGCACCGTGACTAGAGCTGGGGTACACCGATTCCTAGCACCCTGACTAGAGCTGGGGTTCACCGATTCCAGGCACCGTGACTAGAGCTGGGGTTCACCGACTCCAAGCACCCTGACTAGAGCTGGGGTTCACCGATTCCAAGCGCCCTGACTAAAACTGGGGTTCACCAACTCCAAGCACCCTGACTAGAGCTGGGGTTCACCGATTCCAAGCACCCTGACTAGAGCTGGGGTTCCCCGATTCCAAGCACCCTGACTAGAGCTGGGGTTCACCGCTTCCAAGCACCCTGACTAGAGCTGGGGTTCACCGATTCCAGGCGCTCTGACTAGAGCTGGGGTTCACCGATTCCAGGCGCCATGACTAGAGCTGGGGTTCACCGATTCCAGGCACCCTGACTAGAGCTGGGGTTCACCGACTCCAAGCACCCTGACTAGAGCTTGGGTTCACCGATTCCAAGCGCCTTGACTAGAACTGGGGTTCACCGACTCCAAGCACCCTGACTAGAGCTGGGGTTCACCGATTCCAAGCACCCTGACTAGAGCTGGGGTTCCCCGATTCCAAGCACCCTGACTAGAGCTGGGGTTCCCCGATTCCAAGCACCCTGACTAGAGCTGGGGTTCCCCGATTCCAAGCACCCTGACTAGAGCTGGGGTTCACCGATTCCAAGCACCCTGACTAGAGCTGGGGTTCACCGATTCCAAGCACCCTGACTAGAGCTGGGGTTCACCGATTCCAAGCGCCCTGACTAGAGCTGGGGTTCACCGATTCCAGGCACCCTGACTAGAGCTGGGGTTCACCGATTCCAGGCACCCTGACTAGAGCTGGGGTTCACCGATTCCAAGCGCCCTGCCTAGAGCTGGGGTTCACTGATTCCAAGCGCCCTGACTAGAGCTGGGGTTCACTGATTCCAAGCGCCCTGACTAGAGCTGGGGTTCACCGATTCCAAGCACCCTGACTAGAGCTGGGGTTCACTGATTCCAAGCGCCCTGACTAGAGCTGGGGTTCACCGATTCCAAGCACCCTGACTAGAGCTGGGGTTCACTGATTCCAAGCACCCTGACTAGAGCTGGGGTTCACCGACTCCAAGCGCCCTGACTAGAGCTGGGGTTCACCGATTCCAAGCACCCTGACTAGAGCTGGGGTTCACTGATTCCAAGCACCCTGACTAGAGCTGGGGTTCACCGACTCCAAGCGCCCTGACTAGAGCTGGGGTTCACTGATTCCAAGCACCCTGACTAGAGCTGGGGTTCACCGACTCCAAGCGCCCTGACTAGAGCTGGGGTTCCCCGATTCCAAGCACCCTGACTAGAGCTGGGGTTCACTGATTCCAAGCGCCCTGACTAGACGTATGTAAGAGGGTATTGCGGTCAGTGAATTTGTGGCAAAGGGTAGTTCCTGGACCTGAGGGGTTCTAAAGACCATCACATCCAGAAAATGTATACTATCCTTCTGGTAATTCAAAGCTTATTCAGTTAATTGTGAGGATTATCTGTTGGCTTTAGACCATCCAAATTAAAAACACAATATTAATGTATCTGGTGTATTGAAGAATCCGTTCTTAGAAGTTGTCTAGAATATGTGTAAGGGAATACATACAGTGATTAGCATAGACTGGGCACATGTAGTACCCTATAGCTTTACCTACCAATAGTATTATTGTTTTTTAAACAGAAATATTGCAATTTCAGAGGATCGTAGAGGAGCCTTCCCCTTAGAGCTGCATGTTCAGTTTCCCATTGAGTATTAGTACTCTGTTACATAATGCTATGAATGATAAAACCCCAAGAATGTCATTGGGACTTTTCAAATGTGTGTGTGTGTAACACACAAACCTACCTGTGGTTTTATTTGGCCCCCTCCTCCCCTGCATGGTGGTGTCGCCGGGTTCCCTGATCACGGTGGCCATTTTTTTTCTTCTCTACTATTCAATGCTTTATTGCTACGACACACGGAGACAGACAGACACCCCCCCCCCCCTGCGCAATGGCTGACCCATGGAGTCGGATCCCCAGCACCCTGCGTGGGGGTGCCATCGAGTCCCCTGATCGCGGCAGCTATTTTTTCCCCACGATCCCGGTTATAACGCCGTTGTATCGGGTGGACCCCGAGCACCATGTTATAATGGGGTTCAGCTGTATTTTGGACTACAGGTTGAAGGTGGAAATCAACAAATTGTGACAATGGTTGTAAAAGTGTGTCTTGTAAGATATTATGGGGTTGCCTGGGAGATTGTTCATGGTTTTATGAATGCCGGTGTTCTCGTGTCTGGGCCCACCCACAAATTGGGCCCATCTTCTGCATTTACCCGCATGGCCCCAGCCTCCCACCGATGCAGGACATGAGACCTCTCCCCCGTCCCACATTGCCACAAGGAAGTGAAAGAGCGGGGGATTCAGTGTGAGCATTAGAGAGGTGGCTGAGTTAGAGAGAAGGGGGGAATAAACGGGGGGGGGGAGTTAAGTGCAGGAGAGGGGAGAGTTAGAGAGGAGGGGGAAAGAGCATGACAGAGGGGGCCATAAAAATGTTTTTGCTGGGAGTTCAAAAATGGTATTTACGCCACTGTAACCATTCAATAAATCGGTAGCAACATCTCCATCAGCAGCGGAGAAACAGTTGGAATCAGTAAGTGACACTTCAAAACCAGACCAGTTGGCAAACCATGATACATTCTGTCCACTATATTTATCACTTTAAAATATGTTTTGTGAGGACTGAACAGATGTCGCTAAGCGCTGAATTAATAGTGCAAACAATTGTTACCACTGAAATGTTCTAGAAAAGAGCAGGACTTGCATTTGTGGGCCAGGCCTACACATATTGTCTCTGGCACTGCGCCCTTTTTATTTAATACGCGTCAGTGATATTTCTTTCATCCTTCTGACGGTTTTATCCTGTTGAGTCAAAACTAACGGTTTTTAGACTACCAAACAACAAATTCCTCCTGGGTTACATTATATAAACGAATAGCTGATTAAATAAACACACAGTATGTGTGATTTATAAAAGTAAATTGTGGCGTGGCACATAATCTGATCCATATAAATGCATTTGCTGCCAGAGGCGCGGTATCACCAGCTTGGCTCATCTTAAAGATTTGCTACAAGCAGCACACCCTAACGCTCAATCACATGAGCGGGAGGTAAGACATGCTAAGGTATAGCACATATGGGTCTTTGTTCTAACTCTAATTCCAATGCATTTCGGTACGTCCTGAACCTCTATGGCAAAGAGTGGCCAGGTCCAATCCTAAAGGCAAACCAACAGGTCAGGTTTTAAGGATATCCCTGGTTCAGCACAGATGGCTCAGTCAAAGACCGAGTCACTGATTGAGCCACCTGTGCTGAAGCAGGGATTTCCCTAATACCTGGCCGGGAGTTGGCCACCCTGCTGTATGGTCACTTGGAAACATCAGAACTGGACTCCAGTTTCATGATGACACGGAACTAGGCTGGCGCCAATAATGGAGGCGTCTGCAATGCATTGTGGGGAAGGGGTTAAAGATGCCGTCCCCATTAGAACATAGGGGAACTACTGGGTTTTAAAAGGGGTAAATAAATTGCCTGTCAATAGGAAGCCACAAGCAATGATGTTGCAGCTTTCTCTTGGGCCAAGCTTGGGCAGTCCTTTGTTTTCCCTGAGGGAAATTTAAACCCAGTAACTTCACCGGTAAGTTTCATGGTGTTCCCGGAGCTGACAAATAGCAGCGCTTGGCTCCAAAGTATCGCCCAGTTCCCACCCTGTAAAACAAAATGAATAGCAGAAACTTCTCCTTTAAGGTGAACGAAGCCTTAGCACCATTTGGTAAATCTGGATTGTTTTTACTTTTCTACAGCTGTTCTTGTTCCGTTCTAAAAAGGTCTGATTTCCCTGCATTTTACTTCTCGTTGTAGAAAGCCAGCATGATGAATCCTCACAGAATCGAGGACCCATCACAGAGCTCCCTCCCACAGGGGTGGCAGTGCTACATGTCTCCGCAGGGCCGCCGGTACTATGTAAACACCTGCACCAACGGTAAGTGCGCTGCACAGCCCACACATCACTGAATATCATCACTCATTAAGTATTACCTCGTTCCACGGAGACAAGTCTCATTATTATGGTCAAGTTCTGTTTCATTTCAGGTGTTTCATTGGCATCTAAGCAGCATCCAACCAAATATGTGAAGGTTAATGACCTGGTATAAACTATAACAGATACAATATATTCATGTAATAATCCTATAGGGTAGGGGAAGCCAACTCCGTTCTCAAGGGCCACCAACGGGTCAGGTTTTCAGGCTATCCCTGCTTCAGCACATAGGGTGCAGTCATTCTGACTGAGCCACTGATTGAGCCACCAGTGCTGAAGCAGGGATATCCTGAAAATCTTACCTCTTGGTAGCCCATGAGGACTGGAGTGGGCCAGTCCTGGTATAGGGGATACCTTCTCTGTGCCCTTATGAATTACTTGGCATGCCAGGTGCCGTACTAACGGATTATAGGGCCTGGGGGAATGCCCGATCAAAAACAGAAAGGGAGTGTCATTCATTTCCGTCACTGCCGAGGGAGAGGACGGTCATGTGATCAGTGCTGAAGTGACCGCAAATGCTGGACGTCCGGTATCACTCTGGTGCTGCCTGACCTCCAGCACTGAAAAGGTGTTACGCTGCTAGTCATCGATCAGGAATCGGACCCACAGGGCCGAGGTAGGGATCAAATGAACTGACCAGAGCCCAGGGACAGAGTCCTGTAAGACTATCCGTAGTCGGTAAGCAGGCAGGAGGTCAGGGCTGGCGGCAGTGGTGCAAAGTCCAGGCAAAGGGTCAGGGCAGGCGGCAGGCAGCGAGGTCAGGGGTCACAGTCCAGGGTCAGCAACAGGGATTCCAAATGAACAGGCTAACCTCCGGAACAGGGAAGCCACAGTGGCTCACAAACAAGCAAGGCTCATCAACAGGCTAGGCACAGCAACAGGGAAGGCTCAGCAGCTAGAGCGCAGGGTGGCCAGGAACACATACAATGCTAAGGCATGGGTTGGAAGTCAATTGCTGCTATTTAAGCCCTTGAACAGGTACAGCCAATATAGCAGGCTGCCAGTAATCAGAATGTCCACAGCAGCCAGGTGAGGGCGGGTTCCAGCCAAATCCTGGACTGGAACCCTTACAAAAGGTTAAAGCAGCAACCCCCCACCCGACCCATTATTTTTTTTAAAGCTTACCCCGGGAGCTGATCTGTGGCCCTGCGCCACCCAAGGCTCCCAGTTCCCGAACAACAAACATGGCCAAAGTGTCACTAATAGAGAAGTGCCACGTCAATGTTTCAGAGCTGGTCACCGCAGATCGAGCACAACGGAGAAGATAATTTTCTGTCCGGGAGGAAATATTCTCCCCCCTCCCCTATCCTTTCTCCCCCCCCTCGCTCTTTTCTCACCCCTTCTACCCCTTCCCCCCTAGATAATAGGGGTAATATCTTGGCCAGTACCAATTGCTTCTTTTAAGACTTTAAGAGCCCCAAGAAGGACTAAGAAGGCGGACGAAGACTTCTTACGTGCGGACCATTGGGATGGGCAGTGAGTGGCTATTGTGGGGCTCAAGCTCTTCAAGGTAGAAGGCCAGGATACTTTGTAAATTATCTTCCTTTTTATAGAGTTATCCCATTATTACAAGAGCGTCCGAGGTTGTGGTCAGAATCGACGTTAACATTTTATACCCGTGTGGCGCTTTGATGGGGGAAGCACAGGGGGTCATTTAATATAGAATGCAGTGGCCACCCGGACCATTATCGGTCAGAAATGTCCATTATAAGAGCTATTGAATTACCCCCTAAATGTAATAAATTATTTAGAAATACTTATTGGTAAAAAAAGACATAACTCACCCAGATGTTACACGTTCCCCGTTAGATCCTTTAATCACCCCCAGAACCCTGAATAAAGCAATTTCACATCTTTGTGCCTTAAAGCAAATCTCATTCTCCCCCCGAAAATCTCCAGCTCGGTCTCTTCTCTTCCTGTTTTTCCTTTCTTGTGTTATTTCTAACTCCGCAGCCTTTTTATTACAATCTGATTTATTTCCCTCTTTCTGAAGCGGTAATCTTCTTCTTGATCCCGAGTTCTCTGATCTCCAAAGACCCTCTGAGTTCCTGAGATATTTGAAGGTTTTTGCTGTTACAAACTATCACCCCTGCGCCCCCAATACAGTACGAAGCGCCGGAGACGGAAATCCTCCATGTTGCGGTTTTCTTTTGCAAAAACCACTAATTCGGACATTTCAAAATCCAATGATCAAAAGCAGCCAGAATCTGGGGTTCTGGAGCAAAACAAAATATTTTTTATGAATAAATTGTTTGTTTTTATCAGTGAGAGGGGGAGTCCCGAGTCCCTGATGGGGAAAGGGTGAGTCCCTGATGGGGGATGTCGGGGATTGGGGGGGTTGAGGGGAAGTCCTGATAGTGGGGATGAGAGAGTCCCTGATGGGGGAGTCCCTGATTTGGGGGGGATGTAGGAGACCAGGATGGGGGAAGTCGGGGATGGGGGGTTGGAGCGGAAGTCTCTGATGGATGGGGGAATGCAGGGAGTCCCTGATGGGGGGGGAGGGTGAGGGAGTTCCTGATTCAGGGGGCTGAAGGGGATAGGGGGGAAGCCCCTGATGGGGAGGGGGGGATGAGAGAGTTCCTGATGGGGGAATGTTAGGGGGGAGGAGTGGAAGGGAAGTCCCCTGATTTGGGGGGGGGGGGGGGGAGCATGAGGGAAGTCCCTGATGGATGGGGGGGGGGATGGGGGAAGTCCTTGATGGGGGGGTGGAGGAGAAGTCCCTGATGGGGCTGGGGGGGGGGAGGGCGCGAGTCCCTGATGGTCTCTTCAGCTTTTAGATAAGGTATTATCAAGAAAATGAATGATAAAAGGGACAGCACAGGCCGCATTATTTTATATCATTCTAAGGTTCAAATGATTACGTGTCAGAGAACTTTCCTAATCCTTCACCAAGTTGCTTTGTATCTTGTTTTTTTTATTCATGCTTGATGTGATGGTCTTCTTAAAGACCCCAAAGAGTGTACTCCCTTTAATGACTATTCCTTATATATACGATACCTTGAGAAAGCGCTCTGTGAAGCGTGAAACGTTGGTGGGGTTCTCCTGTGCCCCCTTTTTTATCCATGACCAATAAATAATTTTTTATAGGATACGCACCTTCTTTTACCTACTTTTTGATACTTATAGTAGTGCTCCTCCAATTTCCTCTATTCTACTTATATATACGATGGGATGAGGCAATAAATGGATTATGTATTTTTTAATACAAAAATGTAGAACAATTTTTAAAGGTGCAATCCCTTCTACTCTAAAATAAAATATTTTCCTTACATTTCAAAGGGGCAAAGCGCAGCATTTCTACAGGTTCTTTGTAAACTTCAGAAGTAGGGGGCGAGCTGTGTGTGGGACAGAACAAGATGGCTGATAGTATCAGATGAAGCATTCAATCACTGCTCACACCTGGGAGGTAGAGCCAATACACGGTGACAGTGAGACCAGCAGGGGATTCTGGGACAGCAAATTGCAACTGTACATTCTTGGTGATAAACACAGCCATCCTTAACATTAAAAGGGCTTGCTGTTTGTGTTGCCACGGTTCCACGACTGTGACGATCGATTTTTCCATCTTTTCTTTTATTAAACGGGAACAGTGGCAAATGGTGTTACTTGTAAAGGGACGAGGAAAGGCTGGGCTCCCGTCTTATATATCATAATAATAATATAATATATCATTTCTTGTATTGTGTCAACGTTTCGTTGTCCGTATCACAACTTCATCAGGAACAAAATTACAAAATTGCTTCTAAGGGGTCAGTCCCTCCTAGGGGCAAAGCGTAGTAATGGAAGTGACAGGGTTAAGGGGTCAGTCCCTCCTAGGGGCAAAGTGTAGTAATGGCAGTGACAGGGTTAAGGGGTTATATCTGGGTGATTCTTGTTTTACCCAAATTTGATACCTATAAGTATTTTTAAATAATTGTTTTAAAGGTATTATGTAAACACGCTGAGTTGAGACCTGGGAGGGGGCCGATTCCCTCTGGCTGCTCTCTGTGTGTTCAACAAGAGTTTGCACAGGCAGAGTCCCCTCTCTCCCTTCCCTCATCTTTATTGGCTCTGATGAGCGTGCGACAAAGGTAAAGAAAATACTTGATGGACATGTTGCTTTCCGCCTGCTTACATTGCACCTTGAAGTTCGCTGACCTTTTAGCCTGGATAAGTGGCCGGGCCACTTTAAGACGCTTGGAATGTGTGGTGTCCTGCGGAAAGTGACCCTCAGGTATGTGTTGCTTTAGAGACATTCTTATTGCCGGCTGCCAACGGAAAACTTCATCGCAGACACAATGTGGTGTTCATGCATCTCTGTGCCAGGTTACCAGGGAGGGAACACCGGCATAAAGCTAACGGGAGAATAGTTATTGTATTAACTTACAAATGGCAGCAGCCTTGTCACTGCAGCGAGGGTTAGCCCTGGATCCTGCCGTATTTATGTAATGCCGCAGGGCAGAGACATTTACTGCACCGCAGTAGTTATTAATCCCATTTCTTAGAGCTGATGGTGACCTCTTGGGTACAGATACTAACTCCATCTCGGACATTGTCGGTTTTATTTAAGGCTGAAGAGGCAGCTTGTGGGCAATCTCACTCACAGCCTTTGAAGTAGGTGAACCCAGGTTATATCCCAGCATCAATTTTCGCTTTATCTCCCTGCACCAAATGAGATTGTAATCTCGTCTGCAGCAGTCGCTGAAAAATCTATGTACGTAGCCAGGGAATAACTATGAACAGGGTCAGGGGAAAACATTACTACTATCGATGAAAAGACCCCGTCGTATTCTGAAAAGTAACTTCGCAAACCAGCACTCTGAATTCATGCAAAGAGACGGCACACGGTAATCCAATCTTGACAACAGTTTAATCTATTTGCAAAACAGGCTTCTTTGCCAATGAAAGGGTTAATGGTTAAAAGGGGACCCGTTCTATTTTTCCGTCTCATGCGCAAAACACGGGGTTTGCATGAGTCCAAGATCCGCAAACCTCATTTGTTCCAGGGAAAGGATGTCCACATAATAGCATGTGGGAGTGGCAGCCAGCGTGGAAAACTGCGTACGCAAGTAAACAAAACACCCTCTCTGATCATGTGACCTGCAGAACATCCAATGGCGTGCATTCTTCTGGGATCGCAGGCTTTTCGGAAGTCTGCATTGGACATTCCCTCGCTCTGACCAATGAGGGTCCATTTATACTGGCCCCGTCTGCCATCACCCATTACACTGGCCCCATCGGCCATCACCCGTTATACTGGCCCTGTCTGCCATCTCCCGTTATACTGGCCCCATCGGCCATCACCCGTTATACTGACCCCATCTGCCATCACCCGTCATACTGGCCCTGTCTGCCATCGCCCGTTATACTGGCCCCATCTGCCATCACCCGTTATACTGGCCCCATCGGTCATCACCCGTTATACTGGCCCCATCTGCCATCACCCGTTATACTGGCCCCATCTGCCATCACCCGTCATACTGGCCCGTCTGCCATCACCCGTTATACTGGCCCCATCGGCCATCACCCGTTATACTGGCCCCATCTGCCATCACCCGTTATACTGGCCCCATCTGCCATCTCCCGTTATACTGGCCCCATCTGCCATCACCCGTCATACTGGCCCCGTCTGCCATCACCCGTTATACTGGCCCCATCGGCCATCACCCAGTATACTGGCCCCATCTGCCATCACCCAGTATACTGGCCCCATCTGCCATCACCCGTTATACTGGCCCCATCTGCCATCGCCCGTTATACTGGCCCCATCTGCCATCGCCCGTTATACTGGCCCCGTCTGCCATCGCCCATTATACTGGCCCCATCTGCCATCACCCGTTATACTGGCCCCATCTGCCATCGCCCGTTATACTGGCCCCATCTGCCATCACCCGTTATACTGGCCCCATTTGCCATCACCCGTTATACTGGCCCCAACTGCCATCACCGGTTCTACTGCCCCATCGGCCATCGCCCATTATACTGGCCCCATCTGCCATCACCCGTTATACTGGCCCCATCGGCCATCGCCCATTATACTGGCCCCATCTGCCATCACCCGTTACACTGGCCCCATCTGCCATCACCCATTATACTGGCCCCATCGGCCATCGCCCATTATACTGGCCCCATCGGCCATCACCCATTATACTTGACCCATCGGCCATCGCCCATTATACTGGCCCCATCTGCCATCTCCCCTTATACTGGCCCCATCTGCCATCACCCGTTATACTGGCCCCATCTGCCATCATCCATTATACTGGCCCCATCTGCCATCACCCGTTATACTGGCCCCATCTGTCATCACCCGTTATACTGGCCCCATCTGCCATCATCCGTTATACTGGTCCCATCGGCCATCATCCGTTATACTGGCCCCATCTGCCATCATCCGTTATACTGGCCCCATCTGCCATCACCCGTTCTACTGGCCCCATCTGCCATCATCCGTTATACTGGCCCCATCTGCCATCACCAGTTCTACTGGCCCCATCGGCCCGTCACCCGTTATACTGGCCCCGTCTGCCATCACCCGTTATACTGGCCCCATCGGCCATCACCCGTTATACTGGCCCCATCGGCCCGTCACCCGTTATACAGGCCCCGTCTGCCATCGCCCGTTATACTGGCCCCATCAGCCATCACCCGTTATACTGGCCCCACCGGCCCGTCACCCGTTATACTGGCCCCGTCTGCCATCACCCGTTATACTGGCCCCATCGGCCATCACCCGTTATACTGGCCCCGTCTGCCATCACCCGTTATACTGGCCCCATCTGCCATCACCCGTTATACTGGCCCCATCGGCCATCTACCGTTATACTGGCCCCGTCTGCCATCGCCCGTTATACTGGCCCCATCTGCCATCATCCGTTATACTGGCCCCATCTGCCATCACCCGTTATACTGGCCCCATTTGCCATCGCCCGTTATACTGGCCCCATCTGCCATCACCCGTTATACTGGCCCCATCGGCCATCATCCGTTATACTGGCCCCATCTGCCATCACCCGTTATACTGGCCCCATCGGCCATCATCCGTTATACTGGCCCCATCTGCCATCACCCGTTATACTGGCCCCGTCGGCCATCATCCGTTATACTGGCTCCATCGGCCATCACCCGTTATACTGGCCCCATCTGCCATCATCCGTTATACTGGCCCCATCTGCCATCACCCGTTATACTGGCCCCATCGGCCATCATCCGTTATACTGGCCCCATCTGCCATCGCCCGTTATACTGCCATCGCCCGTTATACTGGCCCCACCTGCCATCGCCCATTATACTGGCCCCATCTGCCATCACCCGTTATACTGGCCCCATCGGCCATCGCCCATTATACTGGCCCCATCTGCCATCACCCGTTACACTGGCCCCATCTGCCATCACCCATTATACTGGCCCCATCGGCCATCGCCCATTATACTGGCCCCATCGGCCATCACCCATTATACTTGACCCATCGGCCATCGCCCATTATACTGGCCCCATCTGCCATCTCCCCTTATACTGGCCCCATCTGCCATCACCCGTTATACTGGCCCCATCTGCCATCATCCATTATACTGGCCCCATCTGCCATCACCCGTTATACTGGCCCCATCTGTCATCACCCGTTATACTGGCCCCATCTGCCATCACCCGTTATACTGGCCCCATCTGCCATCATCCGTTATACTGGTCCCATCGGCCATCATCCGTTATACTGGCCCCATCTGCCATCATCCGTTATACTGGCCCCATCTGCCATCACCCGTTCTACTGGCCCCATCTGCCATCATCCGTTATACTGGCCCCATCTGCCATCACCCGTTCTACTGGCCCCATCGGCCCGTCACCCGTTATACTGGCCCCGTCTGCCATCACCCGTTATACTGGCCCCATCGGCCATCACCCGTTATACTGGCCCCATCGGCCCGTCACCCGTTATACAGGCCCCGTCTGCCATCGCCCGTTATACTGGCCCCATCAGCCATCACCCGTTATACTGGCCCCACCGGCCCGTCACCCGTTATACTGGCCCCGTCTGCCATCACCCGTTATACTGGCCCCATCGGCCATCACCCGTTATACTGGCCCCGTCTGCCATCACCCGTTATACTGGCCCCATCTGCCATCACCCGTTATACTGGCCCCATCGGCCATCTACCGTTATACTGACCCCGTCTGCCATCGCCCGTTATACTGGCCCCATCTGCCATCATCCGTTATACTGGCCCCATCTGCCATCACCCGTTATACTGGCCCCATTTGCCATCGCCCGTTATACTGGCCCCATCTGCCATCACCCGTTATACTGGCCCCATCGGCCATCATCCGTTATACTGGCCCCATCTGCCATCACCCGTTATACTGGCCCCATCGGCCATCATCCGTTATACTGGCCCCATCTGCCATCACCCGTTATACTGGCCCCGTCGGCCATCATCCGTTATACTGGCTCCATCGGCCATCACCCGTTATACTGGCCCCATCTGCCATCATCCGTTATACTGGCCCCATCTGCCATCACCCGTTATACTGGCCCCATCGGCCATCATCCGTTATACTGGCCCCATCTGCCATCGCCCGTTATACTGCCATCGCCCGTTATACTGGCCCCACCTGCCATCGCCCGTTATACTGCCATCGCCCGTTATACTGGCCCCATCTGCCATCACCCGTTATACTTGCCCCATTTGCCATCACCCATTATACTGGCCCCATCTGCCATCACCCATTATACTGGCCCCATTTGCCATCACCCGTTATACTGGCCCCATCTGCCATCACCCGTTATACTGGCCCCATCGGCCATCACCCGTTATACTGGCCCCATCGGCCATCATCCGTTATACTGGCCCCGTCTGCCATCGCCCGTTATACTGGCCCCATCTGCCATCATCCGTTATACTGGCCCCATCTGCCATCGCCCGTTATACTGGCCCCATCTGCCATCACCCGTTATACTGGCCCCGTCTGCCATCACCCGTTATACTGGCTCCATCTGCCATCACCCCTTATACTGCCATCGCCCGTTATACTGGCCCCACCTGCCATCGCCCTTTATACTGGCCCCATTTGCCATCACCCATTATACTGGCCCCATCTGCCATCACCCATTATACTGGCCCCATTTGCCATCACCCGTTATACTGGCCCCATCTGCCATCACCCGTTATACTGGCCCCATCGGCCATCACCCGTTATACTGGCCCCATCGGCCATCATCCGTTATACTGGCCCCGTCTGCCATCGCCCGTTATACTGGCCCCATCTGCCATCATCCGTTATATTGGCCCCATATGCCATCGCCCGTTATACTGGCCCCATCTGCCATCGCCCGTTATACTGGCCCCATCTGCCATCGCCCGTTATACTGGCCCCATCTGCCATCACCCGTTATACTGGCCCCGTCTGCCATCATCCGTTATACTGGCCCCATCTGCCATCGCCCGTTATACTGGCCCCACCTGCCATCGCCCTTTATACTGGCCCCATCTGCCATCACCCGTTATACTGGCCCCATCTGCCATCACCCTTTATACTGGCCCCATCGGCCATCACCCACTGTGTGTCTATGTAAGGAACCATATGCAAATGTTCCTGACTCAAACTGTTTTGCACTAAACTGTGTTAGAACAAAAGGACCGCTTGGGATTCAGGTGCCATATTTGAGTCTATTTGATCTAATGTTGAATATCTTAGTCCCACGCCGAGCTGCCGACAGGCCTCCCTCTCATTCTGTCGCGCACCGGAAGCAGAGAGCGCTGACATCAGAGCGCTTCCGGCGCGCTGACTTGAGAGAGGCCCGTTGGTGTGGGACAAAGGGATAGAGTCATGCAGGCTGCTGCTAAGAGAGAGCCGGGACCCGGCCGCAAGAGAACCGGCAGACGGGCCTGACCAGAGGTCGGGCCCAACTTGCAGTGCCGGCTGGGCTCCCTGACTCACCGGGCCCGGGATGCCAACCCCGGCAGACCCACCCTGTTGGTGGCCCTGAGTGTGGTGTCCATTATAGATTAGCAACTGTAAGAGTTAAATTCCACTAGTTTCCCCCCATAATAATGCATGTAAAGAGGCCTCGAACCGACTTCTATAATTACTTCCGTGGAAATAATATCTCTTCTCAGTGTTCATGACTTCGCCGAGAGGAGCTCTGCCTTGTAATAGTAATTGATTCCCCCATATGTTAGTGGCTCCGGCCTTATTTAATAGGTACAGGACCTTGTCAGAGAGAAACAAACTAAGGGACATTCTTTTTCTAGTCTATTCCACGTTCTGTTAGTCATCTGAAATGCTGCGCCCTCTGGTTGCCGTATGACAGAGACACCACGTCATGAGGTTTGGCATTCCAAAGGTCGCATGATCTCTTCACCACGTCATGAGCTTTCTGCCCATCTGTTAGGGGAGATTGTGTTCATCTCCGTTGGACGTTTTCCGCGCACCTTATCAGTGATGTCGTGATCACGTCATAGCTCCGTGGAGCGGTCACATGATCGCAATTACCGGAGGGCTGTGGTACTCTGGCACTCAAAGAGTTGGTTGGATGGATTTGGAGCAATACACTCAGATTGAGTGAAGTATCTGCTGCGGTTTTTCCTGTTCTGCGCAGTTCTCCGCGGGGGCGGCCTCTCCCACCAGCTGTTGGTAGGGGGCAGTCATCCTGAAGAACACAACAGATTGCAAGCTGTTTGGGGCAAGAACTCATGTCTTTCCATTATTGTATTGATAACGGAGTAATGTGAGATTTCTCTTGTCGCTTCAGTAAACTGCAGTCTTTGTTATCTGCCAATGTGCCGGTGCCGGTATTATACTTCTGTGACAATACATTGCTGAATGATTGTGGCTGCGTTCCCTTTTGTTCAAAGCGTCTCGTATTCCATGTTGGAGATCTGCCATGACTTTCTCTAAATGTATGAACTCCGGCTCCATATGTGTTCTTTGTGTGTTTCTTATAGACTTTACAACACTCAAATTTCACAACCCTCCTAGCGGCAAAGCATACTAATGGCAGTGACAGGGTTAAGGGGTCAGTCCCTCCTAGCGGCAAAGCATACTAATGGCAGTGACAGGGTTAAGGGGTCAGTCCCTCCTAGCGGCAAAGCATACTAATGGCAGTGACAGGGTTAAGGGGTCAGTCCCTCCTAGCGGCAAAGCATACTAATGGCAGTGACAGGGTTAAGGGGCCCATCCCTCCTAGGAGCAAAGTGTACTAATGGCAGTGACAGGGTTAAGGGGTCAGTCCCTCCTAGCGGCAAAGCGTACTAATGGCAGTGACAGGGTTAAGGGGCCCATCCCTCCTAGGAGCAAAGTGTACTAATGGCAGTGACAGGGTTAAGGGGTCAGTCCCTCCTAGCGGCAAAGCGTACTAATGGCAGTGACAGGGTTAAGGGGCCCATCCCTCCTAGGAGCAAAGTGTACTAATGGCAGTGACAGGGTTAAGGGGTCAGTCCCTCCTAGGGGCAAAGTGTACTAATGGCAGTGACCGGGTTAAGGGGTCAGTCCCTCCTAGCGGCAAAGCGTACTAATGGCAGTGACAGGGTTAAGGGGCCCATCCCTCCTAGGAGCAAAGCATACTAATGGCAGTTACAGGGTTAAGGGGTCAGTCCCTCATAGGGGCAAACTGTACTAATGGCCGTGACCGGGTTAAGGGGTCAGTCCCTCCTAGCGGCAAAGCGTACTAATGGCAGTGACAGGGTTAAGGGGCCCATCCCTCCTAGGAGCAAAGTGTACTAATGGCAGTGACAGGGTTAAGGGGTCAGTCCCTCCTAGCGGCAAAGCGTACTAATGGCAGTGACAGGGTTAAGGGGCCCATCCCTCCTAGGAGCAAAGTGTACTAATGGCAGTGACAGGGTTAAGGGGTCAGTCCCTCCTAGGGGCAAAGTGTACTAATGGCAGTGACCGGGTTAAGGGGTCAGTCCCTCCTAGCGGCAAAGCGTACTAATGGCAGTGACAGGGTTAAGGGGCCCATCCCTCCTAGGAGCAAAGTGTACTAATGGCAGTGACCGGGTTAAGGGGTCAGTCCCTCCTAGCGGCAAAGCGTACTAATGGCAGTGACATGGTTAAGGGGTCAGTCCCTTCTAGGGGCAAAGTGTACCAATGGCAGTGACAGGGTTAAGGGGTCAGTCCCTTCTAGGGGCAACATGTACTAATGGCAGTTTAATGGGTTAAGCATTTTTTTTTTTAAACCAATCAAATACATAGTATAAATATCTTTAAATCCTCCTTTAATGCAGTAATCCTTACTGCTCTTTGTAACATATTATGACAGCTCGGCCACATTGCATGGTCTTTTCTCTCACATTAAGGCAGGAAACGTAGGCCCCGCTTATCAGGTTTATTAACAAAAGGGCACAAAAGAGGACATGAACAAAAACTAAACAGCCAGCTCCCTCTGGAGCACTAACTAACACACCTGTCAGCTCCATAACTACAGATTGGAGAGCAAAGCTCTGTTACGATTCTTAGCCCTTTTACCTCTGTAAGCGACAACACCCGAAATCTCTCTGAGCCCCTCTCAGGCTGCGAGTTTGGTCCAAACCAGGGGAGTGCAATCTTTTTCCCCTTCGCCCCCTGCCAGCTGTCCCCCTCTCCACCCCCCCCCCCCCCCCCGGCTCCGGCGTTATAGGGTCATGACATCATGTTGCGACACATGACCCGTGGCATCATTGGCATTGCCATTGTGACGCTTCTCCAGAGGCCTTTTAAGGGCCTTCAGAAAGCGCCCTGGGCCTCTGTAAACCCCGCGCCCCCCGCAGAGAATCTTGCAACCCTCCCATGGGGGTCTCGCCCACAGTTTGCGCACCCCTGGTCCAAACAACAGGCCCTGCGTCCAGCAGGCCTGGGAACTGTTCCCCCCGTGTCCTTGCAGGTTGGGGTAAGGCTCGGGTCTCTCGGGCTGCTCTGTAAAGCTCTTGCAATCAGCAGTTACCTGAGAAACACTAGCTGCTTGTCTAGCTTGGAGTTTAACCTCCTGATTGCTGGAGCATGCATACTGCATGCTCTCTCTAACATAGATAGTCTGTGACTGTCACAATATATATTTATATCGCTATATATTTACTTAATTTGATAAAATGGGTCACCTGGAGTTGACCTGTAGCACTGAGCCACAGGGATATTACAGTTGCTGAGACCCCTAAATTAGGGAGACCCTTATGAGAATTCTTGTCTAGGAAAAACAATATGGCCGCCGGTGTCAGCCTCACTCTGGCAGCCAATAGAGCGCTGTAAAAAATCTGTTTCTTTTGTTAATGTTACCTGAATGGGGGCGAAGTGTCCGCTGGATTAATGGATTCTTGACCTCTGATAACCCCCTGGAACTGGAGATAGGTATTTTTTGTACCGTCAGAAGGCCACTGTCAGCATTCGATTGGTCGCTGGAGTATGATTAAACCTGGTGGCCATTTTGTCTCCCCCGGGTAAGACCTGCGCATTCCTAGCAACTTAGGGCTATAAAAGGGGTCTGACCGCATTATTCCAGCACAGAGAATGCCGCGGTGAGGAGAATGCCGCGGTGAGGAGAATGCCGCGGTGAGGAGAATGCCGCGGTGAGGAGAATGCCGCGGTGAGGAGAATGCCGCGGTGAGGAGTAGTATCCTACTAACTGGCTGCTGGCGTAAATCTTGTTTTAGCGCTGAATAGTAACGCAGCATGTACCAAAATGTACAAGCGTAGAAATACATGTACTGTAATACATTTTGCGTATTAAAAACAGTTATTGTTTTTAACACAGCTGCATCAGCGCACACGCACATTTAGGTATAACGAACCCCATATTTACATAGTTACATAGTTACATAGTTACATAGTAGATGAGGTTGAAAAAAGACTTCCGTCCATCAAGTTCAACCTATGCTAAATTTATACAACAGATACTTTATCCTATATCTATACTTACTTATTGATCCAGAGGAAGGCAAACAAAAAACCCCATTAAGAGGAAAAATTAATTCCTTCCTGACTCCAAGAATTGGCAATCGGATTAATCCCTGGATCAACATCCTTCCCATGTATACTTATTTGGTATATACCATTCCCATCTAAAAAGATGTCCAACTTTTTTTGAACAAATCTATTGTATCTGCCATCACAGTCTCCATGGGTAATGAATTCCACATTGTAACTGCCCTTACTGTAAAGAACCCTTTCCTTTGTTGCTGGTGAAATTTCCTTTCCTCCAACCTTAAGGGATGGCCCCGAGTCCTTTGTACTGCCCGTGGGATGAATAGTTCTTTTGAAAGCTCCTTGTATTGTCCCCGAATATATTTGTATATAGTTATCATATCCCCTCTTAGACGCCTCTTTTCTAATGTATATAAATCTAATTTAGCTAGCCTCTCCTCATAAGTTAGAATGCCCATCCCCTTTATTAATTTGGTGACTCTTCTCTGCACTCTCTCTAGTTCCATAATGTCTTTTCTTAGGATTGGTGCCCAAAATTGTACTCCATATTCAAGGTGTGGTCTTACTAATGCTTTGTAAAGGGGCATAATTATGTTTACTTCCCTTCCATCCATTGCCCGTTTGATGCAAGATAAGATCTTGTTTGCCTTTGCAGCTACTGCATGACATTGGGCACTATTGCTAAGCCTGCTGTCTACAAGCACTCCTAAATCCTTCTCCATCAAGGATTCCCCCAATATATCTCCATTTAATTTGTAAGTCGCCTTTTTATTCTTGTATCCCAAATGCATAACCTTACATTTATCTGTATTAAACCTCATCTGCCATTTACCTGCCCACGTTTCCAGTATTTCAGAAATAGATCATACTACACTAGGAAACAGACTTCATTCAATTACACATCAGATTGAAGATGCCAACGAGATATGGGATCAATTTGTTACTTAAACATTGTCAAAGTATATTGTCTTTACTCGGAGGATGAGAAAGGAGGAGAGACGCTCTCACCACCGGTACGGCCATGCTAAAATTAGCTTGTATTCTGATAAAAGCCATTTCCCGGGAATTCTACACTCGGAAGTGTCCTGGGATTTTACATTGGGACTCTTATCCTTTATTTGAATCTAGCTAATTAGCTACGTTCCACCTCTGCAAATCGTACGGACAGTCCTGTCAGCACGATTATCACAGCTCGCCAGGCGCAGGGGATCTGGATGTATTTAGCGGTTGTCGGGACTAAAGGTGAACGAATTGCAGCTGCTCACCATTCTATTTCCTAAGCCAGAGCAGCACATAATAAAAGTACTTAAAAAAAAATGTTAAACCTAAAATAAAAACGCATTTACAAAACAAATTGCTATGTTACAACAACATTTTCGGAAACTGTTGGTCTTACTCTTTGGAGAGATGTTTTAAAGATATTCAAGACGATTTACATTCCTGAGATACTAAGTCCTAAAAACAGGGTTCTGTGGATGGATTAATATCTAGCAACATTTGGATATTATATCTATGTGTGTGTATATGTGTATATATATATATATATATATACATACATACATTACCCACAATTAAATATAGCCCCAAGGGCATTTTTAGGGAGCATTGCTGCTGTAAAAGGAACTTCCCTTTTGCGGAGCGACCTTCCTTCTGCGGAGTTGCATTGCCATGACAACACGGCGTCACGTTCTGTCGTGACGCTGCAGGGTGAGGGGCCCCGCTTCCGGCATGTCGTGTTGGGCTCTACCGATGGTAAAGCCCGCCCTGTCAACAGGTCAGGTATTAAGGATGTTCAGGCTTTGGCGCATGTAGTTCCATCATAATGGCTGAGCCACTGATTGGACCACTGATTGGGCCACCTGTGCTGAAACCGCGATGTCCTTCCTACCTGACCTGGTGAGGGCTCTCAGGACTGGAGTTGAGCGTCCCTGACATAGAGAATGTCTGTACCTGGTGATTATGTTAGAATGATGTCTCCGCTTTATAAGCCAGGACACGTATCTGAATACAGTATGCTGGTAATTTACATGTGTGTAATAAAGGCTTCGGATCCTCAGATGTCTCCCTCTTGTGGTGACTTATTGAATTGTCTGTTACAAGTGATGTATTTTTATTTGCTGTATGCTATACTGTCCAGAGTTATTGTCACTTTGTTAACCCCCATAACTTCTTTAATGTGTGTATGAAACATCTCCCAGCGTCACATTGCAAAGCCAGTAACAAAGCTTACACTGCGACCCAAAAGGTTGAAATAGCTGTCTGTGAGTAGGTTACTGGCTAGGCACTTTAACCCACGCTGTGCTGAAAAAGCTGTGAAATGTGGCAGTCATGAGCTTAGATCAGTGGTTTTCAACTTTTTTTTTGTTAAGGAACCCTAGAATTAGATAGTACAATTCTGGGGAGCCCCAACCCTCCAGTTTTCCCTTTCTTAAAAGGCTGAAGTCCACAACATATATTTTTACCTTTTGGGTTCTTTGCGGATGCTTAAAAGACTGAACTAGCGGTCACCCAGCAGCACAAGCGGCTCCGTCCAGCGGTCACCCAGCGGCTCCGTCCAGCGTTCACCCAGCGGCTCCGTTCAGCGGTCACCCAGCAGCACAAGCGGCTCCGTCCAGCGGTCACCCAGCGGCTCCATCCAGCGGTCACCCAGCGGCTCCGTCCAGCGTTCACCCAGCAGCACAAGCGGCTCTGTCCAGCGTTCACCCAGCAGCACAAGCGGCTCTGTCCAGCGGTCACCCAGCGGCTCCGTTCAGCGGTCACCCAGCAGCACAAGTGGCTCCATCCAGCGGTCACCCAGCGGCTCCGTTCAGCGGTCACCCAGCAGCACAAGCGGCTCCGTCCAACAGTCACCTAGCAGCACAAGCGGCTCTGTCCAGCGGTCACCCAGCGGCTCCGTCCAGCGGTCACCCAGCGGCTCCGTCCAGCGGTCACCCAGCGGCTCCGTTCAGCGGTCACCCAGCAGCACAAGCGGCTCCGTCCAACAGTCACCTAGCAGCACAAGCGGCTCTGTCCAGCGGTCACCCAGTGGCTCCGTCCAGCGTTCATCCAGCGGCTCTGTCCAGCAGTCACCCAGCGGCTCCGTTCAACGGTCACCCAGCAGCACAAGCGGCTCCGTCCAGCGGTCACCCAGCAGCAAAAGTGGCTCCGTCCAGTGGTCACCCAGCAGCACAAGTGGATTCATCCAGCGGTCACTCAGCAGCACAAGCGGCTCCGTCCAGTGGTCACCCAGCAGCACAAGCGGCTCCGTCCAGCGGTCACCCAGCAGCACAAGTGGCTCCGTCCAGCGGTCACCCAGCAGCACAAGCGTCTCCATCCAGCGGTCACCCAGCAGCACAAGCGGCTCCGTCCAGCGGTCACCCAGCACCACAAGCGGCTCCATCCAGCGGTCACCTAGCAGCACAAGCGGCTCCGTCCAGCGGTCACCTAGCAGCACAAGCGGCTCCGTCCAGCGGTCACCCAGCAGCACAAGCGGCTCCATCCAGCGGTCACCCAGCAGCACAAGCGGCTCGTCCAGCGGTCACCCAGCAGCACAAGCGGCTCGTCCAGCGGTCACCCAGCAGCACAAGCGGCTCGTCCAGCGGTCACCCAGCAGCACAAGCGGCTTGTCCAGCGGTCACCCAACAGCACAAGCGGCTCCAGCCCCCAGTGAAACGTAGAATAAACACAGGACTGCTAGGGGAGCGCCTGGGGAAGGGCTGGGGTAGCGGCAGGGGGAGCACCTGGGGAAAGGCTGGTGGGAGCGCCTGGGGAAAGGCTGGGGGAGCGCCTGCGGAAGGGCTGGGGTAGCGGCAGGGGGAGCGCCTGGGGAAAGGCTGATGGGAGCGCCTGCGGAAGGGCTGGGGAGGGCTGGGGGAGCACCTGCGGAAGGGCAAGGGGAGCGCCTGGGGAAAGGCTGGGGGAGCGCCTGGACAAGTGTCCCGAGCAGCCAAGTGTTAGGGGCGGCCAACACTAGAAATTGGGCCCTCCTACTGGGCGTGTAGAGCCCCCCTGTCCACCACTCAAGAACCACTTTACCCCATCCCCCCTCAACTACTAAACCTGTACCCAGGCTCCAGGTCGACACTACGCTGGGCCGCGGGAAAGCTGTCGGCGGTCCTGAATAAACATATATATTGTGCTGTAGTCTTGCAATGAAAGTCCTAATTAAAACACACAGTATATATTAGAAGTAGATGAGCATTTTCTGAAAGTTTCCATGTGCACAGATACTGAATTCTGCCGGCACCAGAGCTGTGGATAAAGAGCTCACCGAGCCGCATTGCCGATCAGTGGCAATGTCCCATGAAGAGCTCACCGAGCCGCATTGCCGACCGGTGGCAATGTCCCATGAAGAGCTCACCGAGCCGCATTGCCGATCGGTGGCAATGTCCCATGAAGAGTTCACCGAGCCGCATTGCCGATCGGTGGCAATGTCCCATGAAGAGCTCACCGAGCCGCATTGCCGACCGGTGGCAATGTCCCATGAAGAGCTCACCGAGCCGCATTGCCGATCAGTGGCAATGTCCCATGAAGAGCTCACCGAGCCGCATTGCCGACCGGTGGCAATGTCCCATGAAGAGCTCACCGAGCCGCATTGCCGATCAGTGGCAATGTCCCATGAAGAGCTCACTGAGCCGCATTGCCGATCAGTGGCAATGTCCCATGAAGAGCTCACCGAGCCGCATTGCCGATCAGTGGCAATGTCCCATGAAGAGCTCACCGAGCCGCATTGCCGATCAGTGGCAATGTCCCATGAAGAGCTCACCGAGCCGCATTGCCGATCAGTGGCAATGTCCCATGAAGAACGGTGAAGCTGGTGGGAGGACAGAAGAATCTTATTGTTTTTTTCCCATCATGTCTGAAATCGGATTTGCCGGACGAGCGAAAATGTTTTCTCCGGTTCGGTGGAAAACTGCGCAGCGTTTTCCTGAAAGGGAATTCATGGCCGAGGACATTAAAGGCACGTTTGTCTGTGTCTCGCGGTAGAAGGGATACATTTTTGGTTATATTGTAGGCACACCAGAGTGACACAACGATCTCGTCCTACCACGCCCAACACTGTGTTTTTAAATCTGATGCTCTGTTCAGGAGATATAAGCGTTATAGTGCATATCCGGGAGGTTAAAATGGAGGCTGGTGATTTAAGAAAGTAATGATTTTTAACACACAGTTAATCTCATATAGGCTTCTGGGGGGGATTGCTGATTTAAAGCAGCAGTCACACCCTAAAATGGGTATTGATTTTTTACACAATTGAAACCAGGGGGTCCCCCGAAACTGAATCGCGTTATTTTTAGCGCCGGGGAACTCCCGGCCATTCATTAGGAAGCAGCAGCGTCATCCGCTGCAAATTACTTTGGCCCTCGGTATGGTGGCCATTTTGTATCGCCCAAGAGAGCGGAAACACGGACGCCAAAACTACGTTAAAAATGGACTAGGAGGAGCCCGGATAAAACAAATTCTCGGTGCTGTGCTAGAGCAATGCCTTATACAGAGATCCGCCTCCTGCTTTATACAGGGACCTGCCTTATATACAGAGACCTGCCTCCTGCCTTATACAGAGCTCCGTCTCCTGCCTCATACAGGGCCCCGTCTCCTGCCTTATATAGAGACTCGCCTCTTGCCTTATACAGGGACCTGCCTTATACAGAGACCTGCCTCCTGCCTTATACAGAGCCCCGTCTCCTGCCTTACACAGAGACCCGCCTCCTGCCTTATACAGAGACCCACCTCCTGCCTTATACAGAGACCCGCCTCCTGCCTTATACAGAGACCCGCCTCCTGCCTTATACAGAGACCCGCCTCCTGCCTTATACAGGGGCCCGCCTCCTGCCTTATACAGGGGCCCGCCTCCTGCCTTATACAGAGGCCCACCTCCTGCCTTATACAGGGGCACGCCTCCTGCCTTATACAGGGGCCCACCTCCTTCTTATACAGAGGCCCGCCTCCTGCCTCATACAGAGGCCCGCCTCCTGCCTTATACAGAGTCTCGCCTCCTGCCTTATACAGAGACCTGCCTCCTGCCCTATACAGAGGCCCGCCTCCTTATACAGGGACTCGTCTCCTGCCCTATACAGAGGCAGAAGCCGTCAGTCCCATATATTTCCCATATTAACCATATCACTGTAGTAAGTTGCTCTGTTCCTAGATGGAACCGGTCAATATTAAGGAAGAGGTCTTCTGCTGTATGACACCTTCCAACGCTGGAAGACGCCTTACTGCCCATTAACGTGTGTGTCTTACTGCGGAAGGCTGCTTAGTAAACCCGGCCCAGTCCCCGGAGCTCAGGGACACGTGTTTCTCTGTAGTACAATGTGTTCGATGCGGGACTTTGAGTGTTGGCTTTTTACTTGTGAATCAGTCTTGAATCCCAGCCAGATGAAAGCTGACTCAGAGACAGACACAGACAGCTCTGTTTGTTCCCAGCTACGACTTTGCTTACACTTTGTGGCATACTTTCTCCCGCCCCACCAAATAACGCAGAAACATCAGGGTCTATGAATGAACCTCTGAAGAAGGATAATAATTCTGCTTGCGTTGTTAAAAACAGCAATTCCTCCAAGGGCCAAAGTGTACTAATGGCAGTAACAGTGTTAGTGGGTCAGTCCCTCCTTGGGCCAAAGTGTACTAATGGCAGTGACAGGGTTAAGGGGTCGTCCCTCCGAGAGGCAAATTGTACTAATGGCAGTGACAGGGTTAGTGGGTCAGTCCCTCCTAGGGGCAAATTGTACTAATGGCAGTGACAGGGTTAAAGGGCCAGTCCCTCCGAGAGGCAAATTGTACTAATGGCAGTGACAGGGTTAAGGGGTCGTCCCTCCGAGAGGCAAAATGTACTAATGGCAGTGACGATGTTATCTCTCCAGCTACGGGGGATTGCACCTTTAATATAGAATATTCTTGTATATCTCCTGATCTGGGGGTCCCACAGATAAGATTTGCTGTAACCATATGACCAGCAGCCACCAAAAAACAGAACCATGGCAATGTCCCTCTTTATACAGTCCATACAGAGACACTCCTGGTGGCCATTTTTATTTGGACTGTATCAGGAACTTTCTCCGGACTCTGGCGTGTCCATGTGATAGGAAATAAGACATACCAGCCATTGTGATGTTGGAAGAACATTCTCAGGATGCGGGTCCCTGGAGGTGCAATTCTGCCTCAAATCCGCTCGGAACGAAACCCATCTTACAGAGGCAGCTAATTGTAAACATCAAAGGACTTCCACGTTGTGGCTTTTCCCTGTATGATGGAAACTCAGTAGTTGCCATTTCCTCTCCCAGAATCCTTTGCTTGTCCCGTCCTCCCTGTTGATTGGCTCTCCCACCCAAGTGAGGGCAGTGACATCAGCAGACTACAAATAGTGCTGCATCTGATGCTGTCTGCCATGTTGTTCTATCCCATGAAGTAGCGGATTTCAAAGGGACTTTTTCCTATGGATTCCCCTGTTCCGTATGGCGAGGTGGGGGGTGATGAGCTGTTTATACAGGAACGGATATTAGTGTTTCGGTATCTGCGCCTCACCCACACTTTCCCCATATTGAGTAAGGCGGTGAACATATAGCAGTAGCAAGTCTAACAAGTTAATTATAAGTACTTAGCACCTTTTTCTTCAAAGCAACAATCGGCCTTGCTCGCGATTTGTTTTCTTTTCCAGGTACCTAATCTTGTAAACCAGGGGACCCCCAGAGATTGGGGAACCACATATGGGCTCCATTTCTGGGGGAATTACTGCTTCAAATACAGAGACATACTCGTCACGCTCTGCGATAAAACTATATGTAACCGACCTCAGAAAATTCTTGGGGGAGGAGGGGGGGGGGGGGGGCTGGAGATTTTGTAGGTTTTTGTAGCCTTTCCAGTGCTATTTTTATTTATTTTTATTTTTTTCCACAAAAAGGTTTTTATTAGGTTACAGTACATTGCATACATTGTCCACCAACCCGCTGTCTTTCTTTAATGTACCTAAACCCAATTTTTTATTTTTCCAACGTCCTCCGTCTAGACAAAGACATACCGGGTGAACCAACTCACATACCTAACGAACAACACAGACACAGAGGGGGGTGGGAGAGGGGGGGGGGAGCACAGAGCCTTACGTGTGTTCACCAACTCTACTCTTGCCTCTCCTCTGCTATGCAGAGCTGCCTCCAGTTGTGGCGACCCTATTTACCGTCTTCCCTACCGGTACCCCTTCTACGTGTTGTCTGTACTGTCACTTCGCAGGAGAATGCATCTTGGTGTATTATGGCATGATGGTGGTGGCATTCACCCCGGGGATGTCTGAGTGGTCCAGCCACTTGGTCCAGACTTTGAGGAAATTTGTGCCGGTGTCGTTGACCAGACTTGTCAACTGTTCCATCCGGCAAATATACCAGATTCTGTTCCGAATTTTTGTAATTGTGGGTAAGTCTGGGAGCTTCCACAGAGCTGCGAGTTCGCACCGCGTGGCTGCTGCAAAATGTGCAATCAGTTTTTGTGCCGGTCTGCCTATTCCCCGAGTGCGCCTGCCCAGCAGGAACAACCAAGGGTCCAGGGGGACCGACTGTCCGAGAATACTCGTTAGCCAATCTTGGATTTCCTCCCATAAAGGAGCCACTTTGGGGCAACCCCACAGCATGTGAAGCAAGTCTGCCTGTTCCCCACATTGTTTTGGGCACAATGGGGGGTAACCTTTGACAAACTTTGCTAATCGTGTAGGGGTGAGGTACCACCTCATTAGGACTTTATATGCATTCTCCTTCAAGGTGGTGCATATGGAGCTTTTCGCTGCTGCCAGTACTATAGTGGATCAGTCTTTGTCTTCTAATGTCTCCCCTAAGTCCATTTCCCATTTGATTCTATAGTTAAGTTTAGTGTCAACGTCCTGCCTTGGACTGACCACCTCTCTGTAGATCCGAGATGTGAGTCCCGTGGTGTCCGTGCCTCTGGAACACAGCTGCTCAAAATTTGTTCGCTGGGGGCGCTTGGAAATTTTCGTGTAAAATGCTCTCACCTGGAGGTATCTAAAAAATTCAGAATTAGGCATCTCTGTTTCTGATCGAATTTGTTCGAATGTTTTGTGATTGATTGGCCTCCCTCCAGGTGTAGTAGCCTTGTGAGGCCTTTTGCTTTCCAGACCGCTAGGTTCTTGCATAACATACCCGGAGCGAAATCAGGGTTCCCCATAATCGGGGTCATAAATGTGTGCTGGGTTGTTAGGGCACACTTGTGTTTGGTGTTCTCCCAAGTTGCCAACGAGCTATTCACTGCGGCCAACGGCTCACTCAAGGTCTTATATACCTTTTTTGGTAGCCAAATTAGGTCTTGTAGCTCTACGGGGTCACAGCATGCTGTTTCTAACTCAACCCATCGTCGCAGGCTAGGATGCATGTGCCACTGAATAATTTGGGTTAATTGGGCCGCTTTGAAGTACGATATCAAGCAAGGTACCCCTAATCCTCCTCTAACTGTTGGCCTAGTGAGAATGCTAGTTTTTATACGTGGCTTTTTATTACCCCAGACGAATTTCACCATAGAGGACTGTAAGCGGAGGATGTCGTCTCTGATCACTTGTATCGGAAGGGTCTGGAAAAGATACAAGATTCGGGGGAGGAGATTCATCTTAAGGCACTGGATCCTGCCGATCCATGAAATTGTGTGGCCTGACCAGATCCGTAGATCCTCCTTCAGAGTCCTAATTAGCCTGGGGTAGTTGGCTTTGTAGAGGGCATTGTACTCCTTGGTTATATAGATCCCTAAATATTTAATGGAGGAGGCTTGCCATTTGAAATTAAAATTCAATTCGATTAATTTTTCTGTGACCTTTGGCAGGTTTATATTTAAGGCTTCTGATTTTGTCTGATTAATTTTGAAACCCGAGATCTTATTAAATTCGTCTAGCAAGCTGAAGACATTTGGCAGGGAGGTAAGGGGTTTAGATAACATTAGTATAATGTCATCTGCATACAGGGCCACTTTGTGTGACTGATCCTTGATCTGTATACCTGCTATGTCGGGGGAGTTGCGGATGTGTGCCGCCAGGGGTTCTATACATAATGCAAAAATAAGTGGGGACAGGGGCCATCCCTGCCTGGTGCCACTCTTTATTGGGAAATCTTCCGACGGGAAGCCCTGGTGTCTGACCTTCGCCTTCGGTTCCCTATAGAGAGCCAGAATAGCGCCCAACATTCTCCCTCCTAACTCTCAGCGTCTCTGTGAGATAGGGCCAATCTATGCGGTCGAAGGCCTTTTCAGCATCCAGACTCAATGCCATAGACGGGATACGTTTTCTATGTGCCAAATCAATTAGGTCTATTATCCGTCTAGTATTGTCTGTAGCTTGCCTCCCGCATATAAACCCTACTTGATCGGGGTGGACCAGCTTAGGCATAACTGAATTCAGACGGTTAGCCAGTAATTTCGAAAAAAAATTGTCCGAGTTGATGAGGGATATTGGCCGGTAGCTTTTACAGTCAGCTGGGTCCTTCCCAGGTTTGGGGATCACTGTTATAGACGCTTGGAGCATCTGGCTAGGGATAGGGGCACCATCTAGCTATTTTTATTTTTTACATCAGATGTTTCATTCAGGAGATAGATTTGTTTGAAATATTAGGTGCCCGGGAGGTTAAAATGGCCTCCCCCTCAGAGGTTGAAAATTTAAAAAAAAATTAAATACTATAACGAGCAGGAGGTGCTCAGGGGGCAAGATAAGAGGGGGATTCTGCTTTAACGATGTTTGAATCCTGCTAAGAACCCAAATGACGTTTGTAGTAAATGATTTCAGTAGCCGCGTTTGCCCGACGCGCGGTACTGCCGCTTTAAGTAACGATAAGTCCATCTTTCCTGTCTCAGGGATACTGGGGGAGACTAAGTTGCCGCTTCATGGAATGTGGATTGGAAACGCTGGCACCTGAAGTTGGAACGGATTAACTGCTCAGTAGGAATGTTCCGATCCGACTTTGTTTTCCTGTCTGACGTCACCGGACGATTCCGAGACGTCTGGGTCCTGATTGCAAATCCGAAGATGCACATACCAGTCCCATTTTCAGCTGCTTAATGATGGCGTGTTACGTCTGTGTGGTGTTATACGGAGTATTCACTTATACACAGGGGCGCTCAACTCCAGTCCCAAAAACCCCCTCAACAGGTCAGGTTTTCAGGATATCCCTGCTTCAGCACAGGTGGCTCAATCAGTAGCTCAGTTGAAGTCTGAGTCACCTGTGCTGAAGCAGGGATATCCTGAAAACCCGACCTGTTGGCGGATCTTGGGGAGTGGAGTTGAGCGCCCCTGGCGTATAACACAGCAGCGTACTGCACAGTAACAATAACATTAGAATATATTGCTACGGTGAGGACGGGTTCATGCCAAAAGTGCGCCTGTCCTGTTCTATACTCTCATCGGAGCCACGGCTTCATGCCAGAAGTGCGCCTGCCCTGTTCTATACTCTCACCGGAGCCACGGCTTCATGCCAGAAGTGCGCCTGCCCTGTTCTATACTCTCACCGGAGCCACGGCTTCATGCCAGAAGTGCGCCTGCCCTGTTCTATACTCTCACCGGAGCCACTGCTTCATGCCAGAAGTGCGCCTGTCCTGTTGTATACTCTCACCAGAACCAGAGTACAATGGTTCTGTCTCAGACTCACTGGGGCGTAATGAGCTTCCCAGGCACACAGGGTCCTTCTTTTTAGCTTCTGTAAACTTTATTGGAGAACGACAGATAACAAAAAGGGAGACTTGGGGGGGAGCAAAATAAGGGCAAGGGGAAAGCTGTCTCAGGGATAACCGTGAGAGAGGTGATACTTACTAGCCTGCTGGCTTATTCTGTCCCAACCTGTTCTAATTAGAGAACTAATACATATAAGGGGAGGGGGAGAGAGGGGGCTCTGCCTGAGCAAACTCTTGTGGAACACACAGTGATATCAGACAGAAGGGAGCAGCCCGAGGATATCACCCCCTCCCAGGTCTCAGCTCAGCGTGCGGGACATACGTGAAAACTCTCAATGTATTACTTCCTGGTAAAACATTTTATAAATAAATATTAACTTCAAACATGATTATAAAATACTTATTGGCTTCAGATTTTGGTAAGCAAAGGCCCATTAACCCTGTCACTGCCATTAGTACACTTTGCCCCTCGGAGGGACTGACCCTTTAACTCTGTCACTGCCATTAGTACACTTTGCCCCTCGGAGGGACTGACCCTTTAACTCTGTCACTGCCATTAGTACACTTTGCCCCTAGGAGGGACTGACCCATTAACCCTGTCACTGCCATTAGTACACTTTGCCCCTCGGAGGGACTGACCCCTTAACCCTGTCACTGCCATTAGTACACTTTGCCCCTAGGAGGGACTGACCCCTTAACCCTGTCACTGCCATTAGTACACTTTGCCCCTAGGAGGGACTGACCCTTTAAGGTGCCTCAGTGACATACACATGACATCTTATTAGCTGACACCCGGCATTAAGTGTAGTTACTAAAGGCGTTGGCGAGTGTGTGATATTGTTACCTAATCTCTTTAGGCTCTTTGTAAACGGTTGTATTAAAAGATAAAGTCTGTTATTTCACTGTTACTTGTAAAGAACAATATTTATCGGAAATAAAGGGACATATAGAAAATAGAAACATACTGATCTGTGTACCAGATGCAAATCACACTGTCAGGGCGACTGAACTTCCTAAGGAACTCCAATACATTGATAAGGTTTTTTTTAGGCCCGTTACCCCTTAGGGCAGGGGTGTGCTCTGCACTGCGCCCCCATGCCTGCCAACCCCAGCGCTCGCTCTGCCCCGTTTGCGCAGCCCAGCCTTAGGATACCCTTATTGCTGGGGTGGCCAAAGCCAGTCCTCCGGGGCCACTAACAGGTCAAGTATTGGGGATATCTCTGCTTCAGCACAGGTGGCTCAATCAAGCCTTACGCGCATTACACATCACACACGCATTACACGTATCACATAGGCATCACACATGCATCACATCGTAGCCAGAAGACTCACATACATCACACGCCACACACGCCACACACGCCACACACGCCACACACATCACGTGTTTGCCTGATCAAAATGAAGGCTGCTAAGCGGAGATAAAAGGCCCTGATCAGATAAATGACGGATGGAAGGTTTTCTGGGTCTGTCCCAAGAAGTGATGTGTTATCTGGGAGAGAGACAGAGAGGAGGAAGAGGTCGTCACACTCGGTGACAAAGGCAATGGTATAGAAATATATTACACACACGCACATATATATATATATATATACGTGTGTGTAATATATTTCTATACCATTGTCTTTGTCACCGAGTGTGTGTGTGTATATATATATATATATTGTGACATAGTCCAAAGATGTTAGGCAGCTTTCTGCCCCATTTTAGGTCAGAAAGTGCAGGAATAGTTAAAAATGATCCGTTCCACAGCTTCCCATTATCTCAGGCAGCTGGATAGAAAATCCAGACCACAGATTACAATGGCTCTAGTTCTCCCTCACCTGCTCTTCTAATCACATGCACAGGTATTTAGAGCAGAGAGGTTTTGCATTTCACTCTCTCTCCTTAGAGCCTGGAGGCTGGGGGTATCGCTGCTCCCCGGTATCCAGTTTCGGGGTGGACGGCCCCTCCAAGTATCACAGTACCAGAGGATTTGCCTGGACACTTGGGACCGAGTTCCCACCACGAACAGATAAGACAAAACAAATGGTTATTGCTGTTTCTAAAAGACTATGCTGTATCTAGTGACCCTAAATGAGAGAGCATTGTTTTAAGCTGGGGAACCAGGTTAGTTGGCCAGCAGCTGTAAGAGAGAGTGATTCTGATGTGTAGTTAGATCCCTGAAAGTTATAGGATTTTGTTTATATGATTTTGGTTTTATTTCTTAAAAATAACAGTGTGGGAAATATTGTAACACTGAAATGTGTGAACTGCAGAATGAAAGTATCTGAGTACCTCTAACCTTCACATGTTAAAGCTGCAGTACCTTACTTGGATGAAAATAAAGCAGGCAGAAGCCTGACTTAAGCAGCATAATACTTTGCATGATCCTGTTTTTTGTATAAATAACCCTAGAAGACTGTGTCGGGAAGAACCCAGACAGACGTCAGCGCTACAAAAGAGGGGCTTTTGTTACAATATATATATATACTGTGTGTGTATACAGCATGTATACGAAACAATAGAAGTCGTGCCCGGGTGCGTTACAGTGAACAAGTCCTAATTATTGTGCTGTTAGCGAAATGCTCACAGGAACTTTTGAAAAAACAAAGGGATTTATTTAGTAAATCAACGTGTCGACCCAATGAGATTCTGTATGTAATAGGACCGAAAAGTTCCTGTGAGTGCTTTGTCTCTGTCTGTCTCTGTCTGTCTCTGTCTGTCTCTGTCTGTCTCTGTCTGTCTCTGTCTGTCTCTGTCTGTCTCTGTCTGTCTCTGTCTGTCTGTCTCTGTCTCTCTCTCCATCCCCATTGGTAGAAATGCAGAGATAATGGTTAAACCTCTCCTATTCTCCCCTTTATAGTGATTATGTTGCATTGTATTAAGCAACTGGGCATCTTTATACAATCCCATCATCCTACAGCCCTCGCCTTGGACAACTAGCTCTATGTATCATAATAATGTTATACTTTTTAACATTTGCAGCCACGCCCAGCAAATATAACTAATTATCCTGTCCTATGTAGTGGATTTTAGGGCAATACCTTCGGGCATTGGGATCAGACAATGTAATTATTAAGTGCGGCCCAGCAATAAGTATTGGGTTTCTCCTCTTGTCTGTGAGAAGTACATGACTCGCTTTAAACCCTGTACACGTAAATTCTATATGTGCACAATAAATATTATTATATTATTCAGTAGTTAGCAGCGGTTTATACCAGTAAATATCTGATCTGAATAGCGATTGTTGAACTGTCTGACTAATCACTAGTTTCTGTATCGTTGTTCTGGTCTTACAATGTTGATCAGCAAAATGAACCAATTTTGCAACTAGGTACCTCACTCAGAAATCTCACTGAGATTTGGAGGTTCAGGACCCCAAAAATTGTCCCTTTGATTGAAAAGTGCTAAAAACTCTGAGTGAAACGGCACGGCAGTCTGCGAGACTCGTAGACACAAGCTTGTTTTATGAGACTGCTGATGCGAGACGTTAGCGAGACTCCCAGAAAATCAGTAAATAGTGACCATGTCTGATTCCCACACGTATGTGCTGTGTGATACCCACACGTATGTGCTGTCTGATTCCCACACGTATGTGCTGTGTGATTCCCACACGTATGTCCTGTGTGATTAATGCCGAATAATTTAATTGTAAAGACAAGAGGCTTAGTCATCTTTCAAATATTTGCAGCTGAGACAGAAATCTTTGTCTGTTATTGAAATATGTTGAAAATACAATATGTGGTTATAGTTGAACTGAAAATGACCTGATAATAAGGAGTAAGGATTTGAATACTGGCCGGGTTTTGGTCACATGAAATTCCACCATATATGTTACCCGTTATCTCGTTAATTGGTGTAAATTGGGAAGTTTGGGCACGTCATACTGTAGTTTAGTAATGATGCTTAAGTTTGTAAGATTTTCCCTGATGGGTGGTGTCAGGAACTCGGGGTGCTGCAATGTTTTGGGGGCCTCTCTTGCAGCCAAAGTGTTAAATATCCCGTATATTGGCGATTTAAGGACATTGAACCCAGGTTTTTTTTTTTAGCTTGATGTGTCCCTTAAAATCAGGGCTCGAAAAACCCACTTGATCACTCGCCCAGAATGGGAGGGAAATTGGGGGTGATTTGTGGAACTGAATGACACGCAGCACACACACGTGCATGCAGCACGCACGGACATTCAAACACACAGCACACACACACATGCAGCACACATGCAGCACACACACACCACATGCACACACAGCCAGTATTTCATACTAGTAATCATTTGGAAAGTTAGTGACAGAGCAGCGCATAAAATAGTTTTTCTCTGACTCTTAAACAAATAAAACAAGTTTGTTGCTATGTGTCTGAATGCTAAATGTTCTGCATTTCTGTTTAATGTTGGGAGCATTTTTATAGATTTTGAGCATTACGGAACAGACATGAGTAACAATACCCAAACATGGTTTATTTTTTCCATAGTCTGGTTTGGGCACTTTTGGAAGCGGTTTCAATGAGTTGGATTTGTTTCATGTTAGAAGCTGGTAATTGCAATTTTCATTGAGTGTGGTCATATTTGTTTTCATGAATAAGGTAGCCACAAGTTTGGAAGAGGTAATGCACTTTTAATAAAGCAGTATTTCCTCCAAATTAGCGGTTTGGGGATAAACATTGCATTTTTATTTATTTAAAAAAAAAAATTGTTTTGTTATTCTATACTCATTAGGAATTATATATATTCTAACCTGCAAAACACACACACACACACACACACACACACACACACACACACACACACACACACACACACACACACACACACACACACACACACACACACACACACACACACACACACACACAGTAAAACACACACACACACACACACACACACACACACACACACACACACACACACACACACACACACACACACACACACACACACACACACACACACACACACAGTAACACACACACACACACACACACACACACACAGTAACACACACACACACACACACACACACACACACACACACACACACACACACACACACACACACACACACACACACACACACACACACACACACACACAGTAACACACACAGTAACACACACACACACACACACAGTAACACACACACACACACACACAGTAACACACACACACACACACACAGTACCTTCGCTCCCAACATACACACAAAAAGCGTACGTCACGTGCACATGCGTTCACACAGGCGCGTACGCCCGCACCTACTGTAGGACAAGCCTTAGTCATTAAAATGACTTTGAGCTTTCCCTTTTTGGTGTGCTTCGTTACTGCGTTTTAATTATCTCTTTACCCTGACCAGGTTTTTTCTTTTCGTCGCCATTTTTCCGACCCTTCCGTTTCTAGACCCTTTTTTGGGACTATTAGTAATTTGGGACTCTAGTTTTTTTCTCTCTAGCGAAGAAACGCCGTTTCTTGCAGCAGATTTGAACTTTTACAAAAAGATGGACCATTTTCAGGGAAAACGGAAATCCCACTGAACCTTATTGTGAGGAAATCTTCTAAAATAAACACACAGTGAGATCTTATCTCTCATCGCATATCGACTCCCGTTGTAACCAAGCTTCGACACTTCAGCAGCTTACAAAATATTATCTTGTAAGTAAATAAAGCAGCTTGCGATGCATCGTACAGACGGGGCGTGCGGGCCTGGAGCGGGTCTGAGCGAGGCGCCTGCAGTTAGGAGATATCAGTCTGTGTGCAGTTCTCTGATTTTATTATCTGCTTTAGATCTCTTGTCTGACACTTTGTAGATGTTCTGGCTTTTGGAGAAAGCTGGCTTTGTACACAGACCCATTTCCAACGGTTTACTGGCAAAAAAGAAAGGTACGGTTTATCCTCGGCATTAACCAATGTCGGTAACAGTGTTAAGGGTTTTCATTTGAGCGCCTGAAACAAAACAGAGAAGAAGCCTGTTGCATTAGTGTCTCTAAATATTACAGTTAGTTTGTAAACGTGGAATCTATATAATTAAGTATTTTTAAAGTTGGCCTGTAAACACGCTGAGCTGGGAGGGGCGATTCCTTCTGTCTGATATCTCTGTGTGTTCCATCAAGAGTCTGCACAGGCAAAGCCCGCTCTCCCGCTCCCCTTATCTTATTATTGGCTCTCTGATAAGGACAGGGTGGGATAAGGGAAAGAAAACGCTTGGTTGTATACCGACGCCCCTAAGAAATGCAATTTGTATTTAATATCCAGAAAAACAACAGAAGCCAGTTAGATTATTTCTCAGGAAAGGTTCTTGAGACGGCCACGTGATACTGCACATTTATCAGGAAAGGTTCTTGAGACGGCCACGTGATACTGCACATTTATCAGGAAAGGATCTTGAGACGGCCACGTGATACTGCACATTTATCAGGAAAGGATCTTGAGACGGCCACGTGATACTGCACATTTATCAGGAAAGGTTCTTGAGACGGCCACGTGATATTGCACATTTATCAGGAAAGGTTCTTGAGACGGCCACGTGATACTGCACATTTATCAGGAAAGGTTCTTGAGACGGCCACGTGATACTGCACATTTATCAGGAAAGGACCTTGAGACGGCCACGTGATATTGCACATTTATCAGGAAAGGACCTTGAGACGGCCACGTGATACTGCACATTTATCAGGAAAGGACCTTGAGACGGCCACGTGATATTGCACATTTATCAGGAAAGGTTCTTGAGACGGCCACGTGATACTGCACATTTATCAGGAAAGGTTCTTGAGACGGCCACGTGATACTGCACATTTATCAGGAAAGGTTCTTGAGACGGCCACGTGATACTGCACATTTATCAGGAAAGGTTCTTGAGACGGCCACGTGATACTGCACATTTATCAGGAAAGGTTCTTGAGACGGCCACGTGATACTGCACATTTATCAGGAAAGGTTCTTGAGACGGCCACGTGATACTGCACATTTATCAGGAAAGGTTCTTGAGGCGGCCACGTGATACTGCACATTTATCAGGAAAGGTTCTTGAGACGGCCACGTGATACTGCACATTTATCAGGAAAGGTTCTTGAGACGGCCACGTGATACTGCACATTTATCAGGAAAGGTTCTTGAGGCGGCCACGTGATACTGCACATTTATCAGGAAAGGACCTTGAGACGGCCACGTGATACTGCACATTTATCAGGAAAGGTTCTTGAGACGGCCACGTGATACTGCACATTTATCAGGAAAGGACCTTGAGACGGCCACGTGATACTGCACATTTATCAGGAAAGGACCTTGAGACGGCCACGTGATACTGCACATTTATCAGGAAAGGACCTTGAGACGGCCACGTGATACTGCACATTTATCAGGAAAGGACCTTGAGACGGCCACGTGATACTGCACATTTATCAGGAAAGGACCTTGAGACGGCCACGTGATACTGCACATTTATCAGGAAAGGTTCTTGAGACGGCCACGTGATACTGCACATTTATCAGGAAAGGTTCTTGAGACGGCCACGTGATACTGCACATTTATCAGGAAAGGTTCTTGAGACGGCCACGTGATACTGCACATTTATCAGGAAAGGTTCTTGAGACGGCCACGTGATACTGCACATTTATCAGGAAAGGACCTTGAGACGGCCACGTGATACTGCACATTTATCAGGAAAGGTTCTTGAGACGGCCACGTGATACTGCACATTTATCAGGAAAGGACCTTGAGACGGCCACGTGATACTGCACATTTCTCAGGAAAGGTTCTTGAGACGGCCACGTGATACTGCACATTTATCAGGAAAGGTTCTTGAGACGGCCACGTGATACTGCACATTTATCAGGAAAGGTTCTTGAGACGGCCACGTGATACTGCACATTTATCAGGAAAGGTTCTTGAGACGGCCACGTGATACTGCACATTTATCAGGAAAGGTTCTTGAGACGGCCACGTGATACTGCACATTTATCAGGAAAGGTTCTTGAGACGGCCACGTGATACTGCACATTTATCAGGAAAGGTTCTTGAGACGGCCACGTGATACTGCACATTTATCAGGAAAGGTTCTTGAGACGGCCACGTGATACTGCACATTTATCAGGAAAGGTTCTTGAGACGGCCACGTGATACTGCACATTTATCAGGAAAGGTTCTTGAGACGGCCACGTGATACTGCACATTTATCAGGAAAGGTTCTTGAGACGGCCACGTGATACTGCACATTTATCAGGAAAGGTTCTTGAGGCGGCCACGTGATACTGCACATTTATCAGGAAAGGTTCTTGAGGCGGCCACGTGATACTGCACATTTATCAGGAAAGGTTCTTGAGGCGGCCACGTGATACTGCACATTTCTCAGGAAAGGTTCTTGAGACGGCCACGTGATACTGCACATTTATCAGGAAAGGTTCTCTAGTATATACCGTTGGAAACATCTGTGTTATATTTATAGCAGAAGTACCCTGTGATCCCAGGGGAAGGGAAGGTTTCTTTAGGACATCAGGAGTCGTCTGTTTCACTGACATCAGCAGAAATTAAACCTGGAACATCTGCTCGTTCAGTGCAGGAAAAAGAGTCGCGGAGACACCGCGTTCAAATGTGCGAGGAACAAATCATACGGCACATTTATCAGGAAAGGACCTTGAGACGGCCACGTGATACTGCACATTTCTCAGGAAAGGTTCTTGAGATGGCCACGTGATACTGCACATTTATCAGGAAAGGTTCTTGAGACGGCCACGTGATACTGCACATTTATCAGGAAAGGACCTTGAGACGGCCACGTGATACTGCACATTTATCAGGAAAGGTTCTTGAGACGGCCACGTGATACTGCACATTTATCAGGAAAGGTTCTTGAGACGGCCACGTGATACTGCACATTTATAAGGAAAGGTTCTTGAGACGGCCACGTGATACTGCACATTTATCAGGAAAGGTTCTTGAGACGGCCACGTGATACTGCACATTTATCAGGAAAGGTTCTTGAGACGGCCACGTGATACTGCACATTTATCAGGAAAGGTTCTTGAGACGGCCACGTGATACTGCACATTTATAAGGAAAGGTTCTTGAGACGGCCACGTGATACTGCACATTTATCAGGAAAGGTTCTTGAGACGGCCACGTGATACTGCACATTTATAAGGAAAGGTTCTTGAGACGGCCACGTGATACTGCACATTTATCAGGAAAGGTTCTTGAGACGGCCACGTGATACTGCACATTTATCAGGAAAGGTTCTCTAGTATATACCGTTGGAAACATCTGTGTTATATTTATAGCAGAAGTACCCTGTGATCCCAGGGGAAGGGAAGGTTTCTTTAGGACATCAGGAGTCGTCTGTTTCACTGACATCAGCAGAAATTAAACCTGGAACATCTGCTCGTTCAGTGCAGGAAAAAGAGTCGCGGAGACACCGCGTTCAAATGTGCGAGGAACAAATCATACGGCAGCATTGCAAGATTAAAGAGAGTAGCCGCCATTTTTATTCCCCGGTAATAATCGCGGGAACCAGGGGCTAAAGTAACGAGCAGAGGAACTGCTCCTTTAAAGCTGCAATTTAAAATATTTATATTGTAAACCTAGAATGAGTTAAAACTAGGAAGGTGTGCGAGGCTCTAGTCCTGCGCCCCGGGAAATCTGCCGGAGCCCCCGGGAACTTTCATTTTCTTAAATGTATGTAGTGAGAATTAATTTAATTAAAGAATTGGTTCTAAAAGCATTTATAAATTATTGGGTAATATTAACAGAGGTTTTGCAAATATTATTTAAAGATTATTAATAAAGCTATTTTGTGTTTGTTTGCATCTCATTATTATCCATCCAGCTTGAAACGTTTTCAGAAGAGCTTTGTATGTGAGCAGTAATAGCACAAAATGTGTGTATATGACGCCCATTCCAAGGGGCGTCTCTGGGGCCGCGGTGTGCGGATTTCTGGGGTGCTGCGCGGCAGTCACAGCGACCCCGCGCTCTAAATTAAATGCCGGGGGAGGCGTGAGGCCTCTGTAACTCGCTTACCTGTTTTCTGCCGGGTCTTCGGTGACGTGTCGCCAAGGCAACGCGCCGCCAAGGCAACGCGCCGCCAAGGCAACGCGCGTGAAATGATGTGGCGGGGTCACGTGACGTCACATGACAGGAGAATGCCGGCTTTCATTTTGCTTTTGAAGCGCAGAGACCGCTTATGTGGAGTTACAGTAATCTCACAGACAGTCTTTGAAGAGAGTGCTAAGGTAGGGGTCCTGGATTCCAGACTCATACCCCCCCCCCCCCCCCAACAGGTCAGGGGTTCAGGATATCCCTGCTTCAGCACTGGAGGGTTAGTGTATACAGTACTGAAGAGTAGAACCCACTGCCCATGTGGATGAGTCTTCACATCACAAATGTACTAGGTGATAAGAACCACTGGTACTGTGGGTGCTCACAACGGCCCAAGTCGGGTTTCTGACTCTTTTTGGTGCCAAAAAATTGCAATTTTGTAAATAAAATGGTAAGGCGTATAAATGGTACAAGCCTAAAGACCAGCATTCTGTACCAGAGCCATTAAAATCATGTCATTATACTGGGAATGGTGTCTGCAAGACAACACCAATTATTATAGAAATAGAACCTTTCTTTAAATGCCAATCAAGCCAGATTTATCTTTCCAAACCCGGGAGACTACGGTGGAGCGCGGGAGACTGCGGCGGAGCGTGGGAGACTACGGTGGAGCGCGGGAGACTGCGGCGGAGCGTGGGAGACTACGGTGGAGCGCGGGAGACTGCGGCGGAGCACGGGAGACTACGGGGGAACGTGGGAGACTACGGGGGAACGTGGGAGACTACGGGGGAGCGCGGGAGACTACGGCGGAGCGCGGGAGACTACGGCGGAGCGCGGGAGACTACGGCGGAGCGCGGGAGACTACGGCGGAGCGCGGGAGACTAGCGCGGGAGACTACGGCGGAGCGCGGGAGACTGCGCGGGAGGCTGCGGCAGAGCGCGGGAGAATAGTCGGAGTGAAGCAGGGTTCTTGCTGGATCATTCCTTGTGTGGGTGGATAAGTCTCTCCAGCAGGAAGATATTTGCCGATAGCTGCATGTGGTCCGGGCCGCTGACGTTCTGCAGCTGTATCTGGGTGTTAACTTAATTCCTAAAGAAATGAAATACACTGAGTATTTGTCCGTTGTTTTTCAAGGAATGTTTTCATATGGAAATGTCTCAGGATGAGATTTGCTGGGGCAGATTCATTGCAATGGTTCTAGGGAGCCCGGAGTACCAGAACTTTAATACCCAGAGTACCAGGACCACTACTTTATTGTTATACCAAGAGTACCACTACTTTTTATTTGCAAACGTATAACGCTTTTGATAACGGCCCTCAACAAGATGGAGGAGCGGCTCCGTGAGTGAAGGCGCTGACTCAGAATACAACTCATAATGGGGGAGCCTGGTTCAGATCCCAGTGTCTGCTCCTTGTCACCTTATATCCCTGCGCCTCAGGTACCAATATTAGATTGTAAGCTCTACAGGGCAGGAACTTTATGTGCCTGCAAAAGTCAACATACAGTACTGCGTATAGTACACGGTCAGTGCTGTATATGCAAAAAAGTGTCTTACCCATCCCTCGGGGACCCCTCTCCCATTCCCAATAACCATACAACCTCTGTGCTAAACATGACGTACCCATCCCTCAGGGACCTCTCTCCCATTCCCAATAACCATACAACCTCTGTGCTAAACATGACGTACCCATCCCTCAGGGACCTCTCTCCCATTCCCAATAACCATACAACCTCTGTGCTAAACATGACGTACCCATCCCTCTGGGACCCCTCTCCCATTCCCAATAACCATACAACCTCTGTGCTAAACATGACGTACCCATCCCTCAGGGACCTCTCTCCCATTCCCAATAACCATACAACCTCTGTGCTAAACATGACGTACCCATCCCTCGGGGACCCCTCTCCCATTCCCAATAACCATACAACCTCTGTGCTAAACATGACGTACCCATCCCTCGGGGACCCCTCTCCCATTCCCAATAACCATACAACCTCTGTGCTAAACATGACGTACCCATCCCTCAGGGACCTCTCTCCCATTCCCAATAACCATACAACCTCTGTGCTAAACATGGCGTACCCATCCCTCGGGGACCCCTCTCCCATTCCCAATAACCATACAACCTCTGTGCTAAACATGACGTACCCATCCCTCGGGGACCCCTCTCCCATTCCCAATAACCATACAACCTCTGTGCTAAACATGACGTACCCATCCCTCAGGGACCTCTCTCCCATTCCCAATAACCATACAACCTCTGTGCTAAACATGACGTACCCATCCCTCTGGGACCCCTCTCCCATTCCCAATAACCATACAACCTCTGTGCTAAACATGACATACCCATCCCTCAGGGACCTCTCTCCCATTCCCAATAACCATACAACCTCTGTGCTAAACATGACGTACCCATCCCTCGGGGACCCCTCTCCCATTCCCAATAACCATACAGCTTCTGTGCTAAACAATCCTTCACTGGTAACCGCTACTTTGTGCTATAATACAGTAAGTTCTGTGGAATCTGCTCAATTCATTGGCTAACTTATTCAGGAAGAGTTTAAAGACATTACACCTGAATCCTTTGTAGTGTGGAGGTTTTCAAAGTATAGTCTTCAGATTGAAATGCATTTACTGTAATTGAGTTCTGCACTTTTTAATGAATACTTTAATTTTGCCAAGAGAAGTTTCCCTCAGGCAAGCAAGTCTCTACAAATCGTTTTGTTCAAGTATAATAATTATCAAATTTCCCCTCGTTCTAAATATAGGAGCCTCTTATTAAACCTCTCTTCTGATCTTCTGCACTAAGAATGATTTATATTATTTGATAATCAAACTGCATTGTTGCATTACCCTTATTTCCCGTGTTTAACAAGAGTTTAAAAGAAATCTGATCCGAATGCTATAGTACACACAATGAACGCTTGTTGGACAAATGCCTTGTTAGTAAATTGTTTCCAAAAAGTGTCTGAAAACTTGCTGGAACTTGAATTGTGTGTCTGTTCCCACATGAGCCTCCAACAACGTTTGTGATCTTGGTTAAACTCATTTATTTCCCGGTGCTGTTGTTTTCCCAGCTGTAACGTAATAACATTAAAGCAGTATTTCAACGAATGAAATGTATTTGTGATTACCTGAATCACAAGGTGTGCTTGATATTGCGTGCCTGCCCACCAGGTCAGCCGTGTCATAGTGAGGACATCTTGCTTTTGTCTTCCCATTTGCTGGTAGGTTCCTATGGTATAATAAGGAAAGATCTTAAGGATGAGCCACTTGAATTAACTTGACATATACAGTAGTAGTTGATTTGCAGTTTGAGGGTAGGTTAGTCATTGAAAGTCAACTTTAGTTGATATCATCTCCGGCCGGGCACCCAATATGACAGTTTTAAGGTCCCGTGGGCCAATATGGAGTCGAGACGTCATCTTCACTTGCTGCTTCCTATTGGTTCGCATAACCTTTAAACTGAACAGAGATACCGGCAGTACCTTTAGATGGCGCTCAAAGGGTTGATGTAAAAATGACCTTGTAATAAAATAGTACTGTACTTATATTTGACAAGCTAACTTACACTATTAGCTTTGCTCGTTTGATGCTTAAAATCACTGCTTCATTGGTGTCAGCAATAAAACAGCAATCCCTTACCAAACGATTTTTTCCCACCTCTTTTCCCTACCCTAACGTTGTCTTATGTGTTCATCTGACAGGAGGCTTAGTCGTGGCGCTTACAAATGACAGCGCAGGTGACAGAATGTACAGATGCCTGTTATGCTTAGACCTTATTCCTCAAAGCTGGCCCATGGCTATCCCCCTGCGGGCGCCACATTGGTTTCCGGTATAATACAACTCATTTTTTTCGGGTATGTGAAAAAAAAAATTGAAATATGGCGGCAGGGTCATCGATAGAAAGATGCAGCCTCACCTCCCTTTATATTGGCCACCATTTTGTGTCCATGGTAGACGAGTCTGGCAGCAGCTTATTGGATGGATTGGAAGTCCAAGGTAGAAGTAATTCAGCGCACAGCCAATGCAGCGGGTCCCAAGCAGAATGAATAAAAATATATCTTTAATGATCCATGGGATGATGTGGGCGTATTCGGAGATGCGTAACGTCATCACGCACGGAGATGCACGCCCGCGACGCTGCCTTTGGCGCCAAAGAGGGGGAATTCAATTGTGTATATATAGGCTACATTAAGGATGCTGAATAAATCCTTGATAATGTGCCATTTTGGTACGAAACGCGTAGGAGGGAATCAACCTCCGTTTTTTTAAATACGGATCAATAAAGATATATTTTTATTCATTCTGCATGGGACCCGCTCCATTGGCTGTGCGCTGAATTACTTCTACCTTGGACTTCCAATCCATCCAATAAGCTGCTGCCAGACTCGTCTGCCTCACTCACCGCTCCACTTCTGCTGCTCCACTGTGCAGATCCCTACACTGGCTTCCCATAGCCTCTACCTCACTCACCGCTCCACTTCTGCTGCTCCACTGTGCAGATCCCTACACTGGCTTCCCATAGCCTCTACCTCACTCACCGCTCCACTTCTGCTGCTCCACTGTGCAGATCCCTACACTGGCTTCCCATAGCCTCTACCTCACTCACCGCTCCACTTCTGCTGCTCCACTGTGCAGATCCCTACACTGGCTTCCCATAGCCTCTACCTCACTCACCGCTCCACTTCTGCTGCTCCACTGTGCAGATCCCTACACTGGCTTCCCATAGCCTCTACCTCACTCACCGCTCCACTTCTGCTGCTCCACTGTGCAGATCCCTACACTGGCTTCCCATAGCCTCTACCTCACTCACCGCTCCACTTCTGCTGCTCCACTACACGTATCCCTACACTGGCTTCCCATAGTCTCTACCTCACTCACCGCTCCACCTCTGCTGCTCCACTGTGCAGATCCCTACACTGGCTTTGCATAGCCTCTACCTCACTCACCGCTCCACTTCTGCTGCTCCACTACGCAGATCCCTACACTGGCTTCGCATAGCCTCTACCTCACTCACCACTCTATCTCTGCTGCTCCACTACATGTATCCCTACACTGGCTTCCCATAGCCTCTACCTCACTCACCGCTCCACTTCTGCTGCTCCACTACGCAGATCCCTACACTGGCTTCCCATAGTCTCTACCTCACTCACCGCTCCACTTCTGCTGCTCCACTACACGTATCCCTACACTGGCTTCCCATAGCCTCTACCTCACTCACCGCTCCATCTCTGCTGCTCCACTACGCATATCCCTACACTGGCTTCCCATAGCCTCTACCTCACTCACCGCTCCATCTCTGCTGCTCCACTACGCAGATCCCTACACTGGCTTCCCATAGCCTCTACCTCACTCACCGCTCCACTTCTGCTGCTCCACTACGCAGATCCCTACACTGGCTTCCCATAGTCTCTACCTCACTCACCGCTCCACTTCTGCTGCTCCACTACACGTATCCCTACACTGGCTTCCCATAGCCTCTACCTCACTCACCGCTCCATCTCTGCTGCTCCACTACGCATATCCCTACACTGGCTTCCCATAGCCTCTACCTCACTCACCGCTCCATCTCTGCTGCTCCACTACGCAGATCCCTACACTGGCTTCCCATAGCCTCTACCTCACTCACCGCTCTATCTCTGCTGCTCCACTACACGTATCCCTACACTGGCTTCGCATAGCCTCTACCTCACTCACCGCTCCATCTCTGCTGCTCCACTACACGTATCCCTACACTGGCTTCGCATAGCCTCTACCTCACTCACCGCTCCATCTCTGCTGCTCCACTACACGTATCCCTACACTGGCTTCCCATAGTCTCTACCTCACTCACCGCTCCACTTCTGCTGCTCCACTACACGTATCCCTACACTGGCTTCCCATAGCCTCTACCTCACTCACCGCTCCATCTCTGCTGCTCCACTACACATATCCCTACACTGGCTTCCCATAGTCTCTACCTCACTCACCGCTCCATCTCTGCTGCTCCACTACACATATCCCTACACTGGCTTCCCATAGCCTCTACCTCACTCACCGCTCCACCTCTGCTGCTCCACTACGCAGATCCCTACACTGGCTTCGCATAGCCTCTACCTCACTCACCGCTCTATCTCTGCTGCTCCACTACGCAGATCCCTACACTGGCTTCGCATAGCCTCTACCTCACTCACCGCTCTATCTCTGCTGCTCCACTACGCAGATCCCTACACTGGCTTCGCATAGCCTCTACAATCACATGTAAAACCCTAGTTCTGACTTACAAAGCTCTCAATGATGTCCCCCTTATCTCTCAGCCCTCATCCCCAAATACATACCTACACGCCCTCTGCACTCTGCCCACAACATCCACCTTCCCTCCTGCCTTATTACCTCATCTCACGCACCGTCAGACTCTCCCCCAGACTCTCCCTATCTGGCATACTCCTAATATCCCCTCCCCCCAACTGTATTAGTGCCAGCTATGCGACCGGGCCAAACTCCACGCTATCCAACACCCCCTAACATCCACACCCCCAGACCTTAATAGGGTCAGCTGTGTGGCCAAAACCATATTCCACCCTGCATCATACTCCGTCCTGATATATACTCCGTGCCACAATGAGCAGACACTCTACCTTTGGTTTCAACATTACCCCTTATACCCTCTAGAGCAGCGGTGCGCAAACTGGGGGGCCGAGACTGAGTGCGGGGGTGCACAGGGTTTACAGAGGCCCCGCACGCTTCCTGAAGGCACTTAAATTAAGTGCCGGGGGAGCTGTATATACACACATACAGTGCTTTGTACAGTTACATTATACATCTGTATGTACTGCACCGACACACTTTATTCGAGCAAATACCCGGTATGTACCTGGCAGATACCTGGAATGCGCCGCTCCTCACCTCTGACAAGCCCCGTTGCGTTTGCCTTCCCAGCCTGGGTTCATGCCTGGCTGACGGGCGGCTGATCTGTTAAATGATAATGATTAGGATTTAATAGGCTGCAATGCTTCGCGTGTCCACCAGATGGCATAAATTCATGAATTGTAATGCAGTATATATATATATACTGTGCAGTATTGCAGCCAGCGGGAATAAAATGCTTCAATCCCTGCCTGGAAAATAACTCAATGCACTCGGGCAGAAAACAGTCACAAACCTCAATACACCCGGGTATACCCGAATTCGTGGGACTAGCCGAGCTCGAATAAAGTGTGTCGCCAGTGTACCATATACAGTAGGCTTGGTACAGTTACAGATGTATCATGTATGTACCATATACAGTAGGCTTGGTACAGTTACAGATGTATCATGTATGTACTATATACAGTGCTTTGTACAGTTACATTATACATCTGTATGTACCATATACAGTAGGCTTTGTAGGGTTACATTATGCATCTGTATGTACTATATACAGTGCTTTGTACAGTTACTGTACATTATACATCTGTATGTACCATATACAGTAGGCTTTGTACAGTTACATTATACATCTTTATGTACCATATATATTGTGTCGCAATAACCCTCGCGTAACAGAGACCTAACCCTTAGCCATGCATTTCCTTTTGCTGCTATGAATACTCATTTTCTCTGAATATTACTCATTTCAGCGGGATCCTTAGCACAACTGAATTGTATTATTACGGTGGCAACATTCAGAATGGGTCTCAACCCTGGAAAGAGCTACAAATTACACTGCAATTTTCTGTACTTTCCACAAAGATCAGAGCATTTCAAAAAGGTCATCTCGCTTTCAGTTTCTTATTAATCTCCCCAGAGCTCGGGGAATCGCCTGATTTAACCTATTAAATGAAATATAATTGTCATTAGTCAATTTCGGCCTTATAGCGGCATTCCATACCCTACAAGATTTCCCAGGTGAATATATGTACCTGTATATATATATAGCCCAAAAATTCCCTCATACACACCTTCCCCCCCCCCCCGATATATACCCCATCCCTCATATACACCCCCACACCCCTCATATATACCCTACACCACTCATATATAACACACCCCACCCTCTCGTATATATACCCCACAGCCCTCACATACACCCCTCATATATACCTCACACCCCACATATACAGCCCCCACTCTCATATATACCTCACACTCCTCATATACAAACACCACCCACTCATATATACCTCACACCCCTCATATATACCCTAAACCCCTCAGATACAACACACCGCACATATACACCCCCACCCTCTCATATATACCCCACACCCAACACATGGATAAACCTCACACCCCTCATATATACCTCACACCCCACATATACACCCCCACCCTCTCGTATATATATACCCCACACCCCTCATATATACCTCACACCCCACATATATACCCCACACACCTCATATACAGCCCCACCCTCTCATATATACACCCCACACCCCTCAGATACACCCCATGTCCCTCATATGCACCCCCCAGATATACATGCTCACGTCTCTTTATGGGCCTTATGACATACAGGGTATGTGAGGCCATACATACTCGTTCCAATCACGTTCTGAGGGGTCTTCCCGCGACCATGTGATCACTAAAGCAAGGGATCATGGGGTTAAGATCCAGAAGATCAGAGGCACTCAGGTGTTGCCATTTGCCGGCTGGGAGTTTCGCGGGCCTCGGTGCAGGAGGAGTATGGCGGGCCTCGGTGCAGGAGGAGTATGGCGGGCCTCGGTGCAGGAGGAGTATGGCGGGCCTCGGTGCAGGAGGAGTATGGCGGGCCTCGGTGCAGGAGGAGTATGGCGGGCCTCGGTGCAGGAGGAGTATGGCGGGCCTCGGTGCAGGAGGAGTATGGCCGGCCTCGGTGCAGGAGGAGTATGGCGGGCCTCGGTGCAGGAGGAGTATGGCGGGCCTCGGTGCAGGAGGAGTATGGCGGGCCTCGGTGCAGGAGGAGTATGGCGGGCCTCGGTGCAGGAGGAGTATGGCGGGCCTCGGTGCAGGAGGAGTATGGCGGGCCTCGGTGCAGGAGGAGTATGGCGGGCCTCGGTGCAGGAGGAGTATGGCGGGCCTCGGTGCAGGAGGAGTATGGCGGGCCTCGGTGCAGGAGGAGTATGGCGGGCCTCGGTGCAGGAGGAGTATGGCGGGCCTCGGTGCAGGAGGAGTATGGCGGGCCTCGGTGCAGGAGGAGTATGGCGGGCCTCGGTGCAGGAGGAGTATGGCGGGCCTCGGTGCAGGAGGAGTATGGCGGGCCTCGGTGCAGGAGTATGGCGGGCCTCGGTGCAGGAGGAGTATGGCGGGCCTCGGTGCAGGAGGAGTATGGCGGGCCTCGGTGCAGGAGGAGTATGGCGGGCCTCGGTGCAGGAGGAGTATGGCGGGCCTCGGTGCAGGAGGAGTATGGCGGGCCTCTGACCGGCTCCGGAGCTGGCATCTCCTCCTGCTGCAACATGTTGCCTGGACGATGCAACGTCACGAGATGACATCATGCTCTCGCGTCATGTGATGTCGCACTGTCATGGCGACACGTCGTCACATGGTAGCAGCCACTTACAGAGGCCCCGCGCTATTCCCTGGCAATCGCAGGGGTTTAAATCAATTAAACTGTGATTACTGAAGTTACTGTTCCACATTCATGTCCCATCGTTATTTTAATAAAGGTCTGTTATCTAACAGTAACGAGTAACTGTTTCCGATTGGGTTTGCACCTGTACAGAAACACTGTGCTTGATTTGTCTTGTGCTGATTAGTCAGTGCTGATTAGCTGCAGCGGATACAAACGGAACATACCCTCCTTTATATACCTGTATTGTCCTGATTTTTGGAGGCTTGTGCTTCCCAGCTGTGAAGCCCGTAATTATCTCTGTGCAATTCAGCATAATAAAACAGTGAGTGTTAATCCATATCAATTTCATTGAAATGATTCATGGATTAACAGTTTAACGTGAGGGGAATGTAGGAAGCTTGGAGGTTATTTCCATGAAATTCATGCTACTAAAGACATTTTGAACGTTTCAAAGTATCACACTAATTAGCTTGATATAAAATCCTGTAGCATTTTATGCATCAGTGATGCAATTATGGAGTTTCTGGAGAACAATCTCCATCAAAATGACGAACCTGATTAACAAGCGCCTTACATCGACTCACACTCAAGTAAAAAAATCGACTTCTTCGATGTTTAGAACATGGAAGAAGGGAGGAATACAGTACTATATAATGTCCTTTTCTAAATACTTCAATGGTCTCAACAGTAGTAATATACTTGGTGGGTTATGCTTCCTTTTTAAAGGACCAACATAGCAATGGCCGCAGGTGGTCTTGTGCATGAGCTTTCGAGGCGGCAAGCGTCTCTTTATTGGATTTGATCTGTAAACTAGACGGGAGCCTTAAATACATAGCACATGAGGTTCTTCAGAGCAGAAGTCTTCATCTGTGAAAGACATGTCCAGATGATTAGCAGACTGAAGCTTGTGTATTGTCCTCTGTGGTATTCATCCTTGAATGTTGTCCTCGAACACCTTGTTCGCAGAGGAAGACCCTTGCTGTGACGAACCTCGTGTGCTATGTTAGTAAAGCTCCCATCTCACGTTTAGAGATCACATCTGATGAAGAGATCTTTCCAATCTCGAGAGCTCGTGCACAAGACAACATTGTATGATTGATATGTTCGTCCATTAACCCTTTGGGTGTCCCAGGCCATAACCACACTACATCATGGCATCTGGCATGGCCTTTGTGTTCTTGTTTCCAGTGGAGATCCCGTTAGGGCAGCACTCGATATAACACACCGGGCGATGGAAGAGGAGGACTTCCTCTTCTTCCTTTTCTGGATGAAGTGATGCCGCGAGCATGTGATCGCTCTGCATAGTGGTCACGTGATTGCAATTTTTCAGAGGGGCCACGGCCTCTCTAGCAACCAGAGGGGAAGGTATTGCAGCCCACACAGTATTTTACAAGGTACAATAGCTAAGCATCTTCTCAATCTTAATACTTACAACAAACCTTGGCAACAGATTCTTTTAATGCAAGAATGATTTAGAAAGTGTTAATCTCACATGCATAGCAGATTTGGTTTTCAAGTAAATGAAGCATACAGTGGAGGATTATTTAGATTTTGGATGCTTTTTAAAGGCATGCGTGTATTCAGAAACCTTTAGAACATCTCAATTATACTCTAGTACGGTTTTTTTCAACTAGGGTTCCCTGGGCATGCCTAAAGGGTTCCCTGCAATTTTCAGGTCATTTGAAAATTATATCAAATACAGAACATTTACAATGCATCTGATCACAGAGTTGCTGTTAGAGATGTTTGGGGCTCCTCAGAATTTCACTTAGGGTTCCTTAACCAGGCAAAGGTTGGAAACCGCTGTTCTAGTAATGCACTGACTGGGTACTGCTACGCATGGGCTATAATGTACATATACAATAAGCTAGTGACTATTTTCTCCTGGGTACATAACTTGCGCAATGTGCCCTTGAAAATGTTGATCTGAACACTGGATTTCTTGAATGTGTATAATTAACCTGAAAATCCATTTATAACTGTGACTGAATTGAAACTGGTTCAGTTTTCATCTTCTCCTGGACACATTTTAAGCCCTGGAAAAAATGGATAATTTCCTTTCATCGTTGGCTTTTAGGAAGGAATCCCTTTGATGGCTCATCCCGTTCCCAGGGGCTTCACACTGGAGGATCTTGCTGGTTTAAGACTGAGGACATTCTACATTGGGAGTATTCTGGGAAAATAGTATTTTATGGAACAGGGCTTTTGCGTTCTTTAATGGTGGTCGTCCGGAAGCTTCCTGTAGGTACTGTACCGACATCTGTCCATACTAAAAATCCTTTAAGATTAACCAACCTCAAGGGAAATATCCCCAAACAGGACATCCTGTAACTCGGGGCTCTCTGTCTCAATCCTTGCAGACACAATCCAGCCATGTTTATTGCTGCTTTAAAACAAATCTCCCAACTTTTGGGACCTCTTTAAGCTTGCCGGCCGGGGAGGTTTCTCAAAGCAAAACTGTTTAATTAGTGTAACTATGACCCCACTCCCGTTGTGCTGGTGAGTCACAGTTGCTCCTCTTTGGCACCAGGTTTTGCTCTCCGCATGACCCCAGTCCAGGTCAGATATTTCACCCCTCCCCCACCGCCAGGGACCGCCCAGCTCCGGAGATTTTTTTGTAGGTATTTTGAGGTACGGTATTGTTTAACAAAAAGACAAAATGGCTGCAGGTGTCCGCCTCAATAGAAAGCTGCAACGTTATCGTGAGAACACATTGTGTATATATTGCTCTTGGGACTTGAACAAAGAAGAGTCTTTATTCAGATATTTCACATTTTGTTTCTAAGGTGCTAGTCGCCAAGAAACTCTGCACTAGAGCGCGCGTAGGAACTTAGGGAGGACGCCCATCCCAGACCTACAACCGGGACCTGCCGAAAACATATAGGGGAATGACGTCAAAGACCAACAAAGGAACGGGAGCAGGAACGCTGGCTGCCAGGGTATTGGGGTCTGTTTGCCAGGATTTGTTTAAAAAGGAAGGTTTTACTTCCATTCTGACTTCCTTAAAGCAGCAGCGAGCTTATTTCACAGTCTTGGGTCGGATCTTGAGAAACCTCCTCCATCCAGCATTATTAACTTTAAACTGAGGCTCAACTTAAACCTTCTCTCTCTCCCACCGCCCACCCCGCTCTGTCTGCTCTCCCTGTCTCTCTCCCACCGCCCACCCCGCTCTGTCTGCTCTCCCTGTCTCTCTCCCATCGCCACCCCGCTCTGTCTGCTCTCCCTGTCTCTATCCCACCGCCACCCCGCTCTGTCTGCTCTCCCTGTCTCTCTCCCACCGCCCACCCCACTCTGTCTGCTCTCCCTGTCTCTCTCCCACCGCCCACCCCGCTCTCCCTGTCTCTCTCCCCCCCTCTCTCCCACCGCTACCCCGCTCTGTCTGCTCTCCCTGTCTCTCTCCCACCGCCCACCCCGCTCTGTCTGCTCTCCCTGTCTCTCTCCCACCGCCACCCCGCTCTGTCTGCTCTCCCTGTCTCTCTCCCACCGCCACCCCGCTCTGTCTGCTCTCCCTGTCTCTCTCCCACCGCCACCCCGCTCTGTCTGCTCTCCCTGTCTCTCTCCCACCGCCCACCCCGCTCTCCCTGTCTCTCTCCCCCTCTCTCTCCGGAAATGAACGTGATTCCTATATAAAAGGGACCCGGAGGTACCTGCAGCTTTAAGAGAGAGCTGCAGGTTACGGGTGAGACGGTTAGTGGCTCACTTTGGATGACCGTATGCAGGTCACCTTATTTTTCATTACCATAACCCTTTGAGCACCGGTGCGGCCGCAGCACCAAAGTGTTATTATTGAGGTATCATTATAGTAACCATTTGTGTTACTTGTAATGCTAAGAAGTACCTGGGACAAAAAGAAAGAGATACCGGCGCCTAATAAATCCAATTAGGTGACTGAAAAAAAGAGAATTTATTCCATGTTCCACACTATACGGAGGAAGTTACATCTGGTCACCCCTTGATTACAAGATTGCACAAGCTGCCATCATTGGGACTTGAACTATTCCATCTGGATATCCAGGACTATCACCTAACTGGACTTATTAGGCGCTGGTATCTCTTTCTTTTTGTCTCTGTTTAATCTCTGATTGTACTATCAGTGTTCCACCAGGCTGCCTCAGACCCCATAGGGGTTGCTCTTATTTAGAGTTTATTAATTATTACCACATCATTAGCGCTATTCTACATCACCCTTTTGTCTCTGCTAAGAATTACCTGATACACCTGTATTTCCAGATAATAAAAACGAGAAAAAAAATGGATATATTTATCAAGCTGCAAAACTTGAATTCACTAGAGGGCAGTAAAGTGGAAGGATTTGCCTAAAACCTGTGTGTTAACATAGACATAAATTACATAAATAAGTAAAGTGGATGATCAGAAAAGAGTTTGCTCGCCTAATTTCTGTGTGCTACAGTAATTGTGTATACGTTTTAAGAAGAATATATGCTGTGTTCTCATGGACGGTGCAACATATGAATAATGCATAACGCAAAAAATGGTTCAAAAACAATATTAGTTTTATGCAAGTGTAACCCCTCTTCTTGCCCCTAGATTAATTAATATATATGTATATACTAGCCGCGGGGGCCCGAGTCCACCTCCCCTGTGTGCATGCGATACTAATCAGCCAGCAAAGAGCCTGGCTGCTGACGGACAATATAACATGACATGGATCTGTAAATAACACAGATTTATATTCATACGGGAACACAATAATCACAATTAGTGGCACTCGGATGTGAGGACCCTAGATACCACTTAGCACAAATGTATAACAATAAGTAACCAGTGTGTGTATCACTGTGATTCTGTCCCTCAGGGTCTCAGTCCTGATGACCCAGTACTTGTTAATGGGTCACTGTAGGTGCCGGGACAGTGTTGGAGCTCGCTATGACTTCTGATGTGTTTATAGGTGCCGGTCTGTTACTTCGCAGACTCAGTGTAACTAGTGTGTACTGAAAAGGATACTGCTGGGTAGTAGGGGTGTTCCCCCAGGTATATTTCCTCGTAGGTTACTCACGGATCCAGAACCCCTGTGGTGTCTGTGTTATCTCTGGTCTCTTTGCAGCACTCTGCTTGGTCACTCTAACTCTTTCCTGATTGGATGACTCTGCTCCCGTGCTGATCTTTCTCCCGCCGGCTCCTCGGGGCATGGACTTCTCTGCAGATCTTCTCATTATTCACATCCTCATCCCTCTTTATATCTCCTGGCTCCTCCTGCTGTGACATCATTCTCTCTAATGCTGATCACATTCTTCCCTTCCTGGGCTCACACTCATTGGCCGGAAGGGTTGTCCATCAATATACATTACAAGTATTCGTCGAAGGGAGAGTGGGTTACACAAGTAAAAATAACTCCTATTAGTTTTTCTTTAATATATTTGGAGCAATTTCCCAAGACTTGCACCATTTTTGCTGACATACCAATACCCTTTAGTATACATTAACCCCATAATTGCCAGAGGAAATGTTCTAGCACTCCATGGTGCCTTTGGGGTTACCTGTAAGAGACGTGTGCACAGGTATACTAAAGGAGACCGATTTGGGGGAGATTAAACCATGGCTTTATTCAGCCTGTCACTTTAAAGAACAGTTTTTTAAGGCAATATACAAATACTGTATATACAAAGAAACAAACACCTATCCCTTTATTAGGGCTAACTCTCTTCCCCAGTCTCTATTTGCTGGGCTGGAGGGAAAAGCCCCTTACCCCCCCTTACCAACCTATCACCCCCAAAGTCTAAAGAGGTACCTGTACGCACGGGCTCCTTGTATCCGTCTCTGAGTCTGGTTGGTGTTTGTTGAGGGGCCAGCCTCTGGCGAGTGCCAGGGCCCGCTGCACCCCGGCAGAGGATGGTCCCCTGGGGTCTTCATATCAGCACAAACCTGTGCAAGGTTTCCCCAACTTGTGTGTATATGTAATATTGCACTGGCAAATGTTCTGCGCTTTTATACAGCTCGTATGAACGTGCCATTATATGTTCATACAAACGTGTCTGCAACACATTGCTTTGCACAGAAGTCTCTTCTTCAGATGTGTTTTCGTTATGTACTGTGCTAATTTTCCAAGCTGTTGTAGTCATACATTACATCCTTGCATTCCCTTCCAATAATGAGCATTCGTTTCCCCCTTGTTCTCTGTCTCAATGTGAGTTATTATGGCCGCAGCATCATCACATAGGGATCTTCGTTAGAATAAAAAAAGCGATGTAGTTTGTGCTCAGGAGATTGTTTTCTAAACAAACATTTTGTCTTTCAAATGTCACCACCCATAGAAGAGGAAACCGAGAAGATGACTACACTAATTCGAGGCATTCATCATTTCTCAGGCTTGCCAGGCTGCAGCCAGAACACAGAAGCAATACATTGTAATGTAACCGTTTGGCATGTCCCTACCAGGTCTTCCCTTACATCTATCTGTATGCTGAACAGCACAGCTAAAGCATTAGAACTATCACTGTGCAGTATTGGGAATAGGATATTAAAATCTAGGTCATCTTGTATGGGGTTTTGTCCATGATGGATCAGTTGCTATGTAATGAATAGTCTCCTGTTCCTTATTTATATCCTTGAGTTTTTGTCCACTAAATATTTTTATTTGAGAAGACATTAATAAGGCAAACAGGAAAAGTTTAATAAGCATTCGTGCAAGCGATGGTGTTTTTAGGGTTCCTTATTTGGGGGAGGGATGGCCCAGTGCTTAGGGGGCAAACACAGATGTAGCCAGACTTTCTGTCCCCACAGCCGCAGGGAGAAAAGCAGAAAGCTGCATCTCCAGGGACAGGAAAAGCCGCGGCTGTCTGCGAGGGTCCGTTCTGCCAAATGGGACCCCTCACAGAGAGATTTCCAGTTACTGCGGTAAAAAATATAAGGACTCAAGTGCACAAGGGATATTGGTGTCTCTAAACAACACAATAGTGCAAATAATGGTGTTGGTAATGTAACACGATAAAGTGAATATAATATATTTAGATTATAATAAGCAAAAAATGCAAAAAAGGGAATATATGAATATTCTCCTCCACGCAGACCCTGGAACCGGATATGTCTCGCAATACCCACACTGCCTTGTATTCACACTGCAGGGGAGCGGGGCGTGCACCATGGACAAGGAAGACACAAAAAACCAGCATAGAGTAGAACAGCAAGGATAGGTGAGCGTATTATAGTTTGAATCTCCAAATTCAATACTCACAAACCAGCAATATCATTGGGCATATCCAAAACTGTGGCAGGTGTAGGTACCCGTGTGATTCACTCGCTCTGGTGACCCCCCCCAAAAAAGCAATGATGGTGCAGAAGGACTTAAAAAGATATTTACAAACCCAAAATGCCCTTCCAAATTCAAAGCTTACATAGAGACAGCATAAACAAGCATTGTATAAGCTCGCTCAGAAAGGTGAGTCGCGTTCTCACCTAGCTTCACAGGACTGCGCCTGCCGATGACGTCACTTCCGGATCTGTTAGCGTCCGCTCGACACCCGGAATGGCGCTCTCTCCTGCACTGATCCTCTCTCCTGAGTCTCCGGTGGGGCTAGCAAAACACTCAACGCGTTTCACTGACAAGCAGCTTCGTCAGGAGCCAGAAACTCCAGGAGATTCAAACCATAATATACTCACCTATCCTTGCTGTGCTACTCTATGCTGGCTTATATCTTCAAGACAGGGTGGGCCCCTGATGGGGTGTTACATTGGCTGACCATTCATTCTCTCTTACTATATACATACATATGAGAATGGGAATTCCCACCCACTGTATTAGTGCTCTCCAACCTGGGAGGCTCGGGAGACATTAAAGGGTCTCTCAGGGGCACAGGACGGATATACAACAAAAATAAAAGATGGGGTCAGAGATAAAGTAACCATTTTATACTGTCATATCATGCAAACACATATTCTGTGTTTAGCCCTTTAAGGGATTTGAATTGCATTATATGAGAGTGCCTCGGCATCTTTAATATGTTTACTGGACCTATCTGGGCCCATTTACCGAAACAATTTTTTTACTTATAATATTAATACCCCTTCTGAAACTTGTTTCAAAAAGGGGTGCTGCCACTTTCTTTATTTTTATTAATTAGGGTCAGAGAGAGTGACTGAAAAAGAGGGTGACAGAGTTTTCCTGGCATCAATTACCCAATGTAGGACCCTTATTCTGTTCAATGGGATTTTTGGGGTGCGGGGAGGAAAGAACCTAAACTTAGTTATCTCACTTTGTGTGCTGGATACAGAGGGGGGGGGGGGGGGGGCGGGAGGTCCCGATGGCACAACGATTGCTTTTGGGGGGCCAGTTAAAAATGACTGGGAACCACTGCAATATATGCTTGAAAAGTAAAGGGGTCTATTTATAAGGGCAACAACAAGGGTGCAATTCTGGGGCTAACAATCTGCCCCAGGCAAGAAAGAAAAGGATCCCAATGAAAAGCAATATATATATATATATAGTTTGATGAAGCTGGTGTTACGAGTTTGCTGCACTTCGCCTCCTCCATGCACGGAGCGCAGGTGTCTGGATAAAGCCATATGTAGATTCGCTTATTTGTAGTCGGAGACATTGATTTTCTATCAATCTCGGGAAGGTTCGTACAGAGAATAAAGGAAAGGAAATACCCCCCTGATCTGGCCTTCAAATTCAAACAAAGGACGGATGTTCTGTATAAAACGTAATCAACATTTACTGAAGGCAGATTGGATCAATAACGCTGGGAGACCCAGTGCAAGGCCCGGGGTGGGGGTGGGAATGTATATATCATGTCTTTGTATGCTTTGTGGGTCAAATAAAAATAGATACAATTGTTAGACGGGCACAGCAGCCTTGGACTACGTTTGTGGCAGAGAGAGAAAGGTCTGATCTCTTCTGACCCCGAATGGCCGGTGTATGTAACGAGCCGTTAGAATAAAGCTCCCTGCAGTTCCACTGTATGAAGGGGAAAGGTTCTGAGGCCGTATTTACCATATTGTACAGAAAACGAGTACACTGTGGGGCTGTGTGTGGGGCTGTGTGTGGGGCTGTGTGGGGCTGTGTGTGGGGCTGTGTGGGGGGCTGTGTGGGGGGCTGTGTGGGGCTCTGTGTGGGGCTGTGTGGGGCTCTGTGTGGGGCTGTGTGGGGCTCTGTGTGTGGGGCTGTGTGGGGCTGTGTGTGGGGCTCTTTGTGGGGCTGTGTGTGGGGCTCTGTGTGGGGCTCTGTGTGGGGGGCTGTGTGAGTCTGTGTGGGGCTGTTTGGGGCTGTGTGGGTCTGTGTGGGGCTGTGTGGGGCTGTGTGGATCTGTGTGGGGCTGTGTGGGGCTGTGTGGGGCTGTGTGGGGCTGTGACGCCACTCCATTAAAGATAGCACATTTACCGCTCAATGGGATTCATATAGTTTGATATATTTGTTGCTAGTTTTGCATCAGAAAGTTGTATTAAATCCCCCAAATATTAAAGTTATCTTGGTAAAAAAAACAATGCATTCCTGGTAAATAATAATATATAAAAACATTTATTTATTCAGTATATGTGTGTGTGTGTGTGTGTGTGTGTGTGTGTGTGTGTGTGTGTGTGTGTGTGTGTGTGTGTGTGTGTGTGTGTGTGTGTGTGTGTGTGTGTGTGTGTACACAAACACAACACACATACACACTACATGTACCTTTAATGGAATTGTAACCTTTGCTGTTTCAAGTATTAAACACGCATTTTATCATTTGAAAGGGAAATTTCGAAAAGACATGCTAGATATTTGTAACAGCAATTTAACTAATAATCTGCAGTATTTGGGGCGATTCCTCAGGTGAAGTTGAAATGCACCGTACAATTCTCACATTTTGTAACTTGGGTGAATGCATTCCTAGTGATCACATAGTAAATTGGTTCTTTGTTTTGATTTCATTTTAAGAGACTACATGGGAACGGCCGAATAATTCCCCAGGGAGCATGAAGAGCCCTTTAGTAAAGAAGACGTCTTTACCTACAGGTAACAGATCTCTGCTCTCGTCTCTCGTAACGTCCCTGCTACACTAATCTCAGGCTGTCTTCTCTCTGTCCCATGTATCTCTTCTGTCCTGCCTGAAATTATTCTCTCATACCGCCTGCTACCCCTGAAACTCTCTCCCCCTCACTATGTCAAGCTTACTTTTTTTTTATTCTAAAAAATGAACCCAAAACCAAAGGTAGCATGGCTGACAGACCACTCGCACTTTGGTAAAATGGCTGACAGGCCACTCGCACTTTGGTAAAATGGCTGACAGGCCACTCGCACTTTGGTAAAATGGCTGACAGGCCACTCGCATTTTGGTTAAATGGCTGACAGGCCACTCGCACTTTGGTAAAATGGCTGACAGGCCACTCGCACTTTGGTAAAATGGCTGACAGGCCACTCGCACTTTGGTAAAATGGCTGACAGGCCACTCGCACTTTAGTAACATGGCTGCCAGGCCACTCTCACTCTGGTAACATGTCTGCCAGGCCACTCTCACTTTGGTAACATGGCTGCCAGGCCACTCACACTTTGGTATCATGGCTGCCACGCCACTCGCACTTTGGTAACATGGCTGCCAGGCCACTCGCACTTTGGTAACATGGCTGACAGGCCACTCGCACTTTGGTAACATGGCTGCCAGGCCACTCTCACTTTGGTAACATGGCTGCCAGGCCACTCTCACTTTGGTAACATGGCTGCCAGGCCACTCGCACTTTGGTAACATGGCTGCCAGGCCACTCTCACTTTGGTAACATGGCTGCCAGACCACTCTCACTTTGGTAACATGGCTGCCAGGCCACTCTCACTTTGGTAACATGTCTGCCTGGCCACTCACACTTTGGTAACATGGCTGCCAGGCCACTCTCACTTTGGTAACATGGCTGCCAGGCCACTCGCACTTTGGTAACATGGCTGCCAGGCCACTCTCACTTTGGTAACATGGCTGCCAGGCCACTCTCACTTTGGTAACATGTCTGCCAGGCCACTCACACTTTGGTAACATGGCTGCCAGGCCACTCTCACTTTGGTAACATGGCTGCCAGGCCACTCGCACTTTGGTAACATGGCTGCCAGGCCACTCGCACTTTGGTAACATGGCTGCCAGGCCACTCACACTTTGGTAACATGGCTGCCAGGCCACTCGCACTTTGGTAACATGGCTGCCAGGCCACTCTCACTTTGGTAACATGGCTGCCAGGCCACTCTCTCGTTGTGAGATCATTGGGCCCCAGAAAGCCTTATCCTAAAAGAGAATATGACAGTTTATTTGATAAAACGCTTTGAAGTTACATGTGAAACAGGTCTGTGTGTAACTGCAGAGGTTGCCATGTGAATACTCTACTGCAGGCTTTAAGGCCTTTAAAAAATCCACAACAGCCAGGAAGAACTTTTAAATAAGGGTTTAATTATCTGACTAGCTGTTCAGTGTCCCGGGATGCACCCTGAACGCCTTAAGATGCCAGCACTCTAGGGGTCCTATGACATACTGGAAATGTTCGTCTTCCGGGGGGACATCACACTGGAGGAGGATCGGAAGTGTCCGCCACTTCTGTTCATGTCCTGGGGCACCTGCCCATGACCACATGATTGCTACACCAAGCGATCACATGGTACTGATCCGGAAGATTGTGGCACTCAGGTGCTGGTGGTCTTCTTGCACCCAAAGGGTTAAGGATATCACATAGAGCAGGTCTGGCCAACTCCTGTCCTCAAGGGCCACCAACAGGTCAGGTTTTCAGGATATCCCTACTTCAGCACAGGTGGCTCAATACGTGGCTCAGTGAGAATGACTGCACTCCCTGTGCTGAAGCAGGGATATCCTGAAAACCTGACCTGTTGGTGGCCCCTGAGAGAGAGCTTACTTTCAGGATTTGTCATTTGTACGGGGAACTTGCACCGTTAAAGTTACAGATCCTGCACAGCATTATACAAATATTTTATAATGCTTATACTTGTTTAATTTCAAGAAAAGCGTTCCAATTATCATTGAATTATTTAATTGTTTCACACATCGTGGCGACAGTTAAAAATGTTCTGTCTCACTAAGTTCTATGCAACTTCCCACTGATACCGGCGCCAGTCTGTTGCAAACCAATGGGAGATTTTCACGCAGACGCGCAGTATTAGGTTAAAACCAATATCGTTATACTTGAAGTAGGATAAACCATTTCAATTGCACATTAAACCGCAGGCACCGGAACACTGCTCCCTTCTACTACTGGTAAAAAACGGAGTGTAAATTGTCGTTTTTCAGCATATTCCGTTTCTTTCCGAGCAGTTATCCGGCTCGCACTAATTCTGTAGCCGTCGTAGCTGGAGCCAGTTGCTATGGAAACCATGGAAGAGCTGTGAATGTTTCAAAAGATGTATAAATGGACAACTTCTTTTTATATTCTCCTTGTTATCAAGATATACTGTATCCCATTGCCAATGAAATTATTTCAATGTTTTCTTTTAACAGAGCTTTGTGTCCCCAAACGACACAGAATTATTACACGACTAGAGCAGAGGTGCTCAATTCCAGTCCTCAAGCCCCCCCAACAGGGCACGTTTTCAAGATATCCCTGCTTCAGCACAGGTGGCTCCTGTGCTGAAACTGGGATATCCTGAAAACCTGACCTATTGGAAACTAGAGCATGGTGTAGTAAAAAAAATAGTAAGATGTAGGATATGGGTAATTGTTGGGTGGATGAGTGTTAAGGAATTGCAATAGCACGTTTATAGCTGCGGGAGGTTTGAGAAGAAAAATCAATGCCACATGAAGAAACATTATTAAACATCAACACCTAAGATGCGTAGCGATCAGCCAATGACGGGATATCTGTTCATAGATTGCCTGTAGGTTCAAAGCTGCATTTCTTCCGACGTGCAATGTTCCGGGAGACTCGTGGATTTGGAGACCGCTCACTGATTTTTAGCTTCTGCAGTTTCATCTTTCTGCCGGACTGATAAATCTTTTAATTATTATTTTTTTTTTAACCAAATCCCCCAAATCTCAATGAATTCCGTCCTTTGAGGTTGGCATCTCTGCGTGTTATGTAGTTGCTTAAACCCACACTGGTGACTGGTAAGACCATATCTAGCGTGTAAGTAACTGTAGATCATAAAGTATCTAAAGATGGATGGCGTTTTCACCAAAATCCAATTTTTTTTAGCATTTTCAGATATTTTTGGGAATATGTTGGAATTTTAGAAAAAAAAGTTTGTCACTACACGGGGGGTTTATTAAATTTTTTTTTTTTTTTTTTAGAATATTCGAAAATAAAAAAAAATGGCGAACAATTAAAAATGAGAAAAACGTCACAAATTCAAGAATTTTCTATCATTTGCAGGGGGGAAAAAGCCATGGAGAATATTGAAAGGTTATAATTAAATATTTTTATATTTAAATTATTGAAGAATTTTTTTTATTTTTCAAAAAAAAAAACAAAGAAAACAATCCAATTTCAACACATTCACCAATATGTAATCATAGCATATCCTAGCCATATTACTGGGGTCTGTGGCGGGAAAAAAAGGCTGATTTAGAGATGGGGGGAAAAGTGAACTTTGCCATTTCCCAATATGCTCTGCTCAGGATATCTGAGCGCACATCACTTTGCACGTCGGTCATGGACTTACCCCTCCCAGCAACTTCTGGGTGAATCAACTGGCACAACATTTGCTTGGGCGAAGAGATAGCCGCCTGAAAGAGACGTTACCAGTCTCCCAGCAGCTGTAAATAAATAAATATATATCGGATGTTTCAGATATGGCAGGAGTGAGACAATAGAAAGTGTCCATGCATGTCCCATTCTGCTTTTCTTACCAAATCTTATCCTAAACCCCATAGTTTCTTCAGCTTTTAACCATTGGTACGAAATGTTTACGTTTATGTTTCAATTTTCCCAAATTGGCTTTTTATCTGCTTTCTTGTTTCCACCTTCCCTTTCCTTTAAAATCCATCTCCTTCTTTCCATCCTATTATTTTATTTTGCTACATGTTGCTTTAATCACAGCACTCCGTTATTCTACCGTCACCCACCCATTGGATGCTTTAACACCCCTTCACATTCACACATTATAACATCACGTTGCATATGTCACAGGCACACATGTTGGTTTTGGAGAGGGTGATTGGGTGACAAAGGGATTAATATGGTGCAGATGTCCAGCCATACAAATACTAGATAGTATGGGGCTCACCGTAGCATATGCTTTATAATGTGGAGGAAAGTTTGTAGTATTTGTATCCGAGTGTCTTCATGTGCATGGATACCACAGGGTTATATATACAGTATCAGAGTGTCTTCATGTGCATGGATACCACAGGGTTATATGTATCCGAGTGTCTTCATGTGCATGGATACCACAGGGTTATCTGTATCCGAGTGTCTTCATGTGCATGGATAGCACAGGGTTATCTGTATCCGAGTGTCTTCATGTGCATGGATAGCACAGGTTTATATGTATCCGAGTGTCTTCATGTGCATGGATACCACGGGGTTATATATACAGTATCAGTGTCTTCATGTGCATGGATACCACAGGGTTATATATACAGTATCAGAGTGTCTTCATGTGCATGGATAGCACAGGGTTATCTGTATCCGAGTGTCTTCATGTGCATGGATAGCACAGGGTTATCTGTGGAATGGCTGGCATGCTGTGGATTTGGTATGAAAATAATGGAGAACTCTTCACCTTCTACTGACTTGCACTTTTTATTTAAAACCACTTTTTATACAAGGGGTTAATAATTGAGCCTAGTGCATAATATGGTGAAAAAACAGTGAATTCCGAGCCTTGGTTTTGTGTTGTGACGGTGATGTCTGTTTTCATGTGATTTCAGTGAACGGATTCCATTCTTCAGGATCCCCAGGACACCAACCAGAATCTGGCCATGTGATTATTCGGAAACCCAGCAGTGACCCACAGGTGAGCGGGACTCATGGGCAGTAAGTTCTGAGCAGGGGACTGTGGGCTATATGTAGTCATCAGTCTTCTGCTGTAAGTTGGGTCGCCAGACATCCCGTATATACGGGATTGTTCCTCATTTCCTTGACCTGTCCTGTTGACTCGGGCAGGTCTGTCGGGACGCAGAAGTGTCCCGTATTTTAGCGCCTTGATGTGCAATGCCTGAACTTAAAATTACTGTAATTAAATCAGTCCTAAAAACGGAATAGATTTCTATTAGAGTGTAATAGTTCCCTTTTCCGATAGATGCCACTGTATTAAATTATTAAGATAATAAAGTCCCGGTCATCTCATAATACTCTGACACTCACACGTATAGGTATTACTTTTTCTCCCACCGCTGCGTGCTAGTTCAGCGCACGTCTTTTCAAACCCGGCCAAGAGATGATAAAAACCAAAGAATAAAGCGGGAGATACCGTCCAGCTCAAAGTGTTTGCAAATCATCGCTCGATAGACAGACAGACAGACAGGTACAGTAGATAGACAGACAGATAGACAGATACAGTAGACAGACAGATACAGTAGACAGACAGACAGATAGATACAGTAGATAGATACAGTAGATAGATACAGTAGATAGACAGATACAGTAGATAGACAGATACAGTAGATAGACAGATACAGTAGATAGACAGATACAGTAGATAGATACAGTAGATAGATAGACAGATACAGTAGATAGACAGATACAGTAGATAGATACAGTAGATAGATAGACAGATACAGTAGATAGACAGATACAGTAGATAGATACAGTAGATAGACAGATACAGTAGATAGACAGATACAGTAGATAGACAGATACAGTAGATAGATACAGTAGATAGACAGATATAGACAGACAGACAGATAGATACAGTAGATAGATAGATGACTTTTTTCTGCTTTTGTCAATGAGAGCTTTGCCAAGTGGTAATAGTTGCAGATAGGGGATGAGTAGTTTGGCTTGTGTAAATGCTGGAATTTGGTTTCTCTTTGTTACAAAGAATCCGTCAGGTCTGATGTTAACCTCTGTGATTAGCGTCACATGGAAGGAACGCAAATAACATTTCTCACTGGAGCCAACTGACACAAAATAGTGACCTGCATTAGATTTGTATGGCCCCGACAGTATGGTTTCTCATAGATTAAATTCTAACGTACAGAGCTCTGAAAACGTCATGTTTCTTCCAATGCACTAAAGAAGAAGTAGAGGAAGAAGGAGAAATCTATACGGTTTGGAAATCTCTGAACACTAAAAGCCTCCCTCTGACAAACCGTAATCGCGGTTACTTTCATGGTATCACAATCTACAACAATTCTGTATTTCTCCTGGAACAATATTGATATTAGAAATGTTCTCTGCATTATGGAGTCGCCGGCTTCTTCTGGACACACATCCCCAAAAGTGACCCACCTACAGTCACAAAGAGGAGAGAACAACATCTAATTCATCCACTTCAAAGGTGGAGATGTTACCACAGGACTGTCCCTCCCCTTCCTTACAAATAGATTATATTCCAATACACGACATCAGATCCCAGATACTGTCAGAGGCAGTGGCAGATTAAGCGCACTTTCTGCACATCAATGTGTTATTTTTAGCATGTTTAAGATTAGAAAAGCATTAGCACCTCGTGATTCTGAAATCCGGAGCGGTATAATTCCCATAACATGAAGATCCGCCATGTTCTGTCGTGGAATAAAACCGCTATCAAACAGACACAAGGAGAGAGACGCACCTGCTAATGTGGGCAGCACTCACTGGCCACGCCAAGCCACGTCTGCGTCTACTAATGTGGGCAGCACTCACTGGCCACGCCAAGCCACGTCTGCACCTGCTAATGTGGGCAGCACTCACTGGCCACGCCAAGCCACGTCTGCGTCTGCTAATGTGGGCAGCACTCACTGGCCACGCCAAGCCACGTCTGCTAATGTGGGCAGCACTCACTGGCCACGCCAAGCCACGTCTGCACCTGCAGCTGAGGTCTGGCATCAGGGAAAGTTACTTATAGTGCCGTGCAGCAGGGAAACCAGTGGGACCTAAACACAAACATATATCTATAGAAGATATTACTGGTATATTACTCATTGCAATGCGATACATTGGAAGGGACACTGAAAGGGTGCGTGGTCTACATGACTGGTGCTCTATTCCAGTTCTCAACGCCCCCCAACAGGTCAGGTTTTCAGGATATCCCAGCTTCAGCCAGGTGGCTCAATCAGAGGCTCAATGAAAAACTGAGCCTCTGATTAAGTCACCTGTGCTGAAGCAGGGACTGATTGAGCCTAGTTTGTATAATGCACTGTTATACACACACTGACATTGTAACACAAAACCCCTACTTCCCATATTTAATTTTGCCCTCGTTATAAACGACGCTAAGGAAATGATGTAAATAGATGTCTGATTTTGTTATTAAAAAAAAAATCATCAATATTTTCTCTGTAAAATAACAGAACTATCGGCTCAGTTTAACGCTAGGACATACAGTACTGCAGTTTGTTGCTTGGCGTGCAGACTGGCGCACCGTAGGGTACGGCTGTAGTGCGTTCCAGGCACCTATGGCACTGAAAGGGTTATGATCACAGTTCCAGGGATTACAGCGCGTGTGATTGTGCGGTAACACATTACAGCGCGTGTGATTGTGCGGTAACACATTACAGCGCGTGTGATTGTGCGGTAACCCATTACAGCGCGTGTGATTGTGCGGTAACACATTACAGCGCGTGTGATTGTGCGGTAACACATTACAGCGCGTGTGATTGTGCGGTAACACATTACAGCGCGTGTGATTGTGCGGTAACCCATTTGGCAGTACTAATGCCTGGAAATGTAATCTGTAGGGTTTGCACAGTTGTACAGATTTGTAATTTCATACATGGCAGGTTTTTAATTAGGATTGTGGGCAGCGGCTGACCAGTCCTTTCTGTAGGGGAGCAGTTATTTACAGATTATTATACAGGGAGGTTTTATTAAGCTGTAATTCTATTGGGAAGTTTTAAATGGTGTGTGAAGCTGAAAGGAGAAGCCTAGAGGGGTTTATCCCATCACCAGGCCAAAGGATGGACTTGTAGTTGGAAATACATCATCTCCCACTTTTTGTGTAACATTCACCCTTTTGTAGGATCACATACTTGCTGCTTAATACAAAATGTTTATGAAACGCAAATGACAGAAGCTGTTCTCCTCACAGACGGACACTGTCGCCGTCCCTGATTTTCTGGGATGCGCACTCATTTGGAGTCAGTCTCAGGGATTTTTAGTATAAGCGTCTCACAAAGACTATAATGGAATCTCATTAGTACAAACCTAAGTTTTCTTTTAAATGCTATTTTTTTTTTGTTTAACTACTCCAATTCTCATTTACTAGAGAGCTACTACCGTCCCTTACAGGTAATGCATAGAGCTATGAGTCCACAAGAAGACACGGACACGTTCCCGGGTGCTTTGCTTTTAAAAACATTTTATGTTTTTGATTTGTAAAAAATTACGGGAAAAAAAACAAGATGGGCAGGACATTTTTTTTCTTCAAAATTTGCAAATGCTACTTCCAGAACGGATTCCGTGGGATACCCGAGGACCGCCTGTAATAGTAATGTTCAATAAGTTACCTCGTCTCCATATAAACACACTGGAGCTGAGATAATGACTAATATATTATAGGGTTAAAATAGAATATACTTTGCAACTGTTTCAACCCAGTAAACATACCGGTTACGCTGACGCTCATTTTATGCCATGTTTCTGCCAATTGATGTCAAACTCATTTGTCCGTGGGGTTATTCAGAGTAGATGTGTGGGTGTTTACTCCTATGCCTCTTTTGTCACAACAGATAACTTTCCACAGATCTGGGATTTGAGTTTGTCCGTGAGACATTTGGGGCAAATGATTTTATAAATGAAATACTCAGGCAGTATGTCACACAGTTTCAATGACATTTAGAGCTCGTAACCAATGCAGGGCAAATTAATGTTTGCTTAAGAAATATTTCCACATTTTAATTATTTGTGTCAGTAACGTTTTATTACGACTGTGCAGTGAAGCTAGATTGTACATCCCGCTTTTCTAAAGATCTTTTCAGTATACTCATTAACATGATGGCTTTTTTTACTTCACTATTTTTGATCTCTGAATTTTAAATGATATTTTTGACTCCTAAAAATTTACTCCAAATAAATGTAACCAAAACAGAACTAATGTATGTAGCAAAACCAGAAAATACTAGAGTAACAAAGAAAATACCGCTCCCAGCCCAAGATATATCAAGGAATAATGTTTGTGCCGGATTTAGGAAAACGATACTATAACAATTATAGACCTATTATAAAAAATATTGTAGAGGAGCAACATAAAGGGATGAAGCTTCGACTAGCATTTTTCGGTAGTGGGTTGTGAGGTAAAGAGGATGTCATTTGCGAGACTGTTATATCATATGCAGATTTGACCAAAGATGTAAAGGAACTGAAAGAAAGGTAGAATGGGAAGGAGAAAGCTGTGTCGCCCCCAAAGAGTTTGGGAGCCATTAATTTGCCAGACTTCCGAAAGTAGCACATAGCATGTCGTCTTCGACATGTAGGAGATTGGATCCTGGGGCATAACTATTGTTTATCCAATGTCCTAGAGCAGTGGTCTCCAAACTTTTCAGTACGAGGGACACCGTATATTCTACACATTTTCGTGGGCCAAAGGAAAAAAATCTTTTTATAATTTTTAGATATTTATATATTTTATAAATAAATGAATAAGTTTTATTTGGATCTTTTTGGGGTAATCAGCGTGATATGATTCAGGACAAAGGAGAAATGTGACAATTACAAAGAAAGGATGCTGTGCTTACACTGGGAAATTATATATAATGAGCAAAAATATATATATTTGAAGTTGCTGTAGGCCGGATAAAATCTTGTGGGGGGCCTGATGTGTCCCCCAGACCGTAGTTTGGAGACCCCTATCTGTGAAGGGAATTTTACACATGAAATGGGGTGACATACCAGCACCCAAAAAACGCACAGTGATTGTAAGGGACACCATAATAGCTTGGAAATAAACAAGGAAAAAATGTGGGTTACCCTATGACGCATCAAGATACCCCTACAGGACAATCCAAAATTCACCCCAGGAATGGATCAAAAATCCTTTCAAACCTGTAAGGCAAAGGGGATAGATTGTCTGGATCATCTAATAGCCGGGGAAAACAAACATTTATTTCCTTCCAGGAACCAAGCACGAAAGGAGATTTACCACAAAATCACTCGCTCTCCCATTTCCTAGCGCTACATTATGGGAAAAAATACCGTACTACAAGAAATATATACTACAAACTAATGTATTCGATTATTGTTTGATCAGACACGAGAACATTATCATAATATCTCTGAGTTGTACAACCTAGTGAGAGAAGACAATTACACGCAAGTACTTCAGAACACATTCATATCCTGGCAGAAATAAGGGATATAGATGATATTCTTGTGGGACTAATAAATGTATGTAAATTTAACACCATCAGAAATTTGGGGTGAGGTTTAATTCAAAATAACGCATAGAGCATATATAGCCTTTAATAAAAATACACATCCATTAATGGGTACCATCAATCTTTGTCCCAAATGTTAAAGGCGGATTGTAAACATTGCCTATGGTCATGTATTCACAGTAAACACTTCTGGAAAAAAATTATTGAATATATATATATTTAAAAAGTGCTTCAAATGACAAAACACAAGAATTCATTGGTATTGTTATTGGCCAACATAGAACCATGGCTAGATGAGGAGGGTAACACAACCAGAGCGGGTAAAGCCTCTGAAATGGTATTAGCAGCAAGGAATCCTGCTGCCGTGGATATCTCCATCACCGCCAACATTAGAGATCGTTAAATCCTACCTATTTAAATTGATAACAATTAACAAAATAGCGGCGAGCTTCTAAAGAGAGCTCAAGACCAAAACATTATTTCAGAAACGGGGATGGCTCATAAAGTCGGACATCGAAAAAGTGTTTGTAAACACTAAATGGTGTCTAACCAGACAGCTACAGAACAAGAACAGAATACCCTAACCCTAACCCTAACCAGACAGCTACAGAACAAGAACAGAATACCCTAACCCTAACCCTAACCATAACCAGACAGCTACAGAACAAGAACAGAATACCCTAACCCTAACCCTAACCAGACAGCTACAGAACAAGAACAGAATACCCTAACCCTAACCCTAACCAGACAGCTACAGAACAAGAACAGAATACCCTAACCCTAACCCTAACCAGACAGCTACAGAACAAGAACAGAATACCCTAACCCTAACCCTAACCCTAACCAGACAGCTACAGAACAAGAACAGAATACCCTAACCCTAACCCTAACCAGACAGCTACAGAACAAGAACAGAATACCCTAACCCTAACCCTAACCCTAACCAGACAGCTACAGAACAAGAACAGAATACCCTAACCATAACCCTAACCAGACAGCTACAGAACAAGAACAGAATACCCTAACCCTAACCCTAACCCTAACCAGACAGCTACAGAACAAGAACAGAATACCCTAACCCTAACCATAACCCTAACCAGACAGCTACAGAACAAGAACAGAATACCCTAACCCTAACCATAACCAGACAGCTACAGAACAAGAACAGAATACCCTAACCCTAACCATAACCCTAACCAGACAGCTACAGAACAAGAACAGAATACCCTAACCCTAACCATAACCAGACAGCTACAGAACAAGAACTGAATACCCTAACCATAACCATAACCCTAACCAGACAGCTACAGAACAAGAACAGAATACCCTAACCCTAACCATAACCCTAACCAGACAGCTACAGAACAAGAACAGAATACCCTAACCCTAACCAGACAGCTACAGAACAAGAACAGAATACCCTAACCCTAAAAATAACCCTAACCAGACAGCTACAGAACAAGAACAGAATACCCTAACGAGACAAACATACTAGAAAACATGTACTTAAAATAACTGATATATAAAATAAATAGTGTCAGACATTGTTGTTTGGGGGGAGGGGAAGTTTGGAGTTTACACTTAAACTTAAATGTTATAAGTTAAAAGAAAAAGGGGAAATTAGAACCACAAAGAAGTTGACCATGTTTAAAAGGCTAAGTATACACAAGAAATGTGCGAGGAGTTATGTGAGTGTTGACAGAAAGACATATAGTTGGAATAATGTGGTTATAATGTGGAATATAAAATACTGATTTGTTAGGCTGCGCTTATAGTGCCGGCGACACGACGTCACGGCAAAACAAATGTATTGCCGCCGTCGCGTGCGCTTATAGTAAGCGTGAAATTTGGAAGCGCGAAATTTGGAAGACGGTCAAATTGGATTTTTCAGAGGCTGTCGCCACATGTGACAGCCTCTGAACCAATCAATGGCCAGGCTGCTTGCGATGTCGCTGCAAAGCAAAATACTGTACAACTTTCGTGGGTGTCGACGACAACGGGTGACGTCATCCGTTGCGTGGCCTCGCCGTCGCAAGCACTATAAGCGCGGCCTTAAACACGAATTGTGATCTACAAAATTTGTCAAAAAAAGCATTTAAGTTGTAACTGATGTATGTATGATGTTCCCAATAATAAATAAATTGAGTCCAAAAGTAAAATGAACAGGACTCATTTTTGGTCCACCCTTGCCTTGATATATGTACTCCCTATGTCAAAAATAATCAATAATCCCATCACTTCCCTTTGCACGTAGTGCGTAATTATACAACTACAATTAAATGCACAGCCCCCCCCCCCCCCCACATCATCACAATGCTGATTAAAAAGGCTGCCCTGAACCAGGTGATATTTATAGGTATATAATACACATTGCAGTAGGGGGTTCCTTGCCGTATGCAGAATGCTTATGAAGTACAGCTATTGTGACCCAACCTGTGCCCTTTGTGCATATTTTGCCTGAGCAGCAGCTGTGATGGTGATCACCCTTAAGACCATGAACAGATCACAAAGGGAGGTGTAGCTGCATTTTGGATGAATTCTGCTGCTAAATACAGCTGGTGTGTGCTGCCTCTCTGGGCTCGCAGTACGACAGCCTCGTGTGGCAAGAGATTCAGCAACCTCCAATACCTCAGGACACGGAGGCGAACCAGTTACAGCAAATCTTCTACCGAGCAACTGAGCTGACACCTTAACTCTTCCCGATTTAGGAATATAGATATATTTATAGATATATAAAAATGTCAGATATGGAAAGTAGCTTTGACGATGCCTCTTGCCTCTCTCCCCAGAGCCCGGGATCCCTGTCACCAACCAAAAAGCAGAACAAGGAGACGACAATCACAGTGAGTACAGTGCACACTGAATTCTGGCTCCAGCCATGGGTATGCATGTTACCATGACACTGTACCCATAACCGGGGGAGCGGTGACTCTGACTAAACGTGGAGTTGGGACACTTGCTCATTCTTATTATTTAGAGACGTTATTTCTATATACAGAGTCAACTATTTTGCTCTCGCATTTAATTCATTCAACATCCTTGTGGATGGTATGAAAGCCAGTTGGTGATGCTGGAAATAAGAGGACATCCTCATGGGGGGGTGGAAAGAAGAATAGAGGGGAGTGGGGGTGGGGGGTGCAGGGGGCTGAATTGTTCATTTCAATGTGCTGTAAACTAGCACCTTTTTTTCCTTGGCTAAGACACCGTGTCCGGGGTTACGTGGCAAAGGGAAATACATCCACAGCAAGGATTCTTGCCGATTTGTCTTAAATGGATCTCACATTTACACCACTTTATGAGAGAGGCTTTTAAACTATTCTGCTGCAAAATGAGACTGGAAAAAGCACTCAGCCATTTGACACCTCAGACCTGCTTTCCCTGCAGTCTTTACATGCTCTGGGTATTGGTATTTAAAATGTAGCATAAAGGCTAATATGATGTATTATTCCATATAACTGTTAGTATGTAAAGGCTAATATTATGTATTATTCCATGTAACTGTTAGTATGTAAAGGCTAATATGATGTATTATTCCATGTAACTGTTAGTATGTAAAGGCTAATATTATGTATTATTCCATGTAACTGTTAGTATGTAAAGGCTAATATGATGTATTATTCCATGTAACTGTTAGTATGTAAAGGCTAATATTATGTATTATTCCATGTAACTGTTAGTATGTAAAGGCTAATATTATGTATTATTCCATGTAACTGTTAGTATGTAAAGGCTAATATTATGTATTATTCCATGTAACTGTTAGTATGTAAAGGCTAATATGATGTATTATTCCATGTAACTGTTAGGATGGAGGTTACATGATTTATAGAGCCGTATGGATTTGCCTTTGCTTTCTGCGACAGAAACGTGTATTTATCGGTATTATATTCCCGTTCTTTAGAAACCCCTTGTTATGTAGTCACCATGGCAACAGAATAGATGTATTTTTGCCATATCTTACAGATGTGCGCTGCAGCGGAAGCAGATTGTACAATTGTGTGTGTGTGTGTCGTCATTACACACAGCAGCCTTTATTCTCAGATATTGTGTAGTAATGCAGGGGTTCTCAACTCCTGTCCTCCCCCCAACAGGACAGGTTTTCAGGAAATCCCTGCTTTAGCACAAGTGGTGGAGTTGAGCCACTGATTGAGCCATCTGTGCTGAAGCAGGGATATCCTGAAAACCTGACCTGTTGGGTGGTCTTGAGGACTGGATTTGAGCGCCGTGCAGTAATGTGTGATCACGCTATGTGTATAACAGTATGTGTGTAAGCGATACTCTGAATAAAGCTCCCAATAATTGGTAATGTGCCGGATTTGCGCTTCAGCATTGCGCAGAGCCAGTTACTGCAGACTCGTTTTGTCATATTTCTGCTGTATTAGCTAAAAGATAAAGATTATCCTTAATATAGATTATTGGACTTGACGTGAGAATGCACGCTAGGCGTGAAGTTTAAGTATTCGCTCACCTCCCCTATTACATGTAAATCCGTTTGAACTTCTTCCCTCGCCGGTCACATCATAGTTGTTATATAGGTGACAATAGGCAGTATATGAATGTTTAAGGATGTTAATAAGTTACTATGCTGCCCTGTAGGACTGATGAGGAGGAGTGGTATAGTGTGTAGGGGTATTGCGCGTAGCAGTATTGCATGTAGGGGTTTTCGCTGGTAGCGGTATTGCGTGCAGGGGTTTTCGCTGGTAGCGGTATTGCGTGCAGGGGTATCACGCGCAGCTGTATTGCGTGCAGGGGTATCACGCGCAGTGGTATTGCGTGCAGGGGTATCGTGCGCAGTGGTATTGCGTGCAGGGGTATCACGCGCAGCTGTATTGCGTGCAGGGGTATCACGCGCAGTGGTATTGCGTGCAGGGGTATCACGCGCAGTGGTATTGCGTGCAGCGGTATTGCGTGCAGGAGTATCGCGAATGAACTTTGCGCCAAGACTCAAGTGATGGCCAATCTAGTTCTTTGAGCATTTCGCAGTGATGTGTGTTGTTGTTGCATTGGAGAACAAAACGACAAATTGAATTGTAGAGGGTGTCAAGTTTGCTAAGGTGGGTTTGGGATGCCGAGCCATATACTATGTCTCCATAGTCAATAATTGGCATTAGCATCTGCTGCGCGATACGCTTTCTGACCAGGAGACTTAGGGAGGATTTGTTCCTGTAAAGTACCCCTAGTTTGGCATAGGTCTTGGATGTCAGGGTATCAATGTGCATCCCGAATGTTAAGTGGGAGTCAAACCATATGCCCATGTATTTAAAACTAGTAACAGGAGTTAGGGTGGTGTTAGTGTTGGTTCTGATCTGGAGCTCAGTCATTGGAAGCTTTAAAAATGTATCCTTGGTCCCAAATACCATTGTTACAGTCTTGTCAGATCCTTGGTCCCAAATACCATTGACAGTCTTGTCAGTGTTTAAAAACAGTTTGTTTTGGGAAATCCAGTTTTCGAGTCTCAAAAAGTCAGACTGAAGTATGTGTTGAAGGTCGGAGAGGCTATGGCTGTGTGCATACAGGATTGTGTCGTCTGCATACATGTGTATTAAGGCTTCCTTACAAGCTGTGGGAAGATCATTGATGAACACTGAGAAGAGTGTGTGTTTATATGGGCTCATTTGCATGTCATTTCCCAGAATCCCTTGCTGCAGTGGAAGTGCTGTGGGCTGTGTGATAATGGTGAAAGGCGGGGTTGCAGACCTGTCTAAGACATGCAAATGAGCATACAGTAATATTTCCATTTGCTATATATATATATATATCGTCCATACTCATATAGCAAAGAGATGTATACGTGGCTTTAAAATGCCAATCCTTTGCATGTAATTACCCAGAATTCCTGGCTACAGTGGAAGCACTGTATGCTAAGAAATAATAGTGAAAAGCATGGGCTTGCACACCTGCCTCAGACATCTGAACTTGCTCACAAGTGGTATTTTTATTTGCTGTACACTGTACGGTGGAGGGTTTTGTCACTTTTTCTTTACCCAGAATAACTTATAGAACGTGTGTTTGAAACAAGCGAATGTGAAAACAGAAAAAGGTTAGTTCAACTGTATCAAATGTGTGTGGGGTAACCAGCCATTTGCTAACTATGGCCCAGATGCACAAAGCTCTGTTATTGACTTAATGAGGTATTAAGTTACCTTCTGCTGGAAAGCGGTTTCATGCATCTACTTCCATCTCACATTTCCCCTCCAGCTTTGAAGCATGTCATAGTGTTTTTCTTTTTCTAAGGAACGTGCATATTTTCTGAACTTACGCGGTAAGGCAACTAGAGCTTTTAAAACATCCACCCAAATGTTGGGTCCTGGCTTGGATACAAATCCACCTTGGTCTTTAACAGATATGTGAGGAACCGCCCTAACTGTGTTCGTAAAATTTCTTGTTAAAATAAAAAAAATAATGACGTTTATTTTGCAACCTTGACTGGGCTAAAACAGCAAAAAAACGGTCCTAGGTGCTATAGGAATCTACAAAACGTCTCGAGCCCACGGGCGGGCAACGCCACTCTTCAAGGGCCACCAACGGGCCACGTTTTAAGGATATCCCTGCACGGGGGTTCAGTCCGCGATTGAGCCATCTGTGCTGAAGCAGGGCTATCCTTAAAGCCTGACCTGTTGGTGGCCCTTGAGGACTGCAGTTGCCCACGCCTGCTCAAGGCTGGGAAATTCTCACCCTGAAATAGGGCTTTTGGAGGAGGAGAGAGCGAGACCGGGACAGGGGTACTTCTGAACACACATCAGCTACCTGGAAAATCCGATCATTTGAATATATTTAGCATATTCAAATGATCTTATTTCCCAGGCACCTCAGGTGTGTTCACAGGCACCTCCCCACGTGTTGTATAGATGAGCGTTTTGGGAGGTATATGTCTACTAAATATGACTTCTCTCTCCCGTTCTGCAGATGTCCTTTTTCAGGGTCTGTAAATTTTGGTGACACGTACAAATCGCTGCAAACATTTTTCGTATGCCCAGCGCCCGATTCCGCATGGTTTGCCAAGTGCTCAGAAAATCGCACGGATTCCTAAGTCTTCTTTGCTGATACAAGTCTTTAATTAATGCAAAGTTGCGCTGTTGAGTGCTCCCCAAAATGAGAACGATAGCACAGCAGTAATAAGGTCTCCAGCATCCGTAGGAACGCTTTTCAGCACTTTGCCCCTGGCTAAGAGAGGTGTTCACAGAGACTCGGGAGGTAAAAATCACCAACAACGCTGCTCTAATTACACGCAAGCGTTAATTATATACCAGCGGAAACGAACCGTTGTTCCGATCTCCTGGTAGCTATAATCAGGACAGGCTTCTTACGCTTAGATCTCATTCTAAGGACCTTAGTAAAACAATTACAAATACTTTTCTTTCACATTTTAAACACAAGGAAGCTCTGGGATTGTAATGCGCTTAGTTACAAGTACACGGTTGGGTGATGGCAGCGATGGCAGCGATGTCAGTGATGGCAGTGATGGCAGCGATGGCAGCGATGGCAGCGATGGCAGGGATGGCAGTGATGGCAGCGATGGCAGGGATGGCAGCGATGGCAGCGATGGCAGGGATGGCAGTGATGGCAGTGATGGCAGCGATGGCAGCGATGTCAGTGATGGCAGGGATGGCAGTGATGGCAGCGATGGCAGGGATGGCAGCGATGGCAGGGATGGCAGTGATGGCAGCGATGGCAGCGATGGCAGGGATGGCAGTGATGGCAGCGATGGCAGCGATGGCAGGGATGGCAGTGATGGCAGCGATGGCAGCGATGGCAGGGATGGCAGCGATGGCAGCGATGGCAGGGATGGCAGTGATGGCAGTGATGGCCGTACAGTACTTCTTAACCTCTGTTAATCAATAGAATAGAATTATGAGACTTAAATATGTCAGAGTAGAGGGAAGGTATGTAAGAGAGGAAGAGAAGTAGGTGAGATGAAGAGGAGGGGGTGAGGGAGGAAGAGGAGGAGGGGGTAAGCGAGGAGGAGGGGGTGATTGAGCAAGAGTGGCAGGGGGGGATGACAGAGGAGAAGGAGTGCGAGGGGGTGAGACGAGAAATGAAGAGGAGGGTTTTTTGGAGTCGGTTCCCATATTCTGTTTTTCTTGCCCAGCCTTAACCTCATTACGTCTACAGCCTGAAAGTCATGTGACTTCTTTTATGTGTGTACTGCCACACGCATGCACATCTCGTGTTGTGATATATTAGGGTTGCCACATTTAAGTTTTATAATAGGGGACGCCCGATTACCAAAATCCAGTAAGCCAGTAAGAAAGGGTGACGTCATGTAAAACATTACATATATATGATCACATACAGTACAGCAGGCTTCTCTTGTCTCTCCCCATCTGCTGTGATCCCAGAGAATTTGGCATGTGCTATAGCCAGCAAATGTGAGATAAGAAACATATATAGAGACCAACTCACTGACATCGGACTAACAGCCTCAAAGGGAACCAGCGCCAGACCCGGCGGTAATGGCTCTCAGACGTGCAACTGCTCCCCATCCGAGACACGTGCGAAACCGCTCTGACCAGCAACAACCGCTCTCCACCTTGCGAGCTTCGTCACTCCCCCGTGTTACCATAGTTGGCGTATTATAAGGAAGATGGACACACAATACCCTCTTCCCCTCCCACACACACATTCTCTCCCTTTTTCTTTCTTCCCCCATTCTCTCTCCTCTCCCCCTCCATCCATTTCTCCCTCCATCCATCTCTCAGCCCCCTCTGCCGCTATCATTGTCCTCCTCCGCAGCTCTGCCACCGCTATACCCCGCCGCCTCCTCCTGCCGCTATACCCCGCCGCCTCCTCCTGCCGCTATACCCAGACGCCTCCTCCTGCCGCTATACCCAGGCGCCTCCTCCTGCCGCTATACCACGCCGCCTCCTACTGCCGCTATACCCCGCCGCCTCCTACTGCCGCTGTACCCAGGCGCCTCCTCCTGCCGCTATACCCCGCCGCCTCCTACTGCCGCTATACCCAGACGCCTCCTCCTGCCGCTAGACTGACGAACAGCGGGGAAAAGACTGACGCACAGCGGGGAAAAGACTGACGCACAGCGGGGAAAAGACTGACGCACAGCGGGGAAAAGACTGACGCACAGCGGGGAAAAGACTGACGCACAGCGGGGAAAAGACTGACGCACAGCGGGGAAAAGACTGACGCACAGCGGGGAAAAGACTGACGCACAGCGGGGAAAAGACTGATGCAAAGAGATGCAAGAATAGAATTAGGATCTTTGCTATTATTATGCTCCCAAATTGCCTCAATAAAAAAACCCATCTATCTCTCCATCTACCCAGATATTCATGTAACTAGATATTCATCCATACATGAAAACACGGAATGGATAGTTTGGCTAAAACAATTAACAATATCATAAAATGAGTCCAAAATAAATATTTCTGCACAGTGTCCGCTATGGGGTCTTAAAGAAAACGGTATTTAAGTGGATGGAAAACACATTATACTCCAGTATATGTTATTAACACAGCCAGCTACCCTGAAACTCAGGTACAATCCGGTGATTCCTGCCAGGCATGTCTTAATGATTCCGAGAGGTTTCACTCCTTTTTGCCCCAAAGACTTGAAGTTACCATTTCTTTAGAATGACATGAAAAAATCCTATATAGTGAGTTACTTATAATCGTCAGTTACAAGGCCCCTAAATATCTACCTTTGCATTGGCAAGTAATTTACTATGCAGTGATTTCTTTTCTAGCTGCGCAGCCAACAAAACATTCCTTTAATGTAATAATCTGTTTAGTAAAGTCATGAAATGAAGACGATGATTAAACATTGGACATAGTTTGGGGTTTTGGCTCGTGGACAGTACAATTTGCACAGGGAAAATCTGTGCTCACAAGAGGAAACACTTTCGCAAGAAATGGAATTTAACAAAAAGTGGCAGTTTTGACGTCTGTTTCCTTGTAGCTTTCCTCGCTTAGAAAGGCTTTCAAAACAGCTGGATAACTGAGTCACGTGGAGCCAAAAGCAGAAGTTTAGCAATTCGCCTTAATATCAGCTCGCAGCTTCTTTTCTCCCTCTGCATTAACTCTGCTTTTCTCCTTATATTTCCCAAATCAGCTGGATGAATTATTCTTTCACAGTGTTTAGTTTCAGTTCTCTGATTAGGTTATATTCTGGATTCTTAGCTGTGGCTATGAGCATATTATGTGAATATTTCAGCCGAACTAGTTCATGATATGGTACACAATGCAATATAGCATAGGATTGCCAGGCGTCCCGTATATATATACGGGATTGTCCCTTTTTTTTTTACTTCCTCGTCACGTTGTTCCTGAAACGGTCTGTCGGGACGGCCAAATGTCCCATATTTTCAGAGGATGAGGTGGGCGGCAGGAGGAGGGGACGGGTATAGACACAGGAGGAGGCGGGGTATAGATACAGGAGGAGGCGGGGTATAGCGGCAGGAGGAGGCGGCGGGGTATAGACACAGGAGGAGGCGGGGTATAGACACAGGAGGAGGCGGGGTATAGACACAGGAGGAGGCGGGGTATAGTCATAGGGGGAGGCGGGGTATAGTCATAGGGGGAGGCGGCGGGGTATAGACACAGGAGGAGGCGGGGTATAGTCATAGGGGGAGGCGGGGTATAGTCATAGGGGGAGGCGGCGGGGTATAGACACAGGAGGAGGCGGGGTATAGACACAGGAGGAGGCGGGGTATAGACATAGGAGGAGGCGGGGTATAGTCATAGGGGGAGGCGGTGGGGTATAGACACAGGAGGAGGCGGGGTATAGCGGCAGGAGGAGGCGGCGGGGTATAGACACAGGAGGAGGCGGCGGGGTATAGCGGCAGGAGGAGGCGGGGTATAGACACAGGAGGAGGCGGGGTATAGACACAGGAGGAGGTGGCGGGGTATAGCGACAGGAGGAGGCGGGGTATAGACACAGGAGGAGGTGGCAGGTATAGCGACAGGAGGAGGCGGGGTATAGACACAGGAGGAGGTGGCGGGGTATAGCGACAGGAGGAGGCGGGGTATAGACACAGGAGGAGGTGGCGGGTATAGCGACAGGAGGAGGTGGGGTATAGCGACAGGAGGAGGCGGGGTATAGCGGCAGGAGGAGGCAATGGGGTATAGCGGCAGGAGGAGGCGGCGGGGTATAGCGGCGGGGTATAGCGGCAGGAGGAGGCGGCGGGGTATAGACACAGGAGGCGGTGGCGGGTATAGCGGCGGGTATAGCGGCAGGAGGAGGCGGCGGGTATAGACACAGGAGGCGGCGGCGGGTATAGCGGCAGGAGGAGGCGGCGGGTATAGCGGCAGGAGGAGGCGGCGGGTATAGACACAGGAGGCGGCGGCGGGGTATAGACACAGGAGGCGGCGGCGGGGTAAAGCGGCAGGAGGAGGCGGCGGGTATAGACACAGGAGGCGGCGGCGGGGTAAAGCGGCAGGAGGAGGCGGCGGGTATAGACACAGGAGGCGGCGGCGGGGTAAAGCGGCAGGAGGAGGCGGCGGGTATAGACACAGGAGGAGGCGGCGGGGTATCGCGGCAGGAGGCGGGGGCGGGGTATAGCGGTGGGAGGAGGCGGCGGTGGGGTATAGACACAGGAGGCGGCGGCGGGTATAGCGGCAGGAGGAGGCGGCGGGTATAGACACAGGAGGCGGCGGCGGGTATAGCGGCAGGAGGAGGCGGCGGGTATAGACACAGGAGGCAGCGGCGGGTATAGCGGCAGGAGGAGGCGGCGGGTATAGACACAGGAGGAGGCGGCGGGTATAGACACAGGAGGAGGCGGCGGATATAGCGGTGGGAGGAGGCGGCGGCGGGGTATAGACACAGGAGGCGGCGGCGGGGTATAGACACAGGAGGAGGCGGCGGGTATAGACACAGGAGGCGGCGGCGGGTATAGCGGCAGGAGAAGGCGGCGGGTATAGACACAGGAGACGGCGGCGGGTATAGCGGCAGGAGGAGGCGGCGGGTATAGACACAGGAGGCGGCGGCGGGTATAGACACAGGAGGCGGCGGCGGGTATAGACACAGGAGGCGGCGGCGGGTATAGCGGCAGGAGGAGGCGGCGGGTATAGACACAGGAGGCGGCGGCGGGTATAGACACAGGAGGCGGCGGCGGGTATAGACACAGGAGGAGGCGGCGGGTATAGACACAGGAGGCGGCGGCGGGTATAGACACAGGAGGCGGCGGCGGGTATAGACACAGGAGGCGGCGGCGGGTATAGACACAGGAGGCGGCGGCGGGTATAGACACAGGAGGCGGCGGCGGGTATAGACACAGGAGGAGGCGGCGGGTATAGACACAGGAGGCGGCGGCGGGTATAGACACAGGAGGAGGCGGCGGGGTATAGACACAGGAGGTGGCGGCGGGTATAGCGGCAGGAGGAGGCGGCGGGTATAGACACAGGAGGCGGCGGCGGGGTATAGACACAGGAGGCGGCGGCGGGGTATAGACACAGGAGGAGGCGGGGTATAGCGACAGGAGGAGGCGGCGGGTATAGACACAGGAGGCGGCGGCAGGGTATAGACACAGGAGGCGGCGGTGGGTATAGCGGCAGGAGGAGGCGGCGGGTATAGACACAGGAGGAGGCGGCGGGTATAGCGGCAGGAGGCGGCGGCGGGGTAGTATAGCGGCAGGAGGCGGCGGCGGGGTAGTATAGCGGCAGGAGGCGGGGGCGGGGTATCGCGGCAGGAGGCGGCGGCGGGGTAGTATAGCGGCAGGAGGCGGAGGCGGGGTATAGACACAAGAGGAGGAGGCGGCGGGTATCGCGGCAGGAGGCGGCGGCGGGTATAGCGGCAGGAGGCGGCGGCGGGTATAGCGGCAGGAGGCGGGGTATTTTATCTAACAAGCGCTACTCCATAAGACATCTTCTGGCAGTATCCAGTGAATGGGCCATGTTTACTAAACATGTTTCTCCATAACACCTTCCAGCATTCAAGCCTATTCACACTTGAATGGGGTTTAAGGGGCCATATTTTCTGAGTTGAGCATACAGACGATACAATGCTAAATATCCGGAGGTGCATCGCGGCCCCTCCCCGAGGGGGATTCCAAGTCGGGGACGAGCAGTCTAAAATCCCCAAATAAATCTACATTTATTGCAGTAACATAGTTACGTTCCCCAGTGCGGGACCGTGATCAGGGATTCGTATACGCATGGGAACGAAACGGTTACTACCATAAATCTGTATCTGTCTCTGGAGCTTTGGGTGCCTGCTGCCCTTCTCACCATGCTGGCTGCTGGAAGGAGCCTTATAGAGCAGCACAGCTGGGTACATATAGTGCTCTAGGTTTACATTTTCTCATCAGCGACAAGTCAGATGGAGTGTGAGTGTTGGTGCAGAAATGGAACTGAATTTGAGAGCGGATTATTGAATCTTACAGTCCTAGTGGGGCAGAGAACAGCGGTTGGAAGGGATTGGAGAGGGTTGCCGCACAATGTTTCAATGGCGCAGCCTGGATCTTTGTTGAGAACGTCACACATTTGATTAGTGTCCCCTAAGTGACACCAGTATAATATATGTTTTTATATAGCGTTCATGGGAAGCATCTACTCCTGGGGTCAACTCCAGTGCTCAAGGACAACCAACAGGTCAGGTTTTCAGGATGAAGGGAGGATGAAATGAGAAGATTTTTTGGAACCACGTGGAGAAGAGATATTTCTCCTATATTTCAGATATAATCAGTTTTCAATGGAGTCTCAGTGATAAAAAACAAACCCAGCACATTTCCATTTAAATGCAATGGATGGAAATAGCAACGGCGGTGTTCTTATTTCTGTACTCTCCCTCTGAGCCTTTTACAAACCAATGCATTGCTGGTCCTTCTAGCAATGAAAGGGTTAATATCATGCTTGTATCCCCCCTCCCCCCCTAGCTATTTCTGTTTAGAAGTATTTCAGTTCCAAGGAAATGCCTCAAATCACTTCTTACTGCGTTACCATGGCAACTGCCAATGTATTCTCTCCATCAAGGGGTAACAGTGTTTCAAATAGTCCATCATTACAGTCTACCTTTCATAGGATTTGTACAAGGCGCGGGGGGCGGTCATTCCAAGGATCCGTAGCAAATGTTCTGCAAAACAGCCCAGGTTTTCTCTCAGTAAAACATACCATGCCCAGAAGCGCCAGTCTAGTTTCATGGCATTATGGGACATGGATGGTGGGGGGAGGGAGAGACTTGCGCACTTTTTGGGCTCCTAGCTGGCCTCGTTGGCTTTGCTAGGATCCCAACCAGTGCCTACAAACTGGGACCTTTTTCTCCTCTTGTTTGCCGGGTCCCAAACACGCTACGATTCGGCCCACACTCAAGGTCACCTCTGGGCTTTCCTATCAGCCATAGAATTGTAGGACGCCACTTGAAATGCGCCACAGGCAGAGAACGCTCATTGAAAGGATTTAATATATCCATTTCTTTTAAAGATTTCAAGTTGACTTAACTTGAGAGAAGACGATATCAGTAGAAACTGGTATTTTCTGTATTTTTAGAGCTGGTATTTTTTGTTCTATAACTGTATGAAGGTGCTTGGTCCACGTTTCAGGGACTTGTTGGGATGTGGTTACACTGTAGGAGCAGTTTGTGGAAGAGTTGGTTAGAATGATCACAGCGTGGCCAGGCGCCACTCCTTCTCCTTTACGTTGGGTAAATTCGCCAGGTTGGAGGTTAGGGTTGGATCAGCATGAGATGTAAGAAAGCTTTGGAATAAAACCTTTGGTACATACATTTCCCGTCAGAGAAAATGATCACTCTGCATCATGGAGAAAGCTGGGGCTGGGGAAATGTGAGGGCGTTCTCCTTTACCGAAAGGGTGGGGGATTTGGGGAATTGCAGAGGTGCTACAGGCTTACAGTGAGGGATTTAAAAAAATGCTTATGATAGACATACTGTCTGAGAAATGTGAATGTGCTCACAAAGTGGTATTTTTATTTGCTGTACACTGTACAGTGGAGGATTTCTGTCACTTGTTTACCCATCATAACTTATATAGAATAAAAATAGAAGTCCCCCCGCTGCCAGGGATTGAACCGAGGTCCCTCTCTTTCGCAGCCTGGAGTTCTGCCAGCCCGCCACTGTTACTATCGTACTACTGTATTTTATTTATTTATTTTATTTATAAAATATTTTACCAGGAAGTAATACATTGAGAGTTACCTCTCGTTTTCAAGTATGTCCTGGGCACAGAGTAAAACAAATAATACATGGTTACAAGTACAGTTACATAATGAGCAGGGTATACATTATATACAAGACATTGCGTGCACAGTTACAGATAATATATATTATGGGCGTATGAAACAGTTACAGACCAGATTAAAATGTGAGACAGCCTTAGATTTGAAAGAACTTAAACTGGTGTTGGATGTGAGAGTCTCTGGTAGGTTGTTCCAGTTTTGGGGTGCACGGTAGGAGAAGGAGGAACGTCCGGATACTTTGTTGAGCCTTGGGACCATGAACAGTCTTTTGGAGTCAGATCTCAGGTGATAGGTGCTGCATGTGGTAGGGGTGAGGAGCTTGTTCAGGTAGCTGGGTAGCTTGCCCATGAAGAATTTAAAGACAAGACAGGAAAGGTGAACTTTGCGCCTAGACTCTAGTGATGACCAATCTAGTTCTTTAAGCATTTCGCAGTGATGTGTGTTGTAGTTGCATTGGAGCACAAAACGACAAATTGAATTGTAGAGGGTGTCAAGTTTGCTAAGGTGGGGTTTGGGGAGCCGAGCCATATACCATGTCTCCATAGTCGATAATTGGCATTAGCATCTGCTGTGCGATACGCTTTCTGACCAGGAGACTTAGGGAGGATTTGTTCCTGTAAAGTACCCCTAGTTTGGCATAGGTCTTGGTTGTTAGGGTATCAATGTGTATCCCGAATGTTAAGTGGGAGTCAAACCATATGCCCAGGTATTTAAAACTAGTGACAGGGGTTAGGGTGGTGTTAGTGTTGGTTCTAATCAGGAGCCCAGTCACTGGAAGCTTTAAAAATTTAGTCTTGGTCCCAAATACCATTGTAATAGCAATTACTTGTTTTTAATCAAACTCTATTATCACAAGTTGCTGTCCACAGTTACAAATATAGTCAATCGAATAATCTTTTCTATATACTACTATATACATATATATGTCACCTGTTGTTTAAGACATATATTAAATTAATTAATTAACATCTATTGTTAGCATAGCTATATGTGGATCGCAAGATGAATTTACTTTGTTTTTAATCCTTTCTATTTCTACTGCGCATGACACTGATGCCTCTGTATGCCGCGCGAGCGTCCTCCAGCCAGGGTCTCAGTTTCCCATCATGCTGTTCGCAGCATACTGGCAGTTCATTGGCTGGGTGACATCACGTCCGGTCTACATCCGGTATATCAGAGCTCACCAGACACGGGTATGTTACTCTTTGAAAAAGCCCAATTGCTGGGTGAAACGCGTTAGAGGTGCAGGGATATGTCTCACCTCCTCTTTTTAACCATTTCTCAATAAAGGTTTTTGTATGCAGCACAGTCCAGCCTCAGAAACTTTCTTCCTGCATCGTGATGCCCGCTGATCTGCCTCTCCCTGTCGGTATAGGTTCCTGTTCTAGTGTTTAAAAACAGTTTGTTATGGGAAATCCAGTTTTCGAGTCTCAAAAAGTCAGACTGAAGTATGTGTTGAAGGTCAGAGAGGCTATGGCTGTGTGCATATAGGATTGTGTCGTCTGCATACATGTGTATTGAGGCTTCTTACAAGCTGTGGGAAGATCAATAATGAACACTGAGAAGAGTAGGGGCCCCAGAACAGAGCCTTGCGGGACACCACAGGTGATATCCAGGGGGTTGGAGTTAGAGCCTGAGATGGTCACATGTTGGGATCTTCCTGATAGGTAGGACTGAAACCAGTTTAAAGCATGTTTCCCTATTCCAGAGCTCTGGAGTTTGTTAAGCAGGATAGCATGATCAACTGTGTCAAAAGCCTTTGCAAAATCTAGGAATACTGCACCAGTGAGTTGTCCCTGTTCCATTCCACACTGGATTTCATTGCAAACTTTTAGCAGGGTAGTTACGGTGGAGTGTTTGGGGCGAAAGCCAGATTGGAATTGGCTAGGGAAATTTGTCTTGTTATTGTAATCGCTTAATTGGGAGTGGACACATTTTTCCATGACTTTGGATAGAATTGGGAGAAGTGAGATTGGCCTGTAGTTTGAGACAGTGTTTTTGTCCCCACTTTTGAAGATTGGGACAACTCTGGCAGTTTTCCTGGTCTTAAGGATATGGCCTGCAGACAGGATAGAGTTGACTATGGACGCAATTGGTTTGGCAATGGCTGGGGCACCAAGTCGTAGGAACCTAGATTGTAGTAAGTCAGGTCCGCATTGGCTGCTTAGTTTTAGTTTGAGGAGCGCTTGTGTAATCTCCTCTTCAGATACTGGGCCAAATTGAAAATTGTGGGCAGTGTTGGGAGGGGGTGGGACTGTAGGGATACTCCCAGGATGAAATTCATGTTTGGGGTTTGTGCTGCGTTTCGCTAATAAGTTAGTGGCACACCCCACAAAGTAATCATTGAATGCATTTGCAATGTCAGTGGGGTTTGTCAGAGTAATATCCCCCTTAGTGATATTACTTGGTTGTTGATGGTTAGGAGGCTGGAATATATTGTTGATAACCTTCCAGAAGTTAGCTGGGTTTGATGTATTTTGGTGGAGATTGTCAGAGTAATATTGTGCTTTTGCATGCCTTGTTTGCCTTGTGCACATGTTCTGCTGGCATCTGTAGTGATTGAGATCCTTGGTAGTGCCAGTTACTATGTAGCTTTTCCACAAGGTATCCCTGAGCTGGTAGAGTGCAATAAGGTCAGTTGTAACCCATGGAAGGTGGGCCCCCTGTAGCCTTATTTCGCGTAGTGGAGCATGGGTATCACAGAGTTTTAAGAACTCGGATTGGAAATAGGCGAGCGCAGAATCGGGGTCAGGAATTAAATAGAATCTGTGCCATGGGCAGTTGGTAAGGTCAGCCAGAAACTGTTGTGGGTTAAAGTGTTTAAATGTTCTAGTGAGGAGAACTTTAGGGCTTGAATGGGGCGGTTTAATTTTCCTTACACAGTACACTATTGCATGGTCACTGAAAATGTCAGGAAGGATGCCAGAGGATTGGATTCTGCTGGGGTTTGAGGAGAGAATCCAGTCTAGCAAGGAATGGTTATGAGATTTCAGGTTTGTCCGTGTGGGTTGGGAAATTAGTTGCGATAGGTTAAGTGACTTGAGTTGTATCTGGATTTTGTGGTTTTTAGGGTCAAGCCAATTGAAGTTGAAATCCCCAAGAACTAGCAGCTCACTCTTCTCATTCAGAGAGGAAATGGAGCCAAGAAACTGGGTGATATCAGTCAGGGATTGTAGAGGGGCTTTAGGGGGGCGGTAAATGCCAGCAATCAGGACAGATTTAGAAAAGGGGAGGCAGATTTTGCCAACTAGAATTTCAAAAGAGGGTGGGCTTGAGGTATGACGTTCCTGCAGAGATCCTGCTGAGACTGCTAATTACCTAATCCCCAGAACCTGTCCCTCATCTCAGCCAGCCCTATTTAAACCTCCCTTTCCTGTTCCTGCTCTGCTTGTTTATTTGGTTCATCCCAGTACTCAGCCTTACTGTTATCTGTTTGTTGCTGATACTCGCCACTTGCTGTTACCAGACAGTGCTCTGACCTTTCTACGCTTGCCTCTCTCCAGCCCTGACCATCCTTTGCCTCTCTCCAGCCCTGACCTCTGCCTGTTTCTGACCATCCTTTGCCTCTCTCCAGTCCTGACCTACCTGTTCCTAACCATCCTTTGCCTGTCTCCAGCCCTGACCTACCTGTTCCTGACCATCCTTTGCCTCTCTCCAGCCCTGACCTACCTGTTCCTGACCATCCTTTGCCTCTCTCCAGCCCTGCCCTCTGCCTGTTCCTGACCATCCTTTTCCTGTCTCCAGCTCTGACCTCTGCCTGTTCATGACCATCCTTTGCCTCTCTCCAGCCCTGACCTACCTGTTCCTGACCATCCTTTGCCTGTCTCCAGCCCTGACCAGTCTCCTGGCCATAGCTACCTGCCTGCTAGCCTGGTCCAGCCACTAGACTGCAGCCCCACAGTTCTCCCCGTGACGCCAAGGATCAAATAGTGTCAGAGGTTTTAACGATAGGAACATGGGCAGATACAGTGGCGCATATCTGCCATCATATTCTTAATGTGTCTATATTTTCTTGTGTTGGGTTATCGAACATTTAAAACAACACACACTGTTCATCTGCGCCACTCACCTCAGCACTATCACCTGCTGCTGCTTCCCTCACCTGAGCACTATCACCTGCTGCTGCTTCCCTCACCTCAGCACGATCACCTGCGGCTGCGTCACTCACCTCAGCACTATCACCTGCTGCTGCTTCCCTCACCTCAGCACTATCACCTGCTGCTGCTTCCCTCACCTGAGCACTATCACCTGCTGCTGCTTCCCTCACCTCAGCACGATCACCTGCGGCTGCGTCACTCACCTCAGCACTATCACCTGCTGCTGCTTCCCTCACCTCAGCACTATCACCTGCGGCTGTGTCACTCACCTCAGCACTATCACCTGCTGCTGCGTCACTCACCTCAGCACTATCACCTGCGGCTGCGTCACTCACCTCAGCTCTATCACCTGCTGATGCTTCCCTCACCTCAGCACTATCACCTGCGGCTGCTTCCCTCACCTCAGCACTATCACCTGCTGATGCTTCCCTCACCTGAGCACTATCACCTGCTGCTGCTTCCCTCACCTCAGCACTATCACCTGCTGCCATTCCCTCACCTCAGCACTATCACCTGCTGATGCTTCCCTCACCTCAGCTCTATCACCTGCTGCTGCTTCCCTCAGCTCAGCGCTATCACCTGCGGCTGCGTCACTCACCTCAGCTCTATCACCTGCTGATGCTTCCCTCACCTCAGCACTATCACCTGCGGCTGCGTCACTCACCTCAGCACTATCACCTGCTGCTGCTTCCCTCACCTCAGCACTATCACCTGCGGCTGCGTCACTCACCTCAGCTCTATCACCTGCTGATGCTTCCCTCACCTCAGCACTATCACCTGCGGCTGCGTCACTCACCTCAGCTCTATCACCTGCTGATGCTTCCCTCACCTCAGCACGATCACCTGCTGCTGCTTCCCTCACCTGAGCACTATCACCTGCTGCTGCTTCCCTCACCTCAGCACGATCACCTGCGGCTGCGTCACTCACCTCAGCACTATCACCTGCTGCTGCGTCACTCACCTCAGCACTATCACCTGCGGCTGCGTCACTCACCTCAGCACTATCACCTGCTGATGCTTCCCTCAGCTCAGCGCTATCACCTGCGGCTGCGTCACTCACCTCAGCACTATCACCTGCGGCTGCGTCACTCACCTCAGCTCTATCACCTGCGGCTGCTTCCCTCACCTCAGCACTATCACCTGCGGCTGCGTCACTCACCTCAGCACTCTTACCTGCTGCTGCGTCACTCACCTCAGTACTATCACCTGCGGCTGCGTCACTCACCTCAGCTCTATCACCTGCCGATGCTTCCCTCACCTCAGCACTATCACCTGCGGCTGCTTCCCTCACCTGAGCACTATCACCTGCTGCTTCCCTCACCTCAGCACTATCACCTGCGGCTGCGTCACTCACCTCAGCACTATCACCTGCGGCTGCGTCACTCACCTCAGCACTTTCACCTGCTGCTGGTTCACTTCGTTGACTCAATCAGAAAGCGGAAACCAGCACACGCCGTCAGGAATAAGTTTATTTTACTGTGGGAGCTTCAAACTCAAATTCACCACTTTCATGGCCAATTCTCCACTTGTCGCGATTTGCGACAGTGTTGCCGGCCTCGGCACTAGATCATGGCGCCCCGGGGTGTCAGGAAAACCTGCGCACAGACGCACACAGCATACAGTGCTTCTACTCCAGCCAGAGAGTCTGGGTAATGATCTTCTAGGTGTCAGATTTGGGTTTCTATAACCCCTTAAACAGGTCACTGGCATTATTACACAAGTCCTAGGGGGGATTGGCCCTGTAATGTGCACGGGCTTCACAACTACACACAAACAAGGGACCTCAGCTCAGTACATACTATGATATCTAGAAAGAACTCACTTGATGGTACATTAAAAGCCATCCCAACCGACGACAAATCTATTTTTAATTGCATATAATTGGGATAAATAAAGTCCTTCCATTACCAGAATATTGTATTCATTTTAGGATTTCTGATTCTTTCCTAGCTAAGCAAAACTCCAGCAGGGAAAATATTGGCAAAACAATAAAACACCTGATTTCTGTGTCCCCCCCCAGATAAACTGTGTGACCTTTCCCCACCCTGACACCATGCCGGAACAACAGCTGCTGAAACCTGCCGAGTGGAGCTATTGTGATTATTTTTGGGTAAGTAAAGTCCTACAATAATGTAACGGAAAGATGGTGCATTGTAACCTCTGTTAGAAAGGAAATCTGAATTCATTATTTCTTATAAATGGCTCATTCTTGAAAGTTTTTGTTTCCAGTTTTTTAAGGGTTAGAATTGGTTGGATATGTATAATATGAACACTTTTGTAAGACTTCAAATCTTCATTTAGTCTTGAGAATTAATTACTGTGACGGTAGGGGTAGCTGGCATCCCAAAACTGAAATGAAGCCCAGCTAGCTACCCCTAAATCCATGTAACTTGGCCACCTATGTAAGGCTTATTTCGGCCAAATGCACTTTAATATCTGGGGAAGAACAGGGAAAGTGTAAATGTAACCCAGGTCTGTAAGAATGTATTTCAAAGCCTGTGTACTTTATTCCCCCAGTTTAGTGAATCAACATTGTGATGTGATTTGGGAGTCAGCCCTGTAAAGTGTATATCGGATTATGTGACTGTATGTAATCATTTCTAAAATAGCAGCTCTGTAACGTGTATATAGGATTATGTGACTGTATGTAATCATTTCTAAGATAGCAGACTTGTAATGGGATTTGCATGTGAGTTACATTTCTATGGAGGGGACTCTGTGATTTAATCAGCCGAGGTTCCTGCAGATAAAGGGGTACTGAGACACAGGCTGGGGGCGTGGAGGGGTTACAGACATTTGGTGAATGGGAAAGAGTGGACAATCAGGTCTGCTCTGATTGGCCAGCAGCCCCTGTCCCATGTAAAGGGTAGCCACAGAGGGCTATATAAGAGGCACTGCTGATGAGACTATCTGAGAGACATTCCGTGAAGGAGTTTGGATCTTGACGGTGACCAGCTGGAGATACATGTCAGAGGGGAGCAGCCCTCTCATACCCTGGATGAGAAGTGGACATGGCAAGCCTTTTTGAAGCAGGCCCCTGAACCTTGCGAGGCTAGAGTCTGCTCCCCAGGCCCCCAGTTGGTATGGTATCTTGTTATGTACATCTTTGTTTTGTCTGTTGGCGTGCCAGAATAAACCTAATTGTATTCAACACCTTGTCCTGTCTGGTGCTGGTGATCCCGGTGGTTTCAGGGTAAAAGTACTGCTCTCCCGTGACAGGCTTTTTCTGGTGGCAGCGGTGGGATCACTGGGCTTTGTGTTGGAATTTCTTTTTGTAAATCAAAGCTCAAAGATGGCCTTGAATTTTCAAGACCGCGGGACAAGTTGTTCCAGACAAATGTTGCACAAACCTGATATTTTACTATGCGATCACATTTATATTACTTTGGGTAAATCTGAAGATGGCTGGTCCAGGAGGACGTTATTCTTCCTGGGACCGACAATCGTTAGTTGCGCAAGATCTGGGCTGCCGAGTTACGGCCGAGGTACGATGGGCCTTGCGGAGGATCTTGAGTGGTACGAGGCCGGCTTGGCATAGTACGCTGATACGGAGAGTGTTTGTGCTGCTTTGGTTGCAGCGTTGGGTCCTGACACAACCGAGGACTATCGCTTGCATGTTGTCCACCAAATAGCCCATAAGAAACACTTCAGACTAAATAAAATACGTCCAGGGTTACTAAGAAGTGCTACTCTAAAGGACCCCTTCAGTGCTGGAAGAACGGTTACGACCCCATTCAAGTGAATGAACAGCAAAGGTCCATATTTACTCAGCCGCGTTGGAGAGCACGTTATGGGGTAACACTGCGTAGTAAATGTGACCCTAAGTATAGGTGATAAATTCTTGGATCCACCAGAGAGGTCGGCAACGCAAGGGGGAGGGGTGGGGATGGGTTGGGGGGGAGGGGTGGGAGGGGAAGGAAGTGAGGGGATGGGGTGGGGAAGGGGTGGAGGCCATACTTTCTCTTCCAGGTTCTTACAGAACATAGGGAAATAGGGAGCCATATACATGTCTCGACGCAACATGTTTGTGGTATGTTTCTCTCGCTGACACAATGGGTTGATGTTTGTGTTGCCTCCTGTATTGTGGTATGTTTCTCTCGCTGACACAATGGGCTGATGTTTGTGTTGCCTCCTGTATTGTGGTATGTGTCTCTCGCTGACACAATGGGCCGATGTTTGTGTTGCCTCCTGTATTGCGGTATGTTTCTCTCGCTGGCACAATGGGCTGATGTTTGTGTTGCCTCCTGTATTGTGGTATGATTCTCTCGCTAGCACAATGGGCCGATGTTTGTGTTGCCTCCTGTATTGCGGTATGTTTCTCTCGCTGGCACAATGGGCTGATGTTTGTGTTGCCTCCTGTATTGTGGTATGATTCTCTAGCTGACACAATGGGCTGATGTTTGTGTTGCCTCCTGTATTGTGGTATGTGTCTCTCGCTGACACAATGGGCTGATGTTTGTGTTGCCTCCTGTATTGTGGTATGTGTCTCTAGCTGACACAATGGGCTGATGTTTGTGTTGCCTCCTGTATTGTGGTATGATTCTCTCGCTGACACAATGGGCTGATGTTTGTGTTGCCTCCTGTATTGTGGTATGTGTCTCTAGCTGACACAATGGGCTGATGTTTGTGTTGCCTCCTGTATTGTGGTATGATTCTCTCGCTAGCACAATGGGCTGATGTTTGTGTTGCCTCCTGTATTGTGGTATGTGTCTCTCGCTGACACAATGGGCTGATGTTTGTGTTGCCTCTTGTATTGTGGTATGTGTCTCTCGCTGACACAATGGGCCGATGTTTGTGTTGCCTCCAGTATTGTGGTATGTTTCTCTCGCTGACACAATGGGCTGATGTTTGTGTTGCCTCCTGTATTGTGGTATGTTTCTCTCGCTGACACAATGGGCCGATGTTTGTGTTGCCTCCTGTATTGTGGTATGTTTCTCTCGCTGACACAATGGGCCGATGTTTGTGTTGCCTCCTGTATTGCGGTATGATTCTCTCGCTGACACAATGGGCCGATGTTTGTGTTGCCTCCTGTATTGCGGTATGTGTCTCTCGCTGACACAATGGGCTGATGTTTGTGTTGCCTCCTGTATTGTGGTATGTGTCTCTCGCTGACACAATGGGCTGATGTTTGTGTTGCCTCCTGTATTGTGGTATGTGTCTCTCGCTGACACAATGGGCTGATGTTTGTGTTGCCTCCTGTATTGTGGTATGATTCTCTCGCTGACACAATGGGCCGATGTTTGTGTTGCCTCCTGTATTGCGGTATGTGTCTCTCGCTGACACAATGGGCTGATGTTTGTGTTGCCTCTTGTATTGTGGTATGTGTCTCTCGCTGACACAATGGGCCGATGTTTGTGTTGCCTCCTGTATTGTGGTATGTTTCTCTCGCTGACACAATGGGCTGATGTTTGTGTTGCCTCCTGTATTGTGGTATGTTTCTCTCGCTGACACAATGGGCCGATGTTTGTGTTGCCTCCTGTATTGTGGTATGATTCTCTCGCTAGCACAATGGGCCGATGTTTGTGTTGCCTCCTGTATTGCGGTATGTTTCTCTCGCTGGCACAATGGGCTGATGTTTGTGTTGCCTCCTGTATTGTGGTATGATTCTCTAGCTGACACAATGGGCTGATGTTTGTGTTGCCTCCTGTATTGTGGTATGTGTCTCTCGCTGACACAATGGGCTGATGTTTGTGTTGCCTCCTGTATTGTGGTATGATTCTCTCGCTAGCACAATGGGCTGATGTTTGTGTTGCCTCCTGTATTGTGGTATGTGTCTCTCGCTGACACAATGGGCTGATGTTTGTGTTGCCTCTTGTATTGTGGTATGTGTCTCTCGCTGACACAATGGGCCGATGTTTGTGTTGCCTCCTGTATTGTGGTATGTTTCTCTCGCTGACACAATGGGCTGATGTTTGTGTTGCCTCCTGTATTGTGGTATGTTTCTCTCGCTGACACAATGGGCCGATGTTTGTGTTGCCTCCTGTATTGTGGTATGTTTCTCTCGCTGACACAATGGGCCGATGTTTGTGTTGCCTCCTGTATTGCGGTATGATTCTCTCGCTGACACAATGGGCCGATGTTTGTGTTGCCTCCTGTATTGCGGTATGTGTCTCTCGCTGACACAATGGGCTGATGTTTGTGTTGCCTCCTGTATTGTGGTATGTGTCTCTCGCTGACACAATGGGCTGATGTTTGTGTTGCCTCCTGTATTGTGGTATGATTCTCTCGCTGACACAATGGGCCGATGTTTGTGTTGCCTCCTGTATTGCGGTATGTGTCTCTCGCTGACACAATGGGCTGATGTTTGTGTTGCCTCCTGTATTGTGGTATGTGTCTCTCGCTGACACAATGGGCTGATGTTTGTGTTGCCTCCTGTATTGTGGTATGATTCTCTCGCTGACACAATGGGCTGATGTTTGTGTTGCCTCCTGTATTGTGGTATGTGTCTCTCGCTGACACAATGGGCTGATGTTTGTGTTGCCTCCTGTATTGTGGTATGTGTCTCTCGCTGACACAATGGGCTGATGTTTGTGTTGCCTCCTGTATTGTGGTATGTGTCTCTCGCTGACACAATGGGCCGATGTTTGTGTTGCCTCCTGTATTGTGGTATGTGTCTCTCGCTGACACAATGGGCTGATGTTTGTGTTGCCTCCTGTATTGTGGTATGTTTCTCTCGCTGACACAATGGGCTGATGTTTGTGTTGCCTCCTGTATTGTGGTATGTTTCTCTCGCTGACACAATGGGCCGATGTTTGTGTTGCCTCCTGTATTGTGGTATGATTCTCTCGCTGACACAATGGGCTGATGTTTGTGTTGCCTCCTGTATTGTGGTATGTGTCTCTCGCTGACACAATTGGCCGATGTTTGTGGTGCCTCCTGTATTGTGGTATGTGTCTCTCGCTGACACAATTGGCCGATGTTTGTGGTGCCTCCTGTATTGCGGTATGTGTCTCTCGCTGACACAATGGGCTGATGTTTGTGGTGCCTCCTGTATTGTGGTATGTGTCTCTCGCTGACACAATGGGCCGATGTGTGTGGTGCCTCCTGTATGGCAGCGATCGGATTCTTATCCATTGGTTTGCTAAATGCATATGTTCGATGGTTAAGTAAAAAGGGTCTTACATAACGTGCTTCTATATGAAGTGATGGTACTAAAGTCATGTCAGGACTGATGAACAGATGCAAATGACAGGGGCTGGATTTATTATATGACCTAGAGATAGTAACCGTTCTTTTCTTGGATAATGGATCATGATTAACTCAAAGATGCAGATCCTAATTAAACACGACAGGAAATGAAGATGTACTTTGCAGTAGCTTTTCTCAACCTTTTCTAATTAAAGCATTAGCAGGGAACCCAGAAACCTTCTCCCGTCCCCAACCACTTCCCCAACCACGTCCAAAACCACGTCCCCAACCAAAATCATAAAGCAGAAAAGCTTGTAAAGGAAATGGTCACAATTAGCGTGTTGCATCGTACGTGCCTGTTCTTGTCACACGGTAATAGATTTTTTTGCTTATACTTATTAAAGCAAATAAAAGAGATTAATATGCTTCATATTTCCATAATAAAAATAAATAAACTGCAAACATCTGAGACGATGCTTAATAGAAAAAAATAATACAAACATTATGAATTAAAAAGCGGCTGTTACATTGTTGTAAAGCATCATCTAGTTACTATGTAACTATCATCGCTCAGCTGGTGACTGGCCACTTGTGATTGTGGGGGTATTGCGCTTATACAAGTCCCGTGTCCTTAGTCTGTGCCAAATGTTTACACAAGCTGTGACACTGGCGAATGTTGGACTGGCGGAGAGCTGGCTGTGCCATTCATTGGCTCACTCCTAACATTTGCCACTGTGTCTGACACCCATCCGGGAAGTGACCCCTCCCAGCCGCTAGGACTGCCGGCAGAGAGGGGACCGGGGCAATCCCGAAAATTCGTACATACCGTACAAGTAAAGCTCAAAATACAATATTCTGCTGGTAACATATCAGAAAGGATTTGTGTCTCTGTAAGAGGTGCTCACCTGCATAAAATATCCCCCACCCCAGGCTTACAGAGCAACTAAAGCAGGCGTGGCCAACTCCAGTCCTCAAGGGCCACCAACAAGCACAGGTGGCTCAATCAGTGGCTCAGTCCGAATTACTGCACCACCTCTGCTGAAGCAGGGATATCCCTAATGGTCTCACTTCTTCTTATACATAATGAGGTTATAGACCTTACACCTGTCACTGCTGGAGAGACTTATTCAGCCTTATCTTTCCAGCTTCGAATGTGAATATATTCGACAAACTTTGAAGGGTTTCCTAGTCATCCATTAATCGGGAACAAAATGTTCTTTTATTCTGCATTTTAGAATCAACAAAAAAGTGTGTGACCAGACTGCTGGGTTCATATAAAGATCAATCAGCACTTGTGAATATTTGGCCTGGTTATTGTAAGATTCTTGTGTAATCCAGATAACCAAAGATGACCACCCAGGGTCAGGCTGAAATTAGCTAACAATGTTTCTAGTCTACTGTAGCTAACCTCTTATTAATTACAAGGTTCTAAAAGAGTACTCGGAATAAACTGAAACCATTCAATGTTTCAAATGGAATAAACCACAATTCGATTTAAGCTGTGTGTGAAGTTTCTCAATATTCCCGTTTTTATAAGACTATGAAACACGTGCGATTAAACATAGTCTCGTAGTCTGTCCAAAACTAGGTTTATGTGAGAGATAGAAAAAGGGAAAAAAGGGACTTGTGGAAGGAGGAGTTGCACATTTTCTTAGCAGTATAAATGTCGCCTTAATAGGGGCATCGACCTTGTGAACTAGAAATGTACGAAACTGTTTGCAAAATTATACACAAGTTTTCTTAACGTTTTTGCTGTTTCACAAGATATTTCGCCAAGCTTTACAGGGCTAAACAACTCGTGAAACCTGCCAGCTGCGGCAGGAATCTGTGACATGTTGCAACACAGAGATCCAGGGGGAGAGATCTGATTAGTAGAGTACTCATTGTATACATCCTAAAACACTCCTCTATGCAACAGGTGGTGATATACCTGTGAACACACCTGAGATTCCCGGGAAATTAGCTCATTTGAATATGCAAATAGGCTTATTTCCCAGGTATTTTTGGTGTACTTAATAACTGCGGCTGACCCAGGTACAAAAGTAGCAACTTTAGAGAGTTCAAATAGCACGGTGAATATTGCATTCTTTAAGTTTGTTTGACTGGAACCGCCATAAACCTCACATTAGATATCCACCCTAGGGTTGGCAGACGACGCGTACAAACAGGACTGTCCCTTTTTTCCATTGAATTGTCCCGTTGCCCTGAAAGGTCTGGCGAGTCGCATAATTCTCCCATATTTTAAGGGGGGGGACAGCTGTCCCAGGGAGGTCAGCAGCGGGGGGCCTGGCCAGCCATTGCTGGACATTGAGTCTGACCTTCCATGTCCAGCTGCTGGGCCCCCCCCCCAAATTAAATGTATACGTTGTGATGGGGGATTTGTGTATTTTTGGGGTGTTGTGGTGGGGAGATTGTGTGTGTTTGTGGTGGGGAGATTGTGTGTGTTTGTGGTGGGGAGATTGTGTGTGTTTGTGGTGGGGAGATTGTGTGTGTTTATGGTGGGGAGATTGTGTGTGTTTATGGTGGGGGGATTGTGTGTGTTTATGGTGGGGAGATTGTGTGTGTTTGTGGTGGGGAGATTGTGTGTGTTTGTGGTGGGGAGATTGTGTGTGTTTGTGGTGGGGAGATTGTGTGTGTTTATGGTGGGGGGATTGTGTGTGTTTATGGTGGGGAGGTTGTGTGTGTTTGTGGTGGGGAGATTGTGTGTGTTTGTGGTGGGGAGATTGTGTGTGTTTGTGGTGGGGAGATTGTGTGTGTTTGTGGCGGGGAGATTGTGTGTGTTTGTGGTGGGGAGATTGTGTGTGTTTGTGGTGGGGAGATTGTGTGTGTTTGTGGTGGGGAGATTGTGTGTGTTTGTGGTGGGGAGATTGTGTGTGTTTGTGGCGTGGCACATCTGCTTTATCCCAATATTAAATGCTATGTTTTTAATAAAAAGTAATACACATGTTATTGAAATATACTAATGTAAGCCTTCCTGATTCTTTACCCACTGACCCCACCTGCTTATCTGTTGTACAGGCTGATAAGAAAGACTCACAAGGTAACAGCACAGTGACTGGATTTGAAGATCTCCTTCAGAAACAGCTCAAGGGCAAACAAATGCAAAAAGAAATGGCTGAATTTATCCGTGAAAGGTAATTAGAAAATGTCCTAATCTTTTCTGCAGCGTGTATTGCATAATATTCATTTTGTCTTTGCCCAGGGGAAGTAACCTACTTTATTTAAAATGAAATAATAAGGAAAACCGCTTTTTAGGTTTCATCAAACATCTAACTAACATGTGAATGGAAATCCCTCTACGTTAATACAATTCTGTGACGTGGGAAGAACAGACTGGGAAGATCTTTGTCACGCGAGACCAGAACTTAACCCAGGGATCATGGTACCAGACAGGACAAAGCAGTTCAATAAAGAGTATTTATTGCACCCGGAGCCAGTAAGCACGGCACAATACCCAGAGCAGAGCTTATACTCACTAACACGGGGGCACACGGGGAGAATCTGAGCTGGTGCGATGCTGAGCGCCACATTGAAGGATTTCCCAGGGGTTTCTCCCACACTCCTGTGGGACTTGGGACTGTCCGGTCCTCTCTGGTGCATTTTGCAGCTGAGCAGTTTCAAATTCCCCGATTAAAAGTCCTGCTCTCCGCTTCTCCGGGAACACACGGTCCCGCAGCACAGAAGCACTCTTGAATCTCCCGCTTGGTTAGGCTTCCGGCCTCGTGTTCAGGCGTCTCCGGCACAGCCTCGTGTTCAGGTGTCTCCAGCACAGCCTCGTGTTCAGGTGTCTCTTGCACAGCCTCGTGTTCAGGTGTCTCCGGCACAGCCTCGTGTTCCGGTGTCTCCGGCACAGCCTCGTGTTCGGGTGTCTCCGGCACAGCCTCGTGTTCGGGTGTCTCCGGCACAGCCTCGTGTTCGCGTGTCTCCGGCACAGCCTCGTGTTCGCGTGTCTCCGGCACAGCCTCGTGTTCAGGTGTCTCTGGCACAGCCTCGTGTTCGCGTGTCTCCGGCACAGCCTCGTGTTCAGGTGTCTCCGGCACAGCCTCGTGTTCGGGTGTCTCCGGCACAGCCTCGTGTTCGGGTGTCTCCGGCACAGCCTCGTGTTCAGGTGTCTCCGGCACAGCCTCGTGTTCGGGTGTCTCCGGCACAGCCTCGTGTTCGGGTGTCTCCGGCACAGCCTCGTGTTCAAGGGTCTCCGGCACAGCCTCGTGTTCGCATGTCTCCGGCACAGCCTCGTGTTTGGGTGTCTCCGGCACAGCCTCGTGTTCGCGTGTCTCCGGCACAGCCTCGTGTTCGCGTGTCTCCGGCACAGCCTCGTGTTCGCGTGTCTCCGGCACAGCCTCGTGTTCGCGTGTCTCCAGCACAGCCTCGTGTTCGCGT